>NC_142044.1:34884944-35185734 GCF_982192425.1 Myodes glareolus
GTGTGATAGCTATTACTCAGAGAGGAATAGGCAATGTGAGAGCAACCCATTCAGCCACACAGGTGAGAGGGGATGGCTTGGTATATCCCTTGCTCGGCCTGGGAAGCACCTACTGAGTGCGCTGGGATAGAGTAGACAGTGTAGGCCCAGATCCAAGAGGGTCTCTCCTGGTCCTGGATCAAGTCTCACCTATTAACAGAGTTAGAAGACCCAGCTATATGTGTTCCAGCAAGGGGCACCCATCCTAAAGCAGTTCCTGGCTGCCTGTCTGCTCACAAGAAGACTCTAAGTATCCTCAGCACTCTGAGCCTCCTTGTCTTGACTCTAATCACTTCCTCTGCCAGGATAGAGGGTAGCAACCTGGGCAACACAGCTAGCTCTGTGGGTGGTTTTGCAACATGGTTTCTTTCTTTCTTTCTTTCTTTCTTTCTTTCTTTCTTTCTTTCTTTCTTTCTTCCTTTCTTTCTTCTCCTCCTCTTCCCCCCCCCCTCATCTTCCTTCATCATCTTCTTTTTATTTGTTTTTTGAGACAGGGTTTCTCTGTAATTTTGGAGCATGTCCTGGAACTAGCTCTTGTAGACCAGGCTGGCCTCAAACTCAGAGATCCACCTGCCTCCTGAGTGCTGGGATTAAAGGTGTTCACCACCACCACCCAGCTTTTTTTTTTTTTTTTTTAACATGGGTTATTTCTAGATATTCTCTAAGAGGGCTGCCTTGCCCTTTGGGTTGCCTCTCAATAGACCTTCTGAGATTGTGTATTTGGAATAACAGGGACCAATCCCCAACATGTTTCTACTGAGAATCAAGCTGAGCTGCATCCACATCCGCCTTCCCAGGCCTGCAGTAGCAACTGTGTCTGTCTGTATTGCACCAATCAAGATCATGTCCTTTTAAGAAGAAAGCATAACATCACTATAGATCTTCATGGCCCCTGCCCTCATGCTGACATCAGGCATAGCTCCTCTTGTACCTTGGCAGGATAACACTCTCTAGAGTAGGTGTGTACCCTTCCGTCTTTCTAACATGTTTATGCAGGCATATTTTCAGGGGCAGAACATGCACAAGCTATGAGGAGCTGTTGATGGGAGTGGTGTTGGCCATGCCCCTGACTCTGCAAGCTACAGAGTGTATTTAACAGCATATTTCAGGGACCACATCCCACCCCACTCCTAGAACTTGAGTGACTTTTCAAATGCATGAGACTGAAACAGGGTAGATGAGACCCTACCCACATCACTGGGCAACTTGGAGTGGCAAGAAGCTAACAGAGCCATAGGTGACTTAAGTACCTGCTCTGAGGGGAAAGCAAGGAGGACCCTTGGAGCCTTAGGTATAGAGGTCACCTGACATCCTTGGCTATCTCAGAGATTAGCCTACCCTGCCAGCCATGGAACCCAAAAGCTGGATGCCTCACCTGGCAGAGTATGGCTGGGTAGGTTTGGTCTTAATCCTATTCCTGTCTCCCACTAGCCCACAGCCTGTAAATGACACAATGTGAAGTAAGCAAGGTAGGCCTTTATTGGAGAAAATGGCAACATACATACACAGATCGGGATTCCAGAACACACAGGCAGGGAACATCCTGACACCCATTCCCTTCGTCATTCACATTGTCACCTCCCATGCTTGGGTTGTCAGCGGCATTCACAGGGGTGAGCCAAACCTAAGGAGACTGAAGGGATGGCTTGGCATTTCTTCTTAAGAACACAGGGAGATGACAGACCAGGAAAGACCCTCCACAGTCCCGGCTATAGAGCATGGCCACCAAGGTTGGCACTGGGTGTGAGGTCACCCAGCATAATAGGCAGACAGCAAACGCGTTGACTTCCGGGAGGGAGGAGAGCTGGATATGGTGCAAGGACACAGATTTGGGGGCTGAGAGGCTCAGGCCTGTGCCTCCAGGGCCCGCACATGCACGCTGGGTAAACAGAACCAGGATGGTGGCAGCTCCTTGCTCTTACAATCCTCATGAAAGCGGATGTGGAGGAAGAAGTCACCTGTGTAGAGGAAGAGGAGGGCTCCAAGGCAAGCCGACTGGCCTGATGGCTGCACCTGGAGTGGGAAAAAGGAAGTAGTGTCATACCGGATCTGTGGCTCCACCCCCAAAGCTACTGGGAGAGTCTGACTTCCGGGTAAGGAGAGGGGCGGGACACACTGGCTTTGCCCCCATCCAAAGCATTTTTTGGCTGTGCTTCCTTGGATGAGGGGCTGCACGTATCTGAGGAGCCATTTCCGCCTTTGAGAGGAGCTACCACTGTTTCACTTCCTGAACTGTTTGGGTTTAGCGAGAGAGGGAGTGCAGGAAGTTGTGTGCGGGCTGATTGAGGTTCAGGTGTCTGAACCAAGCTGTACCGCTCACTGACTCCTCTGGGGCTGGGTTGGGTGGGCAGCGACCACCGCAGGGAGGAGCTGTGGGTGCATAGAGGTAGGAGCACCACCATTGACCTGATCCCTGGTTGTGGGGCTCTATAGGTTGGACATGGAGACTGCGCCGCAGCTCGTACTCACCAGAGCTCATACTCGACGCAGCTCGTACTCACCGTGTCGAGGTAGAAGGTGCTGGAGCCCACAAAGGAGATGACGTCGTGCAAATCGTAGTTGTGCACCCCATTCTGGTGGTCCTGGAAGGGAACCACGGTGAGGGCGAAGGGCCCCACGCTACGGGGACTCCGGTTAGTCAGCCGCACCTCCAAGTGTACAGGGTCACCGACCTGGCAGGCAGCTGCTGCCTCACGGTCACATGGCTGCCCATCCACCAGCACATCTGCAAGAGATGGAAGACGATCAGAGGTAACCGGTCTGTCGCCTGACTTCTTGCTCTGTGTCAGAGCACTGGGGACACATGGGAGTGACTGGGACTCTCTTTTCCCGAAATAGTCTACAGAGACGGGCATAGCAGGGAAAGAGCTGTCCTTAAGGGGAGCCCAGATTTATGGTGTTCCTCTTGACCTGATCCAGCCACAGCTACTCTTTCCTCCTGCAGGGCAGGACCATGGACTTGGCCCAGCCACACTCTCCTTTTGATATCCACAGTGCCCCAGGTCAGGGTCAGGTCTCATCAAACAGAGGGTCTTGGGAGAATGATCTGTACAGAGTCCCCAAAGGAGGGGGTCTGGGGAAGATGGAACTCTCTCTCAAACCTTCCCAGATGCAGACACATCTCCTGCCTGCCTCCTGTTATTGCTACTCTCTGGACTCGTACCCATCCTCCCTGTACAGGTGAGCCGGAGCTATAGAAACCCCTCAGTTGCCTCATCCATCCCAACACTTAATACCAGGTACAGCGATGAGGAACCCAGATGTAAACAAACCCTCCTGGAGGAAAAGTATAATCTAGCAAAGGGAAAGTGGAGTCAGCCAGGAAGGGGACCATACTGAGACTCCACCTGATAGAGTGCTCAAGAGGGCTCATCACAGACATGGGGAAGTGGGAAGGGACACTTCTCGAATCGACATTCTCCAGGGTATTAATTGTCTCTAAGAGTCTGGTTTTAGCTGCATCTTCCATTTCTGAATGCAGAAGACCATCTGTCCTGAGCCTGATGGTCATGGGCTCTGGGGTGGTCCTGGGTCCCTGGCCACTAGTCCGTCCACATAAGCACGTCTAGTGGTACCTTAATAAACTGCAGGAGGTGCAAGGATGGACTGATCCTTCTGCTAGCTCTCTAGCTCTCTTGAGCCCACAGTGAGGATCCAGGGGACCTGAGTGTGCACATTCCCACCTGTGAGGCCTGTCACTATCTTGCCGAGCCCCAACTCTCTTTGGTCCAGTGGAGCAGATGCCAGCACTAATGGCTAGGATGAGAACATTAAAGGTCACGCTGCGTGATGCTGTGGGTAACAGCATGAGAGCTGTGTACACAGGCTGCAGAAATGCCCCTCTGGAAGGACCCAGTGGTGGCCCCATCCCAGCATCCGTCATAGCACCTGCTAAGTCTGCAGGGAAGCTCAGTGACTTCTGTCTCCAGCCTCAGTTTCTCCCTGTGGCATGGAGCCTCCTGCAAAAGGAAGAAGGTACCCAACAGTCCTCCACCTCTTTCTCCACTCGGGCCAGGTCATCATGACCGTTCCCTGAGCAGTAAGCCCAACCAAGTGCAGTTGCAGCTTCTTGAATGAAACAGGGAGAGCAGCTGGCGGCAGTGGCTGGCTCCGTTAAGGGAGAGATGATTATAAGCAAACCAGCGAAGGGTGGCTGGCTCATTACAGCTCTTCTTTTTTTCTCTCTCTCTCTGCAGAGGACTGTGTGGGCTGTCAGGGCGGCCAGGCCAGGGCTGTGGCTCATCTTCCAGCCTTTCCTGTCTGCCTGTTAACCTTTTCCAGCCCAGACTCTGCACAGCCCAAGGCAGGCCAGCTGGGACCTCAGCCTCACCTCCACCCTATCATGTCAGGAGAGACCCTCGATACACCCAGCCTTCTTCCTGTCCTGAAAGCTGGCAAAAGTGTTCCTACTTCCTGGGGAGAAGAAGGAGGGAGAGGCTCTCCCCGGTTGTAACTATCAACCTCCTCCTGGCATCCTAGCACATTCACACATAGAAGATAGGAGGCTCCCCAGAAGGGCTGCCTGCTCTAGCCTGTCTTGGAGTGACTGACCATTCCATCTAGTCAGTTACTATTCCAGGAATCTTGGGAAGCCCTCAGGACCATGGACCACTGTTCCCTCCCGGCCAGTCCTGTAGTTTTTCATCTCTGATAGCAGCTGGAGTCACAGACTTCAATTCCTCTGGCTCAGAATACCACCTGCAGCTGCTGCCGCACTAACACCATGACATGGTGCTGGCTCTGCAGAAAGCAGGTCTATAAATAGAAGACAATAAGAGAACCAAGTCTAGTGGGGTCCATCCTGCAGGCATCCTGTATCCCAGGATACAGGAAGGTGGGCTGGTCATTGGCAGTCCTATGGCCTGAAGGAACAGGAGACGGGTATATGACACTTACGTAGATGATCCATAGGCTACCTGGTACTGGTGCGGGAGAATTGTCTGTATTCTGTCAATCATGTTTTAAATAAATGCTGATTGGCCAGGCAGGTGGTGTAGGCGGGAAAACTAGACAGGAAGTGGAAATGATGCAAGGAGAGCAGGAGAATTCTGGGGAGGAGGAAGTTGATTCTTCCCATTCCTGCCCAGGCCACCGAAGCAGCAGGATGTGAGCTGCCCCATTGAAAAAGGTACTGAGCCACATTGCTAAAAATAGATCAGATAAATGGGTTAATCAAGATGTAAGAGTTAGTTAATAAGTAGCCTGACCTAATGGGCCAATCAGCTTTATAACTTAGGTAGTCCTGTGGGTGATTTTTCTCTGGGGCTTGCCAGTTATGGGGTACCAGGTGGGACAGAAAAACACAAACAGGTCCCACTCATGTTACATGGTACTCTGTGTCTTATGTAGCCCCAAGTCACCATGTCTTCATAGGAGGATGGAAAGTAGCATTGGCCAGGCAAGTCAGACTACTTAAGGGAAGTTAAGAGGCAAGGTGGGCATAGAGGTCAAAGGGTCACACGGCAGGGCCAGCTGAACCCAGTCCTGAGGGCTCTAGATCCTCAGGGTAGTCTAAATGTAAAGGCACTGGGCACCTGAGGGACTAGCAAAAGAACTGGGTCTCTCTGGAACCACGTGACAGAATGGTTGAGTCTATCCAGATCACCCCTGGCAGTGGCTCTGAACCACGAACTCCAGAGGCTACCTGTGCCCCAGAGAGTGAAATGCCTTCTTGTTTAGGGTGGTGTTGAGTGACAGGTTCCAACAGGTACATGTCTGTAAAACCGGGTCCAACTCACCAACGTCCTGATTGACTCGGCGGGCAGTGAGGAGGACGGGAAGAGCAGGGTGGAAGTAGCAGGGGCTCCTCAGGGCAGGGCAATGTTCCTCTCTTCCCCCCAACCCCAGGAGCTCAACTGCCTGCAGACCCAGGACTGCGTGGTGGCTGAGAATGACCTGTAGTTTCCTGTCCAACTAGCCACTCCCCCACTCCCAAGCTTACCCCCCCCCCATTAGCACAGAGTCCCCTCAGCCAGGACTGGAAGGATTACCTTTCATCCATGGCTACAGATCTAGGAAGCCCATCAGCCCTGCCTCTCACACACCTCCCCTATTTTGTTCCAATGCCCTGGAAAACGGGACTGCTAAATATAGTTCAGGAGCAAAAGTCCCCTTTGGGATAAAGAGCATGTCTTCAGGAAAAAGGCAGGGGAAGGGAGGGACAGCTTGGGGGTTGGTGCTCCAGATGAGGGGATGGACCCAAACTGGACAGCCAGGGTTGATCCGGAAGGGAACTTGGCTTTGTAAGAGGTCATGGAGCAGCGTCAATCCGTAGATGAGTTGAAAGACAGGAAAGGGAATAAGCCAGAGAGGTGACACTAGAGCTCGCTGAGGTGTCCCACTCAACACCAACCACCGGCTGTCCTCTGAGGGAAGCAGAGCCAGATTTAGCATAAGATCTCACTTCTAATCATCCTGGACAAGCAGCGCCTTCTCCAAAGCCAATGGAGCTGATGGCTAGGTGCCTAACCAACAAAATGCACTGACTTTCTTCTTTACTGATATAAGAGTCAAGTAGCTGAAGTTTCCACTTTGGTTGTTAGGAAGCTCAGAACCTGACACGTTGGTCCCCAGTAACTGTAATTTAGTCCCCTAACCTCCACACCTGCCCCACCATCCTCACACAGACTAGACCCCTGCATATTCCTGGGCATCCACACCTCCGTGCCTGCCCACTTGCCAATTCCAGTGGCCTGGGTGTTTTAGGTAGAATGGGGATCTGACTCCGAGGCTGTGGTTCCGGTTCTTGGGTAAGTGGTGTAATACACCGCCATCCCTATATCTACACTCTGGGCTCCTTGTTACTGGGAAGGTGGCCACTATCAGCATGCTGAAGTCTAGGACAGGCTCAGAGGTGGAGGAGGAGCCCGGAGGGTAGGAGAGTCCAGGTAGTTGGCTCCAAACCCCTGAAGCAAAAGCTAGCAGTGACCTGATTGAGAGCAGACAGCGGCTTTTTGTCCCTGAGCCACTGCCAGGGCCTATGCTCTGTGGAGTTGGTGCCACCACACACTCCATCCACCAAATGGCATGTGTTTTTAACAATTACTGAGGTAGGTAATTAGTTCCTAAGCCAGAATGGCGCTCCTTGGCATGGAGGCTGCTCCAGACCTACATATGTAATTACCCTCAAGTCGAGGAGAGCTCCTGAGGAGCCACTGCCTCTCCTGGGGAAATAATTTACTTTTACAACTTTTCATTAAAGATTAAAGAGAATTAAATTAAAATTAAGGTGAATTGGAGTTCAAGAAGAGGGCTGAGTGTGTGCAGTCCTCTTTCAGAGAAGAGGCTCTCTGGCCTCATCCTGGCCTATGGGTTTCAGAGGCTGCAGGCTGAGCTCTGTAGGGTCCGGGCTCCTCAGCGCAAAGCTTCTGGCTGCCCACAACCCAGTGACCATACTGATTGGGGACTGTGGTCACTGGACTCACCATCTCTAGCAATACTATAAATGTCTATCACCACTGTCCGCATGAGGCCACACTGTAGGTGTAGGTCAGAACCCTGTTACGTGGGTGCTAATCTGTGGCAGAGGCAGGGCCCCAGGATGTCCCTCTACATTCCCAGAAGCCAGAGGCCCTTTCCCTGCTGTTCATTCCTTGACTAGGGCCTAATGTGTCCCAGGCTGTTTGAGCTTGCTATCTAACAAGAGCTGACCTTCAACTTCTGCTCCTCACACTGGGATTACAGGCAAGTACTACCATGCCCTGATCAGGTGGTACTGGAGATAGATCCAGGGCCTTGTACATGCTAGGGAAGCACTCCACCAACCAAGTTTGCCCTCCCACTCCCTCCTCTGAAAATGTGAAGTGTGGGACTTCCCACATACTCCCATCGG
Organism: Myodes glareolus; assembly: GCF_982192425.1. Lineage (NCBI taxonomy): Eukaryota > Metazoa > Chordata > Mammalia > Rodentia > Cricetidae > Myodes > Myodes glareolus. Next base: position 34,892,815 of record NC_142044.1, read on the forward strand.
GTACAGAGCCCAACTTACCTCCCCTGCATTACTAGCCAGGGAACTTAGACTACTCCCCATCTCAATCCACCCAGCCTGGTCTGGCTCTATACGTCTTACACCAGGACCTAACCTGGCCAGTATACTAGAGTTTCCCCTGCATGTACCCTTCTAAAATAAATATAGTCTGGAATGCAAAGCAATGCCCTAGCGTAATCAGGTGAGACCCACTCCTAACCTCCAGGCTTGGGGCAGGATTAACATCCTACTCACTATTCCAGCCCCACCCATGTTTGATACACGTGTGTATGTGTGTGTATGTATGTGTATGTATGTATGTACACATACATACACACACATGTATCACATATTCTGGACTCTGCCAAACCTACTGTGCCCATAACAAACACTGGTCTAACAAAAGAAGTCCACATGCCTGGGTCTGTTCACAAAAATATATGAAGGATAAGACAGTATCCCTCCACAAACCTAGGGGCTGGGGACATCCTGGGGAACAGCTAGGCTGATCCTGGTTCCAGCAGATCAATATGCCATTTAAAATGAGCCCAGACCAGGAGAAAGGTCACAGTGGTTAATGCAGTCAGCTGACCTGGCTTGTGTCTGGAATCTGTGGCCCAGTTCTTACAGGCATAGTCAGGAAAGTTCAGGGCATTACTTCACCACGACAGGCTCAGTGGCCAGTCCTGAAGAAAATGCCTCTTTCTAGGTGTCTGGAAGCTAGGGATGCCCAGAGGCCAAAACTTTGGAACTTGGGATTGAACTTAACCTTGACTTTTTAAGCAAATCTGATTTTTCAGAAGTCACATAAACTGGAAACAGCTCCAAGACTGACTTCTCGGCAGTGCCCACTCACTTCTAATACTGTTCAGAGCCACGGGAAGCCAAACTGGGGGCCTTAGCTTTGTGCTATTACCAGTTAGAGGGACCCATACAATTTCTTTTCACCTACCTAACTACCTTCACTAAAACAACAGAGCAAAAGTTTGAGTTGTGGAGGGAGAAAAAGATACTTCCCAAAGAGCACTGGCCTACGGGCCACCAAGCTAACTACTATCTCTCCATCTTTACATCTACCCTCAATATATATAGCCCAGCTAGTCTTGAGCTAGAACTTGAGCTTGGAACTTGAGATTGTCTTAGCCTTCCACTGAGATGTAATGTATAACAACATCTGACCACCATTCTTTTACCCATCAACTATCCTCGTATCCATCCATCCCCTATTTATCATGCATCCAGCTAGCCAGCATCCATTCATCATCCACCTTCCATCTATACCTCACCAACCCATCAGCCCACCATCTGTCCATTATCCCTTCCATCATTTATGCATCGTCCATTATCCCATCTTCTGTCACCCATCTGTTTATTACTTAATCGTCATCCATCCACCTATTATTTATCTACTTTCTATCCCACTTGTCATCCATTCCAGCGTCCATCTACCAATTATCTACTGATCATCATTTAGCCAACCATCCAGTAACCTTGTCTGCGCTTCCTTGTTTTGCCACAGTTTCTCTCTCTCCTCTTGGGATGAAAAGCTTCCAGAACCTGCAGGCCTCTTTTATCTTCTTAATTACGGATCCACAAATGTCACTACCACAAGCATTCCTTACTAAGTTTCTCCATGACTCCCAAGGGACTTGGTGGTACTTTTACTTGCTTGCCACATTAAGCCTGCCATCTACCATTGTTAACTACCTGTCTTTTGGTGAGTCAGGAATCTTCATCAGGACTGGGGGTTGCTATGAAGATGCGATGGGGCTTCCATCCCCAGCATGTGGGCCTCAAGGCCACCTCTTCTTGTCTTTCTACATGTGGAAAGGGATAAGTGCTTAGACCTCAGGATTGGGAGTAACTGCAGGGGCCATGTTACACTGGACTTGTCACCTACAGCCAGAGCAAACACCATGGAGAGAGATAGACATGCCTGCAGAGAAAGGGGAGTTATCTAATATTTATGTGAGGCAATACATGGGGGTATGTATGTGTGCACTGCTTGGTCTTGGGGCTACTCCCAATGTTATACAGCTTTACTCTTACAACTGATCCTTCCATGTGCTGGACAGTGGATAAAAGGCGAACCCTGATTTGTGTTCACTGGATTCTTGCAGCAAAGCTAAAGGTCCAGGAGTAGCACCTCAGAACCTTTGCCCATTCTGGCCAGCCTGGCTTGGCTCTTCTATCCATCAGTCTCAGCCAGTCTAAGCTTTGCATCCTTCCTCCCACTCTTGGCTCACGGACAAAATAACACTGCCAAATCCACAGTGGTCAGTTCCTCAGTCCTTGCCTCTGAGGTCTGGAAATAGGCCACCAGTTCTTTCCAGAACCTTTATTTTGGGACCCAACTCTCTTAACAGAGCCCTAGCTATCCACACAAAACTTTCTGTCTACTTGGAGCCCTAGATGTTCACACAGAGGCTCAGTTCTCCACATGGAGCCTTCATTTCCACACAGAGTTGTGTTCAAATCCCATTCGGCCACCTGCCTGGCATCCCCATGGAAGGAGCATGCTACATAATGCTCCTTAGTTGGAGACCAATACCCCAACTAAGCATATGCTACCAACTAAAAAACCCCAGTACCAGGAATGGGTAACATCTTTTTGAGTTGTTGGCCAGTGGGGTACTATAGAACCCCCCAAATTATAGGCTATTGCCACTGCTATTGACATCAGACACTATTGCTGAAGATACCACACAGTTGAGTCATAGAACATGGAGAAATTGAGCTGGTACTTGGCCTGGGAGCTTAACCCCTACTGGCCAGCATTTACAGTACTTGAAGGTGATATACAAACTGCTGGAGGAGAAAAATAATAAATTTCATCTGCTAGAATAACAATCTGCCTGTAGGATAAGTCCATCTATACAATGGTGACATTAATATTATGGAGATAACCAACCAACCTTCTTATTGGATTTAAGACTTGTTACTTGAGATGGAACCCATATCTGATACAGTTCATGAGGTGGGGACATAGGAAAGAACCATTTCTATTATTCTACTAAAAGGAGATAGAAATAAGAGAACTGCTCATGTCTTGTTTTACCCACAGATCAATGCATTGCTCAACAGTCATCACAAGAGATTCTCTTTGCAGTAGGTAACAACAAACACAGAAAGCCACAACTGGTCAATCAATGTAAAGAGAATACGCAACTTTGGAATGCTCAGCCCTGAATGGGATGTCTCCATCAAACCCCTCCCTTCAAAGCTCAGGATCTATGTGGAAGAGAGGACAGAAAGACCGTAAGCGGGAGGTGGTGGATGATGTCAAGGAAACAGTGTTTTCCAGACACAACAGGGCAGATGCACATATGAACTCAGAGACTGTGACACCACACAAGGCTTACACAAATGCAAGCCAGACTGGCCAGACTGGGAAGTGGGCATGAGGTCCCACCCCTAGCCAAGAAGCTTTTTCTAAATGATAGCCTTTGGTTGAGGGAAACAATCAGTTCTCTTGGATGGAGTGACACTGGGTATATCACCCACACCCCGGAACAGGCCCCATGATCTTAAGTGGTTGGCCAATACCAACTGGACTCCATTAATTTTGAAGAGAAAGAACATGAAGTTAGGTGGGTAGAGAGGTGGAGGAGTTGATTGAGGGGGACGAATATAATCAAAATAAATTATATGTAATTTTATAAAAGGGCTCCTCTATGCTTCTCCCTCCTCACCCCTGCAGTCTCCAGGAGAGCTGGGTGGTGGTCTCTGTGTACTGCACCATCCTTGTCTTCCCTGCTACCTGAGTTGCTGCCTGCTTCCCCATCGCGCAGCATGTCCTGACTCTGTTTACAAGCCTCCAGTGGATTTCCAGTTTGTGTGGCATGAAACCCAGCCTTTGGCAACCTCCATAGACTCCACTCTACCCTTGGCTCCTCCCACAACCCAAGGGCAACATGTGTCTCAACGCACTGAGCTTATTCCAACCTCAGTGCCTTTGCAAGTGATGTCACTCCTAGAATACTGTGCCCGGCTTGTCCTACGGTCACTGATCATTTGCGTCTAGCTCAGACTCCCTCTGCAGACAAGTCTGGCTGGGCACCCTGACCCCTGCTGACATGATGTTTCTTATCCTGGTAGCCCTAAGCAAACAGTCTTCCCAGACAGCAGAGGAGTCGGGAGAGCTTTGCTTTGAGAACCAGGAACAGCTTGCCATCTGCATGTCATAGCTGCTATGCAAATGAGGGTTCTGGAAAACAGTCTGTTCTTTTCAATAATTTAATCATCTCCACTGTCACCTTCTGCCCTGGCAAAGCACAAGTGCTCAGGAAAGGGATGGCCAAGCAGGTGAGAGATCCGGGACCCTGTGGAGGGACCTCTGGCCTCTCCTTTTACCCCTATAGCTCCAGGCCTCAGAGATAGGGTGATCGCAGGCACGTGTAGCACCCACACATGCAGCAGCAGCAGGTGTAGGGCAGGGAGGGCACTATTACAGGTAGTCATGGCTAATACTTCCCACATCCCTAAAAGTAGAGTATACATCTCAGACATGGGACTGTTCAAAAACTCTCCATTCTGCCACTGGGTAGGGAAATGGTTTTTCCTAGGGCCTGGATATGGCCCTGATATGTACTAGATACAACACAGGCTTCTAAACATCCCCTTTCTGCATTCCTAATAAACTATAAGCTAAGCTACCCAGAGGGAAGAAACTGATGCTAGCCACAGGGCAGGGCCCTTTCTTTCTTGGAGAAGAAAGCTCAGAGTGTTAGAGAAAGCTTTTCATCAACACAACTTAGTCTTGGGTACTAATGGAAAAGATACTGGACTTATGCAAGGAAGTAAACATCTTTACAGAGTCACAGAGACCTGGGATTGATGAAGCGTGGCTTCTCTTCTGTGGGAGAGCACCTGGGGTTTCTTCATCCATCCATAAAGCACTCACTCACTGGCTCATATATGCAGCAATCCTCACTGAGAAGTTATCACAAGCCAGACACAAAAGTCCCTCAGTATTAAGAAGAAAATAAATACTTTGGTTCCCATGAGTTTACTTCTGATGGAAGACATCAGCAAATATGCAAACAGACACATGAACGTATGTATGCTCACATGCGTGTGTGCATACACACATATGTAATAGATGGTAACAATCTACTTAAGGTCAGAGGCCAGGGGCTGTTCGGAGAGCACATTAGGAAAGGTCTTGATGAGGAGGTGGCACTGAAGCAAATCTAAGACAGCACAGGAAGCAGGAATGCAGCATGCAGGGGGAGATGCCCTCGGTTACAAAGCAGCAGTAACTCAGACTGCTGGGTGAGCGGGAAGTTCTGAGTTTGGATGGAATGAGGCACAGAGTCCTTGCAGTTGCTGTCTGCAGGGAAGAGACAAGGGGCATGGATCAAGGACATAGGGGAGAGAAGAGTGGCTCGGGAAAGCATGAAGGCTTTTCTGACTATCTAGGCATCCCCTGAACCCAGTCCCAGCCACAAGTGGAAAGAACCAATGAGTCATTCTCAGGCACACAATGGCTAACATAGAGTCACCCAGCAATGTGGTGGTATTTGGCTTGCTTTCCTTTGTCTCACTAGGCTTTGGGCAACTCACCCAATTCCTGTGGCTCCAGACACTGGTCACATAAAGGAAATGAAAGGAAAAACTATCCCAGATCTCCAGGTCCTGTTCCAGGTTTGTCCCCACGTAAAGGAAGAACTGAAATACTGTCAGGCTGTATACGAGGGACCAGGGGAGAACTCGGACAGGTGTAGCACAGGCTGGGGAGGAGCAAACGAGTCCAGACAGAGGAGAGAATAGCAGTGCAGTGGTAGAAAAAGGGTTGGGGCTATGTAAAGTGGCCTTTCTGGCTGGGTTCAGATCTTGGGTGGGGACTAGGGAAATGATCAACATGCCTGGTGGACACTTCAACAAAGAAGAAGCACAAGCAACCCATAAGCATGGGGCAAAATGCCAAGCCTGTCCAGTAATCAAAGAACACACATGGAAAGGTCTCGGAGCCATTCTTTATGGCCGAGGAGACTGGCACAGCGTTTGAAGGGAACTACAAGCTATTGCTGGCAAGAGTCAAGGGGATGCAAGTTTTCACACATGGCTGCTTGGAGACTAAGGATTAGAAGATTCATGAAGGCTGGTCTAGAAATAAGCAGAGCAGCAAATGGTACATAGCCTTTGACTTGGCAATTTCACTCCTGGAAGGTTAGTAATGTGGCTGACTCTGGTTAGAACAGAGAGTTTAGAAACCACCCACAGTATGGAGCACAGCAGGGTGGGCTGAATAAATAAGGGAGCATCAGCACAGCAGGCTACTACACGGCCATTACAGACTCTGACTTAGATATGCCCTCAGCATGCAGGAACATGACGACATACGGTGAGTTAGAGTAGGTGACAGACAGCATTTGCCTTGGAATACCTGTCCAGAAGAGAGCCTATAGCTACACACCTATTCCTGAATAGCTACTGCCTTGGGGAGTGGGGATTGCTGAAGATTATTCTTCACTTTACTACAATTGTCTTTTTCTCTTCAATAAGCATTGGTTAATTTAATTTGTCAGCAGGAGTTGCCTCTAATTAGCTCACCTCTAATCTGTGCTATTTATAGTAAATATTTACTACTATCTACAGGTGGGTGGGACTATGTCTTCCAGATTCATCTGCTAAACCTTTAAGCCCGAGCTAAAGAAACAGCAAAGAGGCGAGGTAGCACCAAGTGAGGGGCCTTCCAAAGTGTATGTACGGGGCCCAGTGGGTCAAACACTCGTCACAAGCATAAGGACCAAGTTTTAACTCCCATATTCACATAAATCCAGAGGCTGTGGCGGGCACATTTATAATCCCAATTCTTCAAAGGGGAGATGGGAGGTGGAGACAGGAGAAATCCTAGAAGCCAGCTAGCCTGGTGTGAATGGCAGAAAACAAGAGACCCCATCCCAAATAAATTAGAAAGGGGAAGGACAGAGTCCTAGGTTGTCCTCTGAACTCATCATGTGTGCTAGGTGTGTGCATGCACAGTTAACTCCCTACACACAGAGAGAGGTGGGGGGTTATAAAATAGAGTTGTCATTACAGTGAAATGAGGTCCTGGGCAGGCAGGTCCTCTGGGATATGCTACCCTTCTGAGAGTGGGAAAACAGGAGGCAGACACGCAGAGAGCCATGTGAGGACACGTTAGCCATGATGTCTGATCTCCAGAACACAGAGAGAATAGAAGTCTGTGCAGTTGCCTGAGCAGATATATTACACTCTATAGTATACTTGCATGTAGCAATTTCAAAAATAAAAATAAAGCTAAAGTTACAATTAAATAATGTGAAAAATACCCAAAGGCTCAAAGTTAAAGAAAAAGATACTGTCACACCTTTGGGGAAGGGGGTTAAGGACAAATCTTTAAAGTATTTGCTATATTTTAGGAAAGGATGAGATACTTTGATAATGATATTTTGTTAATGAAAGTGTTCTTTTTTTAAAAAAATAAATATATAAAATACTTTAATCCAGCATACACTGAAAGAGTATCTCTAGGTAGCAGACAAAGCGGTGGGTACTAGGACTCCAGTGGAAACCCTGACAGCTCCACAGCCCCTGGACATTCAGGGGCCATCTGCAGCATGCATGAAGCAAGTTCCTCATGCTAGTAGATTCCTGCTTGTGTCCCTGCAGGTGTGCAGACCCAGGCCCCATGCCTCTTGACCAGGGCCTGAAGCCTTATTGCTGAGCCCGGGCAGCATCCTATAGGCAGGGAGATTCTCCTCCTGGCAGAGATTGGCTGCTGCCCAGGTTGGGTGAGCAGGAAGATGACTCAGCTAATGGTGACAGCCCTTTAGAGGAAACTTAATTATTCTGTAGCCTGGCCCAGAGGGAGGGAAGGGTGCGTGGCTAGTAGCGATCGATTCGTCCTGCCAATCTCCTAGGCTATTTATAGCCTGCTTATAAAGTCACTTGGGATCCGAATGGAAAGGTATCGTTTATCAAGCCGAATACTGTGTGCGTGTGTGTGTGTGTGTGTGTGTGTGCGTGCATGTGCATGTGTGTGTACGTGTACTAGTGAGTGCCACCTGTGTACATGTGTGCCAGGTGAGCACACCCAAAACAGGCTGGCACATGGGCATGAGAAGCTGTGACAGAAAAGAAGAGGCCCCAGCAGAGCCCTGGGGGTTGGTGCTGTGGGAAAGGCTGCCTCACTCCTTCACAGGCCTAGCACTGCCCACTTCACAGAACAGGAAATGGAAGCTCAGAGCTCAATGAGCAGCTGTAGGTACCCACCCAGCTGGGCACTAGGGTATGCCCAGCACTCCTTGCCTCAGAAGAAGTCAAGGGTGTGTTTTCTTCCAGAGCAACCTCTATGCTCTTTAGGGTCTGAGTGGGCAGACCAGACCCAGCCTAGGACACAGCACAAGGAAAGAGGGAGAGAGAGAGAGAGAGAGAGAGAGAGAGAGAGAGAGAGAGAGAGAGAGAGAGCGCGCACATGGGGCCATCAGTATAGCTCTGACTCTCAGGACCTCAGAGGGAGGTTTGATATGAGGAAAGACAAGGCAGCCTGGGCCAGGTTTGTTAATGAACTGATAGCCCAGATCCTGCTACTTCACCTTCTTGACCCATGCCTCCTGAGCCCTACACTCGGGATACTGTCCACACTGTGTCACAGGTCCCCAGGGGTCTGTCCATAGGGTTCTCCCATGGCCATCCCTACCACCTTGCCTAGGATCTCTTGCCCATGTCCTTGATGACATTTAGAGCGTCCAGAGCCAAAGGGGAGCCTTGGGGTAGCTCTGCATATTTCTGCAGAGCCGCTTTGTGGCTCAGGGGCTGAAGTCACTATACCACGTGTCAGAGCCCATGGATGTGGACCCATTCCACCTTGACCAAAGGTCAGAAAATTCAGGCCTATTTTTGCTCCTCACGGGTTACTACACGAGGTTTGACCTAGAGTGTGGCTGCCTACAGGATGGTTGACCTAAGGAGTGGTTACTGTGTGTCCTGCCGAAACAACAGAATACTTAACTCAGGATCTAGTTGCCTGATGTTTTGGGTATTGAAGAGGTAATTACTTTGTTCCTTGTTTGTATCATAGTAAAGCAGACTTGCCTTCTCTCCACCCCCCTTTAGATTGGGATATGGAAAACAAATGCGGGTGAATTCAGTATTCACTGGGCTGCCCTCCCGACTCTATTCTGTGTCTTTGTCTTTTTCTACCTAACATTTCTAATCCACATGCCCCGGCCCTGAAACATATGGACCTGTCATGGCAGGACATCAACAATCATGTGTTGACCCAAAGCCAGATCTCCCCAGCATTGCCCCTCTTTCTAAAAGCAGGTGACGTATCAGGCTGCACGCAATGAGAATCAGAGACCTACATGAGCAGGTAGCCTAAAATACTGAAGGAGCAAATCCTTTCTTGTAGGTAGACCTCAGAGGTCACCATGACATCCAGGTCCTTAGACACAGCTTTGTGGTGACAGCAGCTGTCTCTCCTTATTGTGGCCCCTCCCACCTCTGAGACGTCTTATTTCTACACTCCTTACTATTTCATCCCCGATGGAATTCACAGCTTAGGAAAGAAGCAGTCTCCCATGGGTGAGCACAGATAATGCTGGAGAGCTGACTCAGCTCCTGGCCCACACCCAGAACACTGTGCAGAAGCTGATGCAGAGAGCACCCAGGTTACAATGTCACACGCACGAGGCGGGAGAAGCCAGGTGAACCACAAGGCCAAGTCACAAGAGAGACGGAAGTGTGGGAGGACCCAGGCTCTTCTTGCTTTTATTGGGGGATGTCTAAAGGCTAGTTGATGAGCTTTCCTTGGCTCAGGGCTTTCAGAGCAGTAAATAAAGCTAGGAATTTGGTAGCTGGGGATTAAGAACTAGACAGCCATTATTCATTTGCTTTGACTCTCCTATTCCTGTAAATGGTTCATCTTTTCATTAGCCGATAGTTTCACTTTTCCCAGAATCTCTCAGAAGAGGGCTTCTGGCCCTGGCTGGACAGGGCTAGAAGTTAACAGTCATTCTTCCAGGGCACTATGAAGTTGAGGGATCAGGGCCACTTTGTGAGGGAGAGGTGCAGACTGGCTTGGGACATGGAGTAAACTCATGCTTCCCAGAGGACAGCCACAGGTGTGTCCCTAATAGAGGTAATACAGGCTGGCCTTACCACAGCATGAGCCTGGAGCCAGGGCTCAACTCCTGCATGCTGGCTCATACCTGTGTACCCTTATATATCTTCCTTCTTTGCTGATATGCCTGCAAGGTTAAAGTATAAATTCTGGGTTCTTTAGAGGCTTGCCTGATCCTGGGCCAGACAGCCATTCTCTCCCATAGTTTCCCGTCTCTCCAGTGCACTTGGGCTGCACTGGACCCTGCTCTTGCTATGCTCCCTCCATGTCCTCCATTTACACTCAGCTCTGCCTTTGTGACTTAAGGTCCTCCCTGCTGACAGCACACCTCGGTACACACATGGGACAGGACAGGCGTCTCCCTCTTCATCCGGTCCTGGGTGCTAGTCAGCCCTAAAACTTCATCCCAAGGATGAGAAGACAAAGATGGATAGGCTCAGCAAGAGCCACGTTGTCTTCAGGGAAAGGGGTGAGGGTGGGGGTATCGCTCTACTCCAGGCCTCTTTGGATCAGATAAACTCATCTGATAAACCCAGGGGCCTGAGGTCCAGGTGAACAGATACGTCCTATGGGACCCAAGGAGAAGGTGAAGAGACCTGAGAAGGACAAATGACAAAGGTGAAAGCACCCACCCTGCACAGGTGGCTGAGGTTGGCTTCTACACAGCAGCTGGTATAAGAAGCCACAACTTGGCTACCAAATCTCTAGCCAGCTGGGTACAGAGGCTCTATAGCCCCCATTTAGAGCTGTGTCCTGCTCCGGGCCATCCCAGGGCCTGCTGAGGGTTTAGAAGCTGCAGGTCCCATCACCTGCTTGCAAATGTGTGTGTGCAGTCGCATAAAGAAAGACCTGAGCTTCAAGAACTTGGCTTCAGTGGGCTCTCAGCCAACCAAAGCACTCTAAATTTTACTGGGGAAACCACTGTAAACCAAGCTCCTCAGAGGAATCCACTGACGGGAGGATGGTTTTCCTCAGCTGCAGATTGATGGAGCTGGGTTGTGCCTTTAACCCATCGGCTCCTGTAAGACACCTTTGCCTCTCTGTGATCTTCATGGAGGCGCCTCTTGACCCGGTCCCTGGCCTAACCCAGAATGCTGCCCTCCCACTTTGGGCTAACTTCTGACATCTACAACCTTCCTCAGCCTCCTAATTACATTTCAAGCTTCACTTACAGTGACCATCCCTGGAGAGTGCCCTTTCCTAAGGCATGGCCGTACTCAACAGGGTCTGCCCTTCTGTGACTGCTTGTTCAGCATTTAACAGTCACACATCTGACTGTCACACGTCCACTTCTACTGGAACTTAAGCCCCTTAGAGGTGACATGACCAGGGTCTGGCAGATGTCAGGTACTTTATTTTTCTTAAGTTTACTCAGGACATCTGCTCGAATTCCTTAGTTCTGGATCTAAATAGGCCCCAGTGGGAACAGCGTGCACATCGACCTACTGGGTCATCCTACGGCCCTGTAGAACATTTCCTCAATGAGCAAAAGAATTAGCGAATGGTATTCTCCTCAACAAGGGGATTCCCTAGATGGACACTCAGCCTGGCCATGATACTTTCCATATTATGCACATATTGCAAAACAAAATCACAATAGAGCAAACAACGTGCTTCCAGCCAAGATGGAGAAACGGGCCATTTTTGCTCTCCTCTACAGCAAACAAAATGGGCCCAGGACAGATGCAACACACATGTGAAATATAGTTCTCACGACTCTAACTGTTAGGCAGAAAAGAACAATGAGAGGCTGGGCATTAACAGATGAGGTGTGGTTCCCATTCCACAGGCTTTGAGAACAGTGAGGCCATACACAGAAACAAGTGGGACAGAATATGGGATGGGCAGGGAGGGGAGGAGCCATAGAGATCTGTCTGAAAGTAGTCAGACGGCAGGAGGATTTCAGGGAAGAGGGCTAAAGGGGCATAGGATGAGGCACAGCATTTGCTCCCTGAAGCCAGACAGTGAAGCATCAGCCTAAAAGGCACTAGAGAGCATGCTTGGAGAGCCCCTTCTGTTGAGAGGAGAGCAAGTAGTCCTCAACTATATGCTATCCTGATCTTGATTTAAAAAATATCTTAAAGCGGTATCTGAAAGGATTTAATTATTTCTAAGTAACCTGCTGTGTCTCGGGGGCATGAGGATGTTCACACCCACAGCCAGCAAGGGAAAATGAAGTCTGGAATCTAGTGAGAGACTAGCAGGAACTGGTAACTACCCAGGCAAATCCATAAGACCGCTGATATCTGAAATATTTAAATGAATAACGTTTCTGTGGGACATACTACATGTGAACAAAGTTCCAGACAACAGCAGTACTAGGGACCACAGGGAAGGGTTAGGACTGTCCTTTGGTGAGTTTTTTATAGTGTATGTGTACTTACGTGATGCCACTTCAAGACAGGCTGTGGTAAGTTATAGGATGAACCCTAATTTACAAAGTGTTCACTAGAAATAACCAAACAATTGTCTCTATTAAGTCAACAAAGGAGACTCTGATCACAGGTGACACTTCTAATGGCTATAATGTTGGGTGTCAACTTGACTGAACTCAACTAAAACCCAAGTTCTGGGCACCCCTGTGGGTAATTTTCTTGATAAATTGATTTGAAGCAGGAAAACCCACCTTAAATCTGGGCAGCACCTTCTGGTGGCAGCTACAAAAAGGGCCACAGAAAAAGGAACCTTTGCTTTTTACCTGCTTGCCCTCACTCTTGCTGGGAAGTCCATCTGCGCTGTTGCTGCAGCATTCCTTTGTCTGTATCATAACCAACTTCTCTGGGATTCCAAAGCAAACTGAAGATCAGCAGCTTCCCAGGAATCCCCCAGGACTCCTGCACCAGATTGGAACTACGGAGACATCCTGCCCCAGGGACTGAACAGTTACTGGATTCTCTGTCTTTCTGACACGAGGCAGCCATCACTGGACTACCCAGATTGTACGCCATAAGCCAATCAAATAAATCTTCATTCTATCATTCTATTAGTTATGTTCCTCTAGAGAACCCTGAGAAATACAACATGGTTGTCTATTTAGGAAATCTAAAAGAACCAATCCCTTCAACTCTCCCTCTCTGCCCCTCCCCTCAAAACGAACAAACAAACAAAAACCCAACTCCCCTAGGACCTGTCAACCATAGTTGAAATGTTCCAAGATATATGGTTAATGCAAAAAAGTTAGACTTGCCTATACAAAAGCAATGAGATAGTAGAGACTGAAATCAGAAACACAGCAACATTAACACTCTCACAAAAATGAGATGTTGGACCCGAACTCTAACAGGATGTACAAGATTAACATCATGAGAAAAACTACAAAACTCTGCTGAAAGAATCAAAAAAAAAAAAAAAGCAAAGTAAATAGGGAGCCATCCCATGCTGGTAGAGAGGAAGGCTTGGGGTGGTCAACATGTTGATCCTTTCCAACTGGATCAATAGAGTCAATGCAACCACAAACAAAATCACAGCAGGTTCTGATGTGGACATTGAGATGCTGGCTCTAAGGTATACAGGAAGAAGAAAAGAAGCTCAGAATAGCTATCCCATTGCAGAAGAAGCACAAAGTCAGAGCGCTGGTACTATTCAAAGTTGAAGACCTGCTCAGTAGCACTATAGCAAGCATGGCAGTGTGTGCTAGTCAAAGAATGCAGAAAAAGATCAAGGGAATGAGCAGGGAGCTCAGAAATACACTAATGCATATATGGACTTGGCCTTTGGCGAAGAGAAAGGGCAATGAAATAAAATCAAAACAATGGTAGCCTCTTCAACGAATGCTGTGAGAATACACATACACAAAGAAAGCCACTTATGTGCAGACTTAGGTACTTCGCAAAGTTTCCCTCAAAATAGATCATTAACGTACATGTAAAATGTAAAACTAACTCCCAAAAGATAGCACAGGAGAAAATTCTAGACAACAGTAGGTGTGCTGCAAACGACACTTGAGTAATGGTTGTACCAAAGGCCTGATTCAAGACCTGAGCCATAAATGAAATGGTACGGTGAACTTTAACAGAGATGAAAGCTTAAACTGTCTGGACATTGGGGAGACAAGCCACAGGCTGGACAGAAAGAATTTCCAAAGACACATCAAGTCAAGGATGCTGTTCAAAATATACAAAGAGTTCTAAAAACTCAGTGATAAAAAACAATGACTTGACATAAGAACAGGCCATAGACCTGAAAAGGCACCCCCACCAAAGTAGAGAAGATGGTATGAGAAGCTCTTGATGTCACATGTCATTATGGAGTTGAAAACTTAAACAGCAATGAGCTGCCATCACACATTTGCTACAAAGACCAAGATCTCACGCACTAATGTTACCAAATACATCGAGGATCTGCAGGAGAGAGCTCAGTTGTGACTAGTGGGGATGTGACATGGTTCAGCCACTGTGGAGGTCAAAAAAAAATGAAGATATTCCTATCATAGGATCTGGCAAGCATGCTCCTTGTTGTGGCCCAAAGGACTGGAAAACTTAGGTCCATGTAGGAACCTTCACATGGACGATGTAGTAGGGGGTTCCAGTTTGGCTCTGGCTTGACCCCATGTGTGGAGTGCTTGGCTCCCAGCAGGTGGTGCTGTTGGGAGGTGGTGGGAACTCTAGAAGGCGAGGCCAGTTGTAGGATTCAGGTCATTTGGAACACATGCTGGAAGGCTATTTTGTTCCTGGCCCCTTCCTCTCTCTGCTTCCTGCCTGCCCCAAGGTGAGTGGCTCTCTTCCACCAAACGTTTCCACCATGGTAGTCCGGCCTTGACACAGGCTAAAAAGCAATAGAGATAGCTGACCATGGACTCAAAACTATAATCCAGTACAGCTTTTTCTTTTTGATTGTTTTAGGCACTTTGTAGAGCAACAGATAGCTAGCCACCACAATGGCTTAATCTACAACTGCTAAAACTGAAAAGCAACTACAATGCCCTCCAGTGGTGACCAGGTAAATGGGGACACTATTCATCACCAAATGGAAATGAGTTATTGAGGAACAAGGGCATGTGAGGTGGGGACTTAGATGTCACTAGATAAAATGAACTATTCTGAAAGGCTTTATGACATTCTAGAATGGGTAAGACCAGAGAGTCAGGAAGGAAAGATGAGAGGGTAGAGCACACCAAGGTTTGGGGGCAACCAGACTATTCTGGTGTGGAGCTCTTGTGGTAGATTTGTGCCATAATACACTTAGGCAAAGGCATGGGACATACAACGCTGGGAGTGAGGGAGCTCTTGTGCAAGGAGTGGGCTGAGGGTGAAGCTGTGAAGCTGCTGGCGAGCTGAGCACGGGCTCTCTGGCTGTGACAGATACTCCACTCTAGGACCGGATGCTGGGAACTGAAGCTACCCTCTGTGTTGGGGGTAGGGTGGGAGGGTGACTGGACCTCTTTACTTTTGGCTCAGTTTTATGTGATCTTTAAAAATAGCATCTATTAAAAATAAGGGACCCATAAAAGTCATCAATGAATTGACTTGAAAGAGGGCAGAAAGAGAGGGAAGTAGAACAAAGGGCAGTGGGAGCAAACAGAAGATGGAAGACACAAGCCTAAGTGTACTAATAATCACAGTAAATGAACTCAATAAGAGCCAGGCATTGCCAGCATGGAAAAGGGTAGCATTTGCAAAGGATCACCTTAAATATACAGAAGTGAACAGGATAAGATTGAAAGTATAGAGAAAGGTAAGTCATTTTACACAGAAAAAGTCACAGTGTTTCATTACTATCAGAGCAATGGGAAGGTATAAAACTCATCTTCTAAGTAAGGGCCAATCCATGCAGAAGACATAAGAATACTGCCCTAAGATTCATGAAGTTGAATATGACAGAACTGAATGCAAACAGGCAAAACCACAATGGCTGTTGGATATTTTAACTCTTTCTCATTGGGCAATAAAAAAAAAGAAAAGAGAAAAAAAAAAACACAGAAAAACCAGCCACAGTACAAAAGGCTTGAGGAGTACTAACCAGAAAATGACCTGATTAATGTTTGCAGAACCGTTGCCCCAACAGTGATAGAATATACATCCTTTTCAAGTATGCATTGAATATTCGTCAATACAGATCATTTCCCCAGCTATAAAGGAGTTGAAGTCACAAAGCATGTTCTCCAGCAGTGATGAAATTAAAGCAAGCATCTATCTGGACAATCTCCAACTATTTAGAAACTGAACAAGACATTTCCAAATAACTCCTAGATCAAAGGAGAAATTGAATTGGAAGTTAGAAATCATTGTAGACTGAAAATAAAAGCACAGCATATAAGGTCTATGAGACATCACTTGGGCACTACCAACAGGGACCTTCGTGGCACTAAATCCCATCAGAGGAAACGGTACTCAAATATATGATCTCTGTTTCTGCTTTAAGAAATCAGAAGAAGAACTGAAATCCAAAGGGGAGTAGGGGAGTAAATAATGAACAGCAAAGTGGAAATCAATGAAATAGAAAACAGAAAATCAATAGAGAAAAATCAACGCAACCCAAGCTGGTTCTTCAAGAAGCTCAATAGAATTAACAAGCCTCTAGCCAGAATGAGCAGAAAGGCTGAGAGGAGATGTGGATTATCAATACGGAATGAATATAACCACACCACCTCAGAGTCTATAATATTAAAGGAAAATGAATGTCATGAAAGCTTTCTTTCATTGGTTTTGACAACGTAGACCAGAACATTCTTTGAAAGACATGTTACTAAAGCTGACCAGAGTAGAAATGGATGACTTGACCATTCTTTATTATATTATATTAAACCAAATTATATTATATCAAATCAAATAAGTTGACAGCCTTCACACCGAAGACACACCAGGTGGTCCAGGTTTATAACTGGAAAATTCTACTAAGGGTATAATAAAGAAATACACTGAGTTTTCATAAACTCTTCCAGAAAAATGCATGGAGGAATACACTCAAATGCACCCAGCTTTACCTTGATGCTAAAATTAGGTAGACAAAATAAAATCACAGATATTCCTTGCAGATATATAGATACAAATATCTTTCCTAGTTAAGGAAATGGATATCTATTTAGATATAATATGCTGTTTCATGACCCACAAAATGCTGAATTAAGAAATGCAAGGCTGGTTTAGTACCCAAAAATCAATCAATATAATCCACCATGTTCACAAATTAAGAAAGAGAAAGCATATCATTTGGTAGAAATGGATACTCGTTCCCCACAAAAGTCACACACACCAGGACTCGGAGAGAACAGCTGAGACGAGGAAAACGGCAGTGATGAGAACCTACCGGCACCACACATCAGGCTGAACGACTCGATGCTTCCCCGAGACCAGGCAGTGGGGAAAGGCCTTGCGTTCGCCATTGCTATACAACTCAGCACGGGGAGTGTTGGGGAGGAATGAGAAAACGCAATGCAGCAGACCGGAAAAGAAGTGGAACTGCCTTTATCCTCCACTGACATGATTATTGACGTCTGAGAAAATCCAATGGAATCTACGAAAGCAGCTACTAGAACTGAGTGGACTTAGGAGGGTTTAGGGTACATGATCGACGGTGGATGCCCACTTTGTTTTTATACGCTGGCGGCAAACAATTGCAAATTACAACTGAATATGTAATTGTCATTCACGATAATACACACAAATAGGAAGTAGCTAGCAGTAAGTCGTACAGATGTGAAATAGTGGCTTGCTGCACGGAAATCCACAAATCACTCCTTGGAGGCGTCAGTAGAGAGACACATCTTGCCTGTGATTAGGAAGAGCACAAACTGAACTATTTATTCAATATAACTCTGATTAAAATCCCAACAAGCTTGCTTTGAAAACTGAAAGCAACAAACTAATTAAGAGATTCATACGAAAACACAAAAGGCCCAGAACAGCCAAAATGCCTCCTGAAAACAAGAGTTTCCACACAGCTCCAATAATGAGACCGAGTAGTGTTGGCCTCAAGACAGAGAGATAAACGAAAGAGAATGGCCTGTACAGAACCAGACCTGCAAATGGGTTTTGACCAAAGCACAAAGGCAATTTAGTCAGAGCAAAGACTGTCTTCCACGACTGCTGTTATAAATACTGAGCGTAGGCAGGTTCAGTTAACGTCATTCCATGCTCTGTACCGTCATTCCATGCTCTGTACCGCGTACAAAAGAGAACTCAAAGGACCCAATCAGACCATCCCACTCTTCAGTAGCCACTCTCAGCCCTCCTAATGCTGTGACCCCTTAGGACAGTTCCTCGTGTTGTGATGACCCTCGACCATCAAATTATCTTCCTTGCTACTTCGTAACTGTAATTTTGCTACTCTCATGAACCACAATGTTAAACATCTTTGTTTTCTGATGGCCGTTGGCTACCCCTGTGAAAGGGTCATCTAACCTCCAGAGGAGTTGAGACCCACAGATTGAGAACCACTGCTCTAAAGCTCCTGGAAGGAGATAAGTAGGAGTCATTGTGGCCTTAGGCTAAGCAAAATTTCTTAGATAGCAGCTCCAGAATCGCCATCCCTCAGGCTGGAGACGTGGCTCAGTTCAGGAAGTGTTTGCTGTACAAACATAAGACCAGAGTTTGATTCCTAACAAACTGCCTTAACATCTTTTCCCAAAAATCTCTCTTGCCTTCAAAGACACGGAACTTTTGCCAGACCATACAGTCAAGTTAATAACACACCTTAAGATCATTTAAGACTGTGTACTTAACCTGTCGTCCTAGTGTGTGTTCACACTGCTAAGTTTAACCTGTCATTAAGAGAATAATGGAAGCAGTCTCACTATGCCTTGGATTTCCCATGTAACCTGCTTTTATCACCTAAGCGGATGCAAAGCTTTAATCTTAAACAATGCTCCCTTACTATGCCCCGACCCAGAGAAATCTGTATGTGTTATAAATCATTTGCAAAACAGTCAGCAGGCTGAAAGAAACCACAAACAACAAATACCCCCATGAATGTGAGAAGCACCATGTGGATATAGGGTAATGGTATCTGTGGTTTTGAATGCTCTTCTGGGTCAACTGGGGTCAGTAAGTTCCTCCTTGTAAAACTACTAAACCGTTCTATAGAATAGCATCCCTCATTCCTTCCTTTCTCATGTCGTGTGTCTCTGCATTATTCAATAAATACAGAGCAAATCCCTTTGTGAGGGACAGGCATCATGGGCAACAGGGGCAGATCAGACACATACAACAGATAGGTCACGGACCACAGAACAAAGACAGATGGAAGAACGAAGGAGCAGTGGAGAGTTCAAATTAGGGTTCACTCCAAACTACTCCAATGGGTTTTTCATGATTCCTCCGTATGTTAGCATACAAGCACACATGTGAAAACCATGGTGCTGCATGTCTGTAGTCCCAGCCCTGGGGAGATGGAGAAAGGGTGAATCCCTGGGGTTCTCTGGTCAGCCAGCCTAATTGGTGAGTACCAGGTCCTAGTGACCCCATCTCCAAAGCAAAACAATGTGAATGGTCCCTGATAAAACACATACACACACACACACACTTAAAAACAACCACAAAAAAAACATATTTCTTAAAGCCAAGGCTTGGTAAATAGGACTTTAAAAATCAACACTCTGATCTTATAAGACACAGTTAGAAGTAAAAAATAAATAAAGAAAGAAAGAAAGAAAGAAAGAAAGAAAGAAAGAAAGAAAGAAAGAAAGAAAGGTGTGGCCCCAGAGGATATGTTTAAAAATCACAAATTTGATGGACTCTTTGTATCCAGGAAATCTCTCTCAAGAGCTAATGGCAAGAAAAGAGCACAGTAAAATGATGAACAAAGGAGAGAAGATGCCTTACTGAAGAAGAAAACGTGGTTGGAAAAATGGGCATCGGATAAGATGCTTGACACTATTTATCTGCAGGAAATGCAAGCAAGACCTACAGGGTATGCCCCTCACCACCTGCTGTAATTAGCAGATGGGAAAATGACCAAAGGCAGAGGGTGTGGAGTAGCTGGAATCCCCTCACAGAGCTCATGAATTGAAAGGGTAGTGCCACAATGGATAATGGTTTGGTAGCTTGTTCATACATACATACATACATACATACATACATACGTGGCTAGAATGCAACCCAGCAACTCCACTCCTAGACAGCTATTATTGTCTCGACAAAACTATATGTCTGATGTGGGATTCCCCTCTGTATGCTGTGAATACTATTGGTTCATAAAGAATCTACTTTGGGCCTATGGCAGTGCAGAATAGGGCAAGGCGGGAATTCTAAGCAGATAGAGGAGGAGCGAGTAGGCAGAGTCAGAAAGAAGCCATGTGACCGCTGCAGGAGACACACCCAGGTGCCAGATGGAACCTTGCCGGTAAACCACGAGCCTCTTGGTAAAATATAAAATAACAGAAATGGGTTAATTTAAGATATAAGAGCTAACCAATAAGAAGTGTGAGCTAATAGACCAAGCAGTGTTATAATAACACAGTTTCTGTGTGATTATTTCAGGTCTGGGAGGTCAGGAAATGAATAATCAGCTTCCAACTACATATGTCCACTAGGGATTTATACCAATGACCATGGACAATCTCTGTGCAATAGGCTAAAGCAGGGAGCAAGTCAAGTATCCATCCACTTACAGGGCGAGGAACATGATACATAGGTACCACGGCTTCATATTTAGTAGTAAAATGAATAACCTACTTATATATTCAAAAATATGGATTTTAAAATGATTAGTATAAAAGCATCCAGTGGGAACGAGGCGTGAACAGTGCCTGAGTCTACCTCTACTTCTCACTCTTTAGAGTTTGTAGTCTACCTGACAGAAAGTGTGTCCGTGGTGGTAGGGAAGGAGTGGCAGGGTGCAGATGTTAGGAAGGATCAAGAGGAAACCTGGGGGTTGGGGGGCTCCTTGATCTGACAGTGGTGATAGATTCATCGTCTGACATACTGCAGGTCAAATCCTTGATGAACATAGATGCAAAATCCTAATAAAATACTAGCAAACCGAATATAGGCATCTACCAAAGAAATCATTTGCCATGGTCCAGTTGGCTTTATCCCAGAGATGAATGTAACAAATGGATAAAATAAAGATGAAAATCACATGATCATCTCAAGAGGTGCAGAAAAAAAGCCTTTGACAAAATCCAGTGTACCCTCATGATATAAGTCCTAGAGAACAGGCCTGGAGGGAACATACCTCAATCTAATAGAGCCTATATATAAGTAAAATAAAGGAAGTCAGTGTGGAAAATTCTCAAAAAAGCTAAAAATAAATATACCATATGACAAACCCAGAGAAATGAAGTAATCCCACTGAAATCAGGAACGAGTCAGAGCTGCCTGCTGTCCCCACTCCCTTCTACTATAGTGCTCAAGGCACTGCTGGTACACTAAGGCAAGAGAAGGAAACTAATGGGAAACAAGCAGGAAAAAAAGGTCACATTAGTTCTATTTGGAGATTATAAATTAGACACGAGATCCCAAAAATTCCACTGAAAACATTTAGAAACTATCAACAATTTCAGCAAAGTGGCAGGATACAAAATCAATTTACAAAAAGTTAAGTTTTTTTTTTTTTAAAAAAAAAGGTTTACAAAACTCGACAGCCTATCACCACCAACAAACATGATGAGGAGATCATGGACACATTCCAGTTCATGATAGTCCCAAAGACAATAAAAAATTCTGGAAATAAACATTAGTAAGGAGGTGAAAGACATCTACAGTGAAAACTAAATCTCTGAAGAAATAGATTGAGAAAGACACTAGCAGATAGAAAGGCAGCCTATGTTCATGGATTGCATAGTTAATATTGTGAAAGTTAAAGCCTCTACCAAAAGAAATTCAGAGATACAACCTCAATCAAAATCTCCACAATAATCTTCATAAAAGATAGAAAAAATATAAAATTCAGATTGGACCACAAATTATCCTGAATACTCAAAGCAACCCTGAGGGGAAAACAAAACAAAACAACAACAAAAAAAAACATGCTGAAAGGATTACTATGCCAGATTTTTAAGATATATTAGAGCCACAGCAATTTTTAAAAAAAGGTATGGTACAGTCACAAAAACAGGCATGTAGGCCAATGGAACAAAGTTGAAGACCCAAACATGACTACTCATAACTACAGCTATGTGACATTTGACAAAATTGTCAAAAAACACATTGGAGAAAGGAAAGCATCTTCAACAAATGTCTAAAAAGCAGTATTCAACACACAGAAAGAATGAAATTAGATCCATATATATATCTCACCCGGAACAAAAATGAACTCTTAATGGGCCAAAGACCTCAGGGCAAACCTGAGATGATGAAACAGCCAGGAGAAAACACAGGCAGCACCCTGTAGGACATGGGTGTGGACTTTCTGATAAGACTCCATTTGCCCGGATATGAAGGCCAATGGTTGACACGTGGGACTTTCTAAAGCTAAACAGCTTCTGTACAGTTAAGGAAACAACCAACTGCAGGAAGAAGCCCACGGAATGGGAGAAAATCTTTGCCAGTTACGCATCTGACAGGGGATTCATATCTAGAATAAATAAACAGCTAAAAATAATGAAGGGACTCATTAAAAAAATAAGACTATATGTCTAAACAGAGTTCTCAAAAGAAAAAGTATTTCAAAAAGTTTCAACATTCTTATGAATTACAGAAATTCAGATGAAACATCTTGAAGATTTGGTCTCATCCCATCCAGAATAGCAAAGATCAATAAAACAGCCAACAACAAATACTGGGGAAAGAGGGCTTGGGGAAAAAAGAGGCTGCATCTGTTGTTAGTGGGATTGCAAACTGGTGCAGCCACTCTGAAAACCAGTGTGGAGAACACTCAAAAAGCTAAAAATACATCTGCCATATGCAGCTATACAACTCCTAAGGACTTGACATCTATCTACTCCACAGACACTTGCTCAGCCGAGTTCATTGCTGATCTATTCACAGTAGGTAGGGGATAGAAACAATGACTTTTGGCTGATGAATAACGAAAATGTGGTACATATACAGTATGCAGTACTATTCAGCTGGAAAGAAAGGCCAAATCAGGAAATTTACAGGTAAATGGATGGAGCTAGGAAATATACTGAGTGGGGAAGCTCAGACCCAGAAATACAAATGCCACATGTTCTCTTTCATCTCTGTTTCCTCATGCCAAAATTTTACATGTGATATACTTTATTCCAGGTTATATATACACAGAAACCAAGAAAGTAAAAAGGGACCGTGGCTTCTGGAAGCTCTATAAAGAGAAATAATAGGATACAGATGACATGAAGAGGGAAATAAAAAAAATGGGGGGAGCACCTCAATTGCAGAGAGAGAGAGAGAGAGAGAGAGAGAGAGAGAGAGAGAGAGAACACGTAAGGATGCCTGGTGGTATGTACTTTAAATGAAGTTACACTACTTGGGATGATAATCCTCCCCACTAGAACCATAGACTATCTTAACAAAACCGCTAGTACCAGGCATGCAAAACAAACAAACAAACAAAAAACCCACTGTGGGCTTCAGACACAGAACTCAGAGGACTTGAGCTGGATCTGCCCTGAAAACCTCCCCTATGAGGACTAGCTTTCCTAGAACTAGAAGTTGCTATACAAGCTGCCAAGAGAAGGAAGCCCCCAAAAGTCCTACTTAGCTTTGACAGTTATGATCAGAAAGGCAAGATCTGTAAATGTGCAACCATGGCACAAATATCTTTTCAGTAACCAACTGCTGTCTAATTGGACCTTCGGACCACCCAACAGGAGAGAAATCATTTCTGGTACTGCAAAACTAGCCAACAACCTCAGGCTAATGAGGTCATGGATCTCAGAGTAGATCCTACTACTGTCACCTTCCTAGACTAATTTAATTCCTAACTGCATTCTAAATGCTTTCCCCCATAGCTGCAGATCAAAGACCTCATCAAAGCAGCGTCTTTTTGAAGGAGGCTGAGACCATTAGAGAAAGCCACAGGGGGTCATCAAAACGCAGAGAACAACTGCTCCTGGGGTGCCCGGCCCTCGCTGGTACAGCTATGACCGAACCTCAAGGACCATGGCTGAATGGGGGCAGGAAGACTGTAAGAACCAGAGCACCAACAAGTCTGCCTTGGGATTGTGTTCTCTTAGAAATGACAAAACGGTCATCAGAAACAAGACCTGACCAATGACGCCAGTTGACACACCAATGAGGATGGGAGAAAATCTTACAGGGCCCACTGCTAGATGAAGAGCCATATGCAATTAATGACTGCCGAGAGAGGGAGAATTGATCTTCCTTAGGGACAAGCCCTCTAATTGGTTATCCAATAGCAAATGGTGGACCTTAAAACATCAATATAAGCAACACTAAATGGACGCAGCAGGTTGTACCTGTATATTTTATGCATATATAAAACAATAATAATTGAAGATAAGGTCATGAATGAGAGGGAGGGATGGGGGATAATGAATAAATTACAAAAAAATTAAAAATTTTTGGTTTGGGATTAGAACAGAATCTCTAATAGTTTCTGAAATGGCCCTAAACATCCTCCTGCTATTTGGTACTACGTGTGTATGTGAAGTGGTGTTCTCAGCACCAACAATTACAAAATCAAGCTATTATTCAGCTCTGAAAAACACTGATTATGCTCTATGTCCTGCAGCAATAAACAATCTGCCAAGATTTAATTCTCTCTGAAAATAAACAGCCATGACCACCTTCTCAAATTTTCTTTTGTAGTTAACAGTAAAATTATGTGTATTGAAAACTGTTTTAAAATAAACATGATTATCAGTAAATTTTTTCATTTATCTGCATGTCTGCGTGTGTGCCTGTGTGTGCGCACGTGCATGTGTGTGTGTGTGTGTGTGTGTGTGCCTGTGTGTGTGGGTGTATGCATGTGCGTGCATATGTGTGCATGCGTGCATACATGTGTGTGCACATCCATGTTCATGTGTGTGCATGTGTGCCTGTGTGTGTATGTGTTTGTATGATATCTCCTCTAGGATTGTATAAGGTTTATCAGGCATAAGAGGCTACGGGTGGGAAAAGCATAAGACAACTTGACATGGCAAAGCCCTAAAAAGTGTCAGACACCAAGCCAGCTCTGATAGGACTACACGCTCACAAAGATTGGGTTTGTCCTCTGAAAGAGTACTAAGCTGACAGGTGTGAGGGAGCGTGACCACCTAGTGTGGCCAAGACCTGGATCTCTCACTGTGTGGTCTGAATTTAAGAAGGAAACATATTGCTGAGAGGTAATGGAGCTGCCATTTCCCTCGTTGGTACAGGTTAGGGAGAGGTGCGAAGGGAGGACAGGACAGAGCTGTGAACAGCGACGATCCTTTTGGCCTTGCCGCCCTGGGCATTGTGGAAGATGCTACACTTATTTTTTTGAAAGCCTTCCTGTAGGGCAGAGCTGGGGGAGCCAGGACCTCAGCCTGCCTTTCTCCCCACTCCCTGCTGCAGTGACCTTAAAGGGGCAGTGTCAAACCTCAGAATGTAAGAGGGTCCCACTCAAGCTTAAATGTAAATAGGTCAAACTAAGGACATCGATATCACTTGATTTTTTTATAAGTCTTGGTCAGGTTCATTGTTATAAAATTAATGTCTAACCTTGGCTTTAATTTTTTCCTTTTCAAGTTGACTGTTTCTTGGGAGGCTCCCTGCACTGGGTAGGTCCTACATGTTAATGTGTTCATGGCCAGTTTCTGCCTAGGGACAGGAGATGCCACCCTGTCTCAGGCACCACAGGACATCTGTTCTTTGATTTCATACTGGACAGCTGGAGGTTAGTTCCAGGAAGCACAGAGACTAAATATCCTGGTTTGGCCTTTCCCTTGGGGCTACTGTCAGGACCAAACTGGTTAGGCTGTAAGAGCGTTGGAAGGCTGGAGGATTTGGGGGGCCATAAGGTGGCACCAGTCCTCACCCTCATAGCAAACATGCTGCCAGCCAACTACTCATGGGGCCACCTCATAGCCACCTGCAATAGCACAGAAGTTGCCAGATTCCAGAATAGGCTATGGCCAGGCAAGCTGCTTACTGCTCTGAACTGTGCCCCACTGGTACCCAAATGACAAGACCCAGAGCAAAGATGAACAGCGTGGTCAGCCCGCAGCAGCCTTCCCAGCCCCCTGCTGCCTGCCGCCCCAGTTCAGTCCCTCCTCGGAGGCTGGCTTATATACTAGCACACACTGGAGGAGGGAGGATGGTGGGTTAATTCTAAAATTTAACTTGCTTTCCTTTTCCCACAGGGAGAAGGAGTGGGAACAGGTTTCTAAAAATAGGCTGGCCTGTCAAAACTGTTAAGGATCAGGCAGGGCGAAGATGCTGCTGGGGAGAGAGCACTGGGGAGATGCTCCATTGAGGGGACCTTCCCTGGGCCGCAGCCCTGGGGCTCATCCCCCTGGCACAGCCAGTCAGGACAGACTGCTGTCCTGTGGGCATAGCAACCAGCTGGGTGATGCTGTCAGAGCCTGGGACAAGACCCACAAATGGCTTCTGATGGCCACTGTCACGGCAGAAAGATGGAATGGCTGGTCTATGTCCCACCCTGCCCAGATGTGCTTTCTTTTCCCACCTCCTTCTCACAGTCACTCACCAATGAAGTCACCGTAGCTCCACCATCAGGTGGGCATCCAGCTGGACGACAGGTAAGTGAGAATGCAAGCCATTATCCTCCAACGGTGTCAGTGTGTGTCGTCATGGCTCCCAGTCCCCTCTGAAAGCGCCTGGGGTTTATGCTAGACCAGGACTCTACTCACAACCTGTTTTCCTCTTTGAGTAAAGAAGACTCTTCAGGACGGGAGAAGAGAAGTGGGCAGAGGAGAGAAGGACGTTTTGAAGGCATAGCTGCTGGAGAAGCCCCAGCACATCCAAATCAACCCAACAGAACCCACAAGTCACACTAATGGCCAAAGTTATCTTGCCTTCCAGGAGTCTGAGACCAGCAGGAGGCTCCATGCAGGTATTCTATAGGTCACACTAGGACCAAGCACCTTGCTTTTAAAAATCCCTGATACAGGCTGGAGAGATGTTCAGCGGCTAAAGTACTGTGTACACAGTAAAGTGCTGTGTAAATGTAAGGAACTAAGTTCGGGTCCCTCCCATCCACATAAAAACTGGGCGTGCCATGCCTATAACTCCAGCTCTAAGGGAATGGAGACAGGTGGAACCGTGAGCTTACTGGCCATCCAGTGTAGTGGAAAATGGTGAGCTCAAGGTTCAGTGAGAGACCTGGTTCAGACAATAGGCTGAAGAGCGGTAGAGGACACTCCAGCATTGACCTCTGGCTTCCACATGCGTACACACAGCTGAATATACAAGTAACATGTGTGCACCACACGCACGTGGAAAGAAGAGTCAAAGCTCAAACATCAAGCATTCAGCAGTTCTTCTTGAGGAACACGGGATGCATAAGACATGAACGAACTGCGCACTGAAGAAGACACAATGAAAACCAGCAGCAGTCGAAACATGCAAAAGCCGCCAGGAACACCAGCCTGGGTCTTTTGCGGGGTGGGGGGGGGAATTCATGGGTCTCTTCCAAATGAGTCAGCAGCCACCCCTTTCATTCCCACAGAGTACCCAAAGAAGAATGTGGCTTCCCTGTCTAGCAGAAGGTGTGACCCACACACTGCTCAAACAGTACAGGACAGGGATGTGGGAGCCACTCTGCTCTCAGGTCCCAAAGCCTGCGCCAAGCTCTGAGATGCCGTTGAGGAGCTGTGAGCTATGGGTGAGGCAGCAGGGACAGGGACACAGCCTTGCCCAAGCACACAGGTGTCTCTAGTCATCACAGTGGCCTCACGCACCTATCTTCACAGGTGAGTGGATCTAGTGGTGGCATGCCCAGGTTAGTTATACCTCCTAACACCACTTAACAACAGGAAAAGGAGGTACCCCAAGGACTTTCTTGAGGTCCCCCACTTGAGCCTCGCCAGTCTCTGAAAGCTGACCATATGCCTTCGTGGCTGGGATCTCGTGTCTAGCTTAGAGCTGGAGACAGAGGGTCGACGGAATACACAGCCACTGACCACCCCACTGTCAGGGATTAAGGATGAATATTCTGGAGTCTGAGGACCCAGACCCCTCCTCTGAGTCATCCACAGCTTTGGCTATTGGCTCCTTCATCATTCAGGCTAGGGTGAAGAACGAGGACACCTGAGACCCTGGAATCAGGCAGGAGTTGAGAGCCCTGTCACTGAGAGAGTAGAAACAGCCACCATCCTGAGCCAAGGCCTGTCAACCAGCATTGTATTAATGAACCACCCTTGTTTTGAAACCCGTAATCAGATTAGGGCAAGCTTGCGGGCTACTGCCTTCTTCTTGCTACTCCCAACCTATTTTGGAGTGGTTTCACCCTTCTCTGTAATAGAGTTATTTATTTGGGGGCCTAGCTGGGTTGGAGAACATTATTACCACGTGTCACTGTCCAACTGGGACAGCAGGTGTCTGCTGATGCATCTGTGGAAAATGCCCGAGGCACAGTCTCTGCATCAGGACACACGCATGGGCAAGGACACCAGGGAAATTGAATCATACCGCTAATTAATGGCTTTAATGCCCGTTATTAGGCCTCAAAAACAGTCTATTTTCTGAAAGATAAGCTGAGCCCTGTTTGAACAGGAACTTGAGCGCTCTGCTAATGCTGATGCCAAACGGCTCGTCTCTGCTAATCACATTCAGAAGTTCTGAGCCTATCGATTGCCTACGGTTTTCACAAACTGATCGGAGACTGTGAAGGTACTTTGTTTTCCAGCAAGGCATGCCACGGTGGGGGCATGGGAGTCTATGGCCCCTCTGTGTCCTCTGCTGATGCCACCCAAGATGTTATCAGTTCCCCACAGGTGCCACCCTGGACTGAGTACACACAGAAGCCTGGATAGAGCCCCAGGCATCTCTGTGCTGTTCTAGCTTTTGCCAAAGAGATGATGCAGCTTAGGGATGCCTGCAAGGTGAGTGGGTGGGCTTGCTCTAAAAGCCACTGTCCTTGCTCTCAGTGGCAGGGCTGCTTCCCTGTCTCCTCCTTCCCTCCTCCAAAGTACTCCATGCCTAGAGAGAACTCCCAGGCTTCAGGAGACCCAGGATCCAAGTGATTTCTGATTCAAGGAGCTAGTAGATGGTTTAGGCAAAGACAGAGGGTCCAATCAGATACAGGGTCATTTATTACCTAGAGATAACGAGTCAGGCCATCTTGGAGCCTGGAGGAAGCCCTGACTACCCTGTGAATCACCCACCACCTAAACTCCACATCACACCCCTAAAACTCAGGAAGCTCCACATCACACCCCTAAAACTCAGGAAGCTCCCCTGTAAACCCAAAGCAGGAATATCACTGGGACTAAAAAGGCAAGAACTAGCATTTGCCCAGCACAGGATAAATGCTTTCCTGTGCCAGGAACTCTCATACCCTAGCCAGCTTGGTCTTTTCAACTTCCTAGAAAGAAAGGAGGTATGTACAGGGACAACGGCAGGTTCAGAAGTTGACTCTGCTAAAGGGACTCTGTCCATTCTACCCAGGACTCAGAGAAATAAGCACCTGGTCCCATTCCTTCCCCAGGCCATGGTGGGGTTAGGAGTGTGCCTCGGGGGCTCAGATTAGTGCTAATCATATCTTCCTTGGTAAGGTCTACAGTTTGCCCTAGCCTGATTCACCCAGCCATCGTCCTTTGAGGAAGGAGTTGGGGACAGTGCTGAGAAGCCACCCCAGTTCTGTAGGCAGCTCTGTGCTTGTCATAGGCATAGAGACCTTCAAGCAGTGCCTACAAGGTAGGGAGTCTGGCCAGATGTTCTGCAGGGGCCCTCTAGCTCCGGTGGTCTAACCTTCCCCGCTCCAAATTCAGCCTTTCCCAGGAGCCCCAGGTGGCTTAATTACCAGGCAGTGCAACTGATTGGATCTGTAATCAAAGCCGGCCAGGGAGAGCTGCTGGGGGTGGCAGGAGAAGTAGGTTCATCAGGAAGTGGGCATTTTGATGAGCACTTAAGCTCAACATTCTGCATCAGAAGACACCCAGTGATCTGAAAATCTGTCCACAAACCAACCAGGCACCCTAAAGTCCGTAATTAAAGTGCTACA
The DNA here is from genome assembly GCF_982192425.1 of Myodes glareolus. Lineage (NCBI taxonomy): Eukaryota > Metazoa > Chordata > Mammalia > Rodentia > Cricetidae > Myodes > Myodes glareolus. The sequence continues at coordinate 34,922,873 of NC_142044.1, forward strand.
GAAGACTATAAGAGGTGTCAGGGAGTTCTCTTTGGGTCCAGAAGATGCTGGGGTGGGGGCACAGACCTTACTAGACTGAGGTGGAGCCTCAAAACAGCACAGATGAAACTAGGAACCCAAGACTCAGGGTCATTAGCCACTGTGAATAGCCACTGAAGGAGCACAATGTGGAGAGGTGGCCAAGTTCAAACTGCTGTCATTGAGAATCTGACACCCTCACTGAGAGCATGAAATGGGCTTAGAAGAGAGGGGAGAAAAGGAGGAGGAAATGGGAAGAGAAAAAAGGAGGAATAGGGTGAAGAAAAAGAGAAAGAAGAGGAGAAAAAAGAACAAATAGAGGAAGAAGAGAGAGAAAAAAGAGGAGAAAGAAGAAAGAGAGGAAGTAGAAGAGGAGACAGGAGATATGGAGGAAGGAGAGAGGATAGACGGTGGAGATGGAGAAAGAAGGGAAGGAAGAAGAGGAGGAGACAGCAAGAGAGGCTTTGAATAAGGCACTTTTTGTGTATAATCTATTCATAAAACCTGAATATATTTGAGCAGAACCCTGTTCGGCCGTGACTATAGGACCCTGGGCCATTCACGGAGTGATGCTGGGCTCAAGATCTGTATGAACAGAGGAGGGAAACGGCCCCACAGGCATCCAGGGGACTACTGGCTCTCTCCTGGGCCACTGGTTCTGCAAGTCGTTCTGCAACTCTGAGAGGCGGGGCAGCAGTGACCCCCACAGCAGCACTATGCATCTAGCAACTACTCCCAGAAGTCTATCTCTGTATTAGGTTAGTCTCTTCTGGACACTTCACTGACATGTAGTCATAACTATGTGACCTTGTCTTGCCAGCTTCTTCCACTCAACATGTTTTCACGGATCCTCGGTGTCATGGCCAATGCCACTGCACTGTCACTTCTACGGCTAACAATATCCCACTGCTGGGGCCTGACACCTTTCCTTTATCTATTCATCAGCCTGAAGAGAGACGTTTGCTCTGTCCACCTCTGGGCTGTTATGATTAGAGCTGCCACCAGCATCCGAGAACACGTTTCTTTGGGAGCTTGTCTTCGTTCCTCTGTAATTGAGCAGCAGGACCGCTGAGTCCCTACGGTGGCCCTGTGATGAGCTTCTGCAGGGCTGCCCGTTCGTTTCCCCACCAGCATCGGTGAGGACATCCTGACTTCCTCAGCGGCACTTGCTAGTGTCTGTCTCCTGGATTCCAGCCATCTCAGCTGCTGAAAGCTACGAGCTGGCTGTGGTTGCTATATGAGTTTCCCAAATGCCTAATGAATCATGTCGGCTCCCTGGCCATTTGTAGTCCTCTTGGGAGAAATGTCTCCTCGGGCACATTTTTACATTAATAATTTGTATTTTCTCCTTCTGATGGGTAAGACCTATCTGTCTGCCTTCCTGCCTGCCTGTCATATAACTTATAAATGCCATGTTTTTAAATCTTATCTATTATTATTGGGGGAGGGTATCACGTGTTGTTAGGGTACACATATGCAAGTCAGAGGACAACTTTGTGAAGTCAGTTTTCTTTTCCACCTTTACATGGGATAAAATTTGGATAAATGAGCTTGTGTGTCAAGTGGTTTTAGTTTTGTCTTTTTTTTTTAATCAGCTAAGCCATCTCTCTCAGTGCTTGATAACAGATTTTTATCAGTGTGTGATCTGACTGGGTTGTCTTTCACTTTCTTGATGGTGCCATTAAGTGAGAAATGTGGAAAAGATGCATTATCTTCTATACCGCAGGGTCAAAAGAAACAAAGGAAATGGCATTCTAAACATCAGGTGAAAGTACCTCCAGAGATGCAATTCTTGAAATTAAAATGTTGCTTGGGTTTCAGTTTTTTTTTCTCAAAACTATGCCACACTTTGAGCAACTACATTAAAATGAGAGGCTAAACTCTGACTAATCAGAGTGAGACACAAGTTCCCCTTGCTTTAGGGATAAAAACCACCCCTTGTGTGCTTGCTCAGCTGAACACCCTTCTGCAGAAGTAAAACCTTTTTTGCCTTATTGAAATACTTTTGATCGTGTGGTGATTTTGCTGAGATCCTAGACCCATTTCTAATACCTGGTACCCAGTGAGGGACATTATCCATGACCAGGGGTCTTAGTAAGCCATGCCCAATCTGGGAGGTGCACGATGTTGCCTTGCTGCAGTGGCCCTGGGGGTGGGAACACTCCCTCTATGGAAGCTAGATATCAAAAGGAGAACAGCAACTTGGGGATAAGGGCCTTAAGTGGGCACTGTGTGACCAGGTGATGTTGTGCACAAATCAAGGTCGGGGAAAAAATGAAGTTTTACTACTGCCCTGGTGATCAGGACGTCCTGGAAACTATGTGAGCGTGGCTGAGAGAAGTTTTCAAGTGTGGCGTGAACGTAGCCGCCTCTCCACAACTGCTGTCTTCCACAAGGGACATGGCTAGAGAAGGAGCAAGGTTTGGACAGAGTGCAAGAAACTTCCAAGTGGAATCCAGCCATTCTAGAGAATATCCTCAGACAGCATAAAGTGGTCTGCATGGACTCTGCTTGGGATCAAGCTAGTCTGGAGCTTCTACAGATCCACCAATAGCTAAGCAGGGCCTCTGTGATGCTTGTTAAGTGTTTTCATGGTTGGGGTGAGGGGTATTGAGATTGAGACATCACAGATACAAGATAGCGATGCGAAACTAACCTTCTACGGTGGGTAAGAGGAACAGCTGGAGATTGGAGGCCTGTAAGAATAAAATGCCCCCTAGACAGTCTTCTGGGGCACATTTTCAAGTACGAGGGAGAGTGACCCCAAACAAAAGGGGAACCGCAACAGCCGCTTTATGTAGACCCAGGAGCCCATTCTTAAACCTCTAACTTTTTTGGTTAAAATTTGGTTCCAATGAAGATTGGTGTGTCAGATTCTCATAGGATGTATTATGTATAAAAGCTCCATGGATCTGGAAGAGAGATTGTGTGCTTTGCTGGGTAAATAACCTAAAAAGGGGGAGGAGAGTCCACCTTCTCGATGGTATTCTCTTGATCCTGCCCGTCCCATCTTGGGCTGGAATCCCCATCTTGGGCCAAACTTACTGCCCACCTAGGGTTCATTTTGATCTCTTTCCCCCTCCTTTAAAGATCTCCCTTTCCTTCTCTGTAAAGCTCCCTTTTACCCATCACACCTCAGATTAAGAAAGGAACTTGAACAATGTCAGAAGGATATTCAAAATCTTCCCTTCCCAAAAGTGAAGTCCCTTCAAGGACATTCCCATTCAGGCAGGCTCCCCTAGATCAGGAAGGAGAAGGATTTGTCAACATCCATCCCCTTTACCAGGTCAGAAGTTCAATATTTAAAAAGGGAACCAAGGTCTCTGATAGAAGATCCATATGAGGAGGCTGAGCAGTTGGGTCAATTCCTTGGGTCCCCCACTCTGTTCCTGTCCCAAGCTGATACCTATACTGGATATGCTCTTCTCTGATGAAGAGAGGAGGATAGTGAGAGAAACCACGGCTGCCTGGGAAAGAAAAAACTTAAACTGTAATAGCAAATGAACAATTCTCTAAGCCACAACCAGCATGAGACAATAATGAGGTCAGTTGGAGCCATGTGAGAGACCTCTGAGACTTCATCATGAAGAAGGGTGAGAGAATCAATACCCAGTCCTGGAATCTGAACAAAGCCTTCAATTTATAGCAGGAAAGAAAGAGAGGCCTACAGAGTCTCTGGAAAGATCAACAGAACAGATGAGAAAACACTCACGTGAGAAAATGTTTCCATTAGATCAGTCTGTAGGCAAATCTGTAGGGCAATTTCTTAATTAGTGATTCAAGAAGGAGGGACCAACCTATTGTGGGTGGTGCCACCCCTGGACTGTTGCCTTTGGGTTCTATAAGAAAGGAGGCTGAGAAAGCCACAAGAAGCAAGCCAGTAAGCAGCTCTCCTCCATGGCCTCTGCTTCAATTCCTGCCTCCAGGTTCCTGCCTTGTTTCAGTTCCTGCCCTGACTTCCATCAATGATGAATAGTGATGTGGAAGTATAGATGAAATAAACCCTTTTCTCCCCCAACTTACTTTTGATTTTTCATCATAGCTATTGCTGTGGGAGAATTGTCTGTATTCTGTCAATCATGTATTTTAATAAAACACTAATTGGCCAGGCAGGAAGTATAGGCAGGTCAACCAGACAGGAAGTAGAGGTGGGGCAATGAGAATAGGAGAAGGCTAGAGAGGAGGAAGCTCCCTCCGCCACTCCTGCCCAGATCACCGAAGAAGCAACATGTAAGCTGACAGCTGAAAAAGGTACCAAGCCATATGGCTAACATAGATAAGAATATTGGGTTAATATAAGCTATAAGAGTTAACAAGAAGCCTGAGCTAATGGGCCAATCAGTTTATAATCTTATGAAGTCTTGTGTGTGATTTTCCTTGGGACTTGCTGGCTGTGGGGTACTGGGTGGGAACAGATACCCCAACAAGCCAGCCCCTTCATGTTACAAGCTATAATAACACTAACTAATTTAGCTACTATGAACCAAGCCAATGTACAAGGACTTAAGGTGTGCAGGTCATCAAATAAAGGGACCCACAATGAGACTACAATAGAAAGGGATTCCAGACAGAAGGAAGACAAAGATTCTTCTTATTAAGGCAAGAGGAAACATCACCTTGTGACTTTTGAAGAATCCGACTGCCAGGACCAGGAGGTAGTGACAATCAGACAGATGGACACTCACCAGAACCCGGGGACATTCCCAATCATACAGATGGACATTCACACTCCACAAGACCTACATGAAATGACATTACTTACAGGCCTCTGAAGGGCTGCCTTATCCATCATTATGACCTCCCTGTGAAGCCAGGGTACTTCCTCCCTGAGGAATGAGAAGTCTGAGTGCTGAGACCCTACTGGAGTGTGGTGATGTTGGGAACTATTATCTGGAAGATTCTCACCAAGAGCCCTTGATAAATTTAGGGAAACAACTGGGGAAGAATCACCCATTTTGATAGATTCTGGGGCAAATTGCTCTTGCCTGACTCTGCCTCTTCTCTCCACATACAATATCTACAGTTTTCAGGGGCTAAAGGCAAGGGTTTAGAGTCTCTGTACTAGAAGGTGCTATAGTTAGACAGAAAAAGAGAGGAAAAACCTGTGTTCAATTGTTTCTAGCCCCAGAGGAGAAACAAATCTCTTAGGAAGAGACCTAATGGCTCAGTTGAGGGTGGACTGAAGACAGATAAAGCTGAACTGGGTATCCCTTAGAACATCTAACTGCTAAGGCCAGAGACAGAATAAACCATGAGGTCTGGGGAAATCAGGAAACAGAGGGAAGGGGCTAAAGGTTACCCCATCCGAATCAGTCCTAGAACCCTGGGGAAATAGTTAAATGTTCCTCAGGGAGGGAGAAAAGATGGTTCAGATTATCAAAGGTCTTCATGATGCTGGACTTCTCAACCCCTACATGCTCCTTCTACAACACTTCCATCCTCTCTGGAAGAAAATCAGATGGAACTGGCCCAGGATCTGAGGATTATACACTAGATCATCCAATGCAAGCATCTAGTATCCCGGCCCCTAAGCCTTCTTATCAAAGAGTTCTAATGATCAAAAATGGCTTCATATGATCAACCTTAAGGGTGCTTTCTGGACTTGTCCTTTGGCAGAAGAAATTAGGGCTTTGTGTACCTTTGGATGAGAAGATTCAGACACCAGGAAGAAGAAACAGTACAGAGGGGCTGTCTTTCCTAGGGGTTTGGCAAAGCCCCTCGTTTATTCGGTGATGTTTTAGGAGGAATATTAGAAGAATTTCTGGTTAAAGCTCAGAAATGAAACTCCTTCAATCTGTGGATGATTCATCATGGCCAGGAGAATGAAAGAATGATATCATTAATTCAACAACAGAACTTTTAAACTTCCTGGGAAAAGAAGGACTCAGGATCTCCAAAATGAAGTCACAATTTTGCAGAAAAGGAAGTGAGTTCCTGGGTCATCTAATCAGTGAAGGAGACAAAAATAAATCCAGAAATGGTATCCAGAGGAAGGAAGACCCCACTCCTCCAAACTGGAAAAGAACTCAGAAAATTCTCAGGGCTGGTGGGGTAGTGTAGACTCTGGGTTGACCCTTATGTTACCAAAGCCAAAGGTTTACATGGCAAACTCCTCAGTGGGACTCTGATCGCCTCCTGTGGGAGGCAGAAGAAATGAAAGCTGTAGAAGTCTTCAAACTAGTAGCTGCCCTGATTCGGGCCTTGCCCTCTCTCTACAAAAGTCCTGTCATCTTTTTGTGAGTGTAGACAAAGCTACTCTCTTTGGGGCACTGGCTCAGGACTATGAGGGCAGGAAGGTGGACAGCAGATGGCCTGTATGTAAAACTGTGCTGAGGATTCCCAGAATGCACTTCATCAGTAGTGGCCACCACCCTCCTCACTGAGGTGAGCCATAAGTTAATAACCTTTTTGGCTGTTTAACTGTGAGCACACTTCATCAAGTAAGAGTCATCTGACAGCAGAAAGCCAGGAGAAGGTTGACAGGCTCTAATGCACCAAAGTATGAGACTATTCTAGAAAAGAGTGATTTAATTACAGGCACTGATAACTGTTTAAATTCTGCTGAATTCCTAACCAAAAGGAATCCCTTGATACCCACTGAGCATTATTGTCTAGATTTGGTTGAACTAAAGTGAGATTTGCTCTGAGCTAAGAGAGACCCCTTTCCTCAGAGACCCACACTATTTATAGGTGGGCCTCCCATGTAATTCAAGAGGAAAGACATTAACAAGTGTTCTGTAATTGGTGGGACTAAATTAAAAATTATTGAGTGTGGACAACTACCAAATAACTAGTCAGCCCAGACATGTGCATTATACAACTTAAACCACCAGGACCCCACCAACCCTGAGAAAGGGAAACTGGGAAGGGAAAGGGAGGGGGTGTGCACGCTGGTTGCAGGGATGCATTTGGAGTGGTTCAGGCTTTGAGCAAATGATGGAAAGGGGCTAATTAAGAGTAAAGGAAAGGATTTGATGCATAGGGAACTAACTTCCCAGTTACTAGAAACTTACAACTGTCTGAGGAAGCAGCCCTGGCCTGTGCCCTGGCATTAAAGGGGACACGTCATTGAGGCACAGACTGACAGATGAAATAGCAGAAGAAACTGTGATGGAATCTGAGGTGTTCAAGTCACTCTCATCCCTCCCTTCCCCAAACCCACAGCCACTCCAAGATGGGTGCTACCAAAACAACAGAAGGAAAGTGGGTTCTTCCCTGTGGTGGGAAATGCTGTCTAAACCAAAAAGGAGGGGACTGAGGTCTCAATTGCATAGAGGAAGTACCCGAGCACCAGATCACGTGGGAAGCCATTTTGAGGATTTAGGGATGTGAAACAGACAGTTAATAATCAGAATGTTTCACCTGCAATGGTGCGGGCAGGGAATCCTGGCCCAGACCACTCAGAAGTTATCTATCAAACTGTGTGGAGATGCCTAAGAAGAGACGGCTGAAACACTTACGTGTCCCCGCTCCCCAGTACTACAGCCGTCCACATAACAAATACACTCTCCGAGTCAACAGTCAGAGATTTGGGTTACTGGCTAACTGGAGCCATTGGCTGCTACTATCCCAAAGCTCCCATGAGACCTTGGACACCAAATGGGACTACATACTCCTTGGCACCCTCCCTCCTCCATTAAGTTAGAAAGAATGAGTTGGACCTTTAAGTAATAAATTATGGAGCCTGAATTGCCTTGGATCAAGCATTTGCCTATCGTTTTGCTTAGAATTTACACAGCCCCTCAGAAGGACCAGGACTGTCCCCTCATGAAATGCTGCAATGGACTGTCATACCTGAGAAGGAACATTGACCTCCTCACCATGGAAACTAGAGATCAGTGTTTCAAAATCTATGTGTTGGGGCTCTCCTCCCCTCTGCTTTCTCCTTGGTTACAATGCCTCCTCATCCCTCCACTTGAATTTACAGATCATCCCTTCCAACCTGGAAAGTGATTGCTAATGAGCACGGCAAAGAGAATGCATTGGCAGCGACCTGGGAGGGACCCTTTCAGGTCCTCTTCACCCTGATGCCCGAAGAAGGCTGGAAACGCTACACTGAAATAAAGAAAGCTTCCGACAACAGTGGAAATGGGCAACCTTACCTCAAAGGGATCCTTTAAAATTAAGAAACGACTGGTTTAAACCTGCTTGTTATGGGGCGAGATGATGGGAAACTCATTAATACGATTAAACAATCTTTCTGTCAACTGTTCAGTTTGACACTTTTACCCTCTAGAAACATAGAAGACACAGAAAACCTTCTGGGATAGACAGATATACCAACTTCCTCTCCTCATGAGTTTCCCCCACATGTTTAGAATCAGATGACATGTTAGTGCTTGACTCTGTAGCAGGGAGGGGACTACTCCCTAGGGATATACTTCTTCCCTTTATGGCACTGACTTAGATACCTCCAGGAAAATACTCAAATAGTAATGGGAGGTGCTCCAAGAAATTGCCAGGACCTCCAATATAATCCCTCCTTTGAATGATACAAGAATTAGATGAACAGCCGCCCATCATCAGAACTCGGGCCTGACTTCCCTTGCTACAGTCCTAAGAGCCATGAGCACAGTCAGTTGTGGGATCCCATGTGTACAAGGATTAGTCCAAAGATTAAATGAAAACAGCTGTACCAGTCAAACCCCTGCATTTGCTCAATTTATTATTAATGAATACTTCAGAATGAGGGAGTGTGACAGTGTTAAATAGATGTAAGGAAATGTAAGGTAAAAGAGGGAAGAAGTTATGAGAAATGTGAACAAGATGTACCATTCTTTCTATCAAATAAGACAAGGGGCCTGCATTTCCAACAGGGTGCAAGTCCCTCCTAAAGGAGCAGTTCCTGGAATCAGAATGTGTGCTCAGGTTCATTTCCCCGCTAAAACAGTGTGCCCTTATTAACCACTCCCATTGGAACAGGAGATCAACCTCTGACCAACCAGAATGAGACATAGGACCCCCTGCAATAGGGATGAAAGCTCCGCAGTTGTTCAGCTGGGTGTGTTTGTTAACCTGAATTCCCACGGCTGTGCCCCTTCTGCAGAAGACTCTCCGCCTTCCTGAAGTACTCTGCATTGTATGGTCATTTTCTTGAGACCACGTCCAACACCACCTTCCACGGCCACTTCTGACACTTACAAACACTCTAAACGTTTCTGAATGACATCTTAAGCTATTTTTTTCTTTTTTGTTGTTGTTTTGCTTATATGTTTAATGTCTACCTAGGAACTGCTCCTGAATCCAAGGCTGTGAAGCTGTTACATCTGTATTTTCTTCTGAAAGTTTTATATTCTCATAGTGTAGATTCGGGTATTTGATTAACCTTGTTCTTCTGCAAATGGATATTCACTTGCTCAAGCACTGCAGAAATTCCTTTTCTTTCTCTATTAAACTGTGTTGGCACCCTTGTAGAAAATTAATTGAGCATAAACACGGGGCTTATTTCTGGGCTCTGACTTGTTGAATTGATTGAAATCTCCATCCTTATGCCAATACCATGCTTGGTTATTGCAGCTGGAAGCAACAACTCTTCAGGCCTTGGAAGAACAAATTGTCCAATTTTGTTCTTCTTCAAGATTATTTTGGCCACTCTTAGTTGCTTGAATTTCCATATGATTTGAAGGGTCAGCACTTTGGACAGGGATTTGGCTGCGTCTGTAGGGCAACTTGGGTGAATTTGGACATCCTTAATAAAGAGGAGTCTCACAACCCATGAGCACAAATCCATCTTCATTAGTAGAGATAGTGCCATTCTCCCCAGGGCCAGGAGACAGGCTCTTTCTCAGGATGAATGGAGCTCCTACCCTCTCCTCTCAGAACTAGACCATTATTGCTGTCTTTCCTGGGATGCCTGACCCAGCTGGGGCTTGTAGATCAGTACCTTTGGCAACTGTGATCATTGATTTTAATAGTTCACTTATCAAAAAAAATCTAGAATCACCTTCAAGATTGACCTCTTTCCATGCCTATGGGGAATGTTAACTGATACGAGAAGACTTTCCCAGTGTGGGTGGCACCATTCCCTAGGCATGCACACAATAATTATGCTGTTTTGACTGTGGGTGTAGCATGACTAGTGGGTTCAAGTTCCTGATGCTGTGACTTCTCTGTCATACAATACAAATAAACCTTGCTCCTTTAAGTGCTTTTGTCAGAGTAATACACTCGCAGGCAAAGGGAGAGAAACCGAGACAGCAGCCATCAGCAATACATGGTTTCTGAATGTGTCACTAGAGCTTTGTGTGGAGTTGGCCACAAGACCTCCTGAGTCACTGCTGGAGGTCTCGGGTCTGCAAGCACTGCTGACAAGGCCCACACCCATCCAGGATTGCCCTCCCTGGGGTCACTTGGTTCACAGACAGGAGCATGACAACTGCAGTCAGGAGTGGTCCTCAGCCCTCACAGCTGGGAGGGATGAGCAGGAGCCAGGTTGATCCTCTGCTTAGACAGCCACACTATAGTATGTCCCACTCGTGAACTCATGCAGACTAGTCTCAAGGGGAAATTCTCAGGGTGGGGACCCAAGGCACAATGGAGGCAGAAGAAGCATCTCTGGACCATGTACAAGGCCGAACACACAGTGAGGTCAGTCTACAACTCCCTGCGCCGTGCCATCTCTGAGCATCAGACCTACAAAGGACTATCCAGAGACATCCAGCAGCCAGTGCCCTGCTATTGGCCCAAGTGGGTCACAGGCGTCTTCCCAATGGCATAGTCTTCTGCAGTCTCAGTATTTCTGTAAATGACAAGGGTGACATTTGGGGGAGAGGGGAGAGTGTGCATGAGCTGCCTTCTAACTGCCAGGAAGTATGAAGACTCAAGGCTGCGACCTCACCAATGGAGCCCACTCATCCGGCCTCCTTGCGGTGACCCAGCACCAGGAATTCCCAGACTCAGTGGTTCTGCCAGTCATCAGCTGTGCACCCAGGAGGCATGCCCAATATACCAAGTTCTTTATTCTCTCGCTTGCTGAGAAGATGGTGTCTAATAGCTCCAGTGTGTGCCAGGCACAGCACTTGGCACCCACCTCTGGAAGGCCAAGCTGGCCTAGTCTGCTCTTCAGTGATAGTGACTCACTATTTCTAAATAGTGTGTGTGTGTGTGTTGATAGATAAAGCCTTTCAAAATTCAGTCTATGAGAGAAATCATTAAATGAAGTCTTAGTCAGACTGAAAAGGGCTGGCAACTCCTGCCTTGATCAGTCACAGCCGGGTGGTGGTGGTGTATGCCTTTAATCCCAGTACTCATGAGAGAGAGGTAGGTGAATCTCTGAGTTCAAGACCAGCCTGATCTACAGAGCGAGTTCCAGGACAGTCAGGGTTACACAGAGAAACTCTCTGGGGTGGGAAGATCAACCCCAGACCTCAAAAAGCTGGCTTTGGAGAACTACATGTGACTTATGGTCTACTGGGTGAGGAAGAGTGGCCCCTTCAGAGCTTCAAAGCAATGGGAACTTCCCCGCCAGATTGGACTGAAATCCAAGCCTTTAGGTATCTCAGTGAATCAGGGCATCATTAAAGCTAACCAACAACCATGCCACATCTGTATGGTGACAACTTTGGAGGCAACATGTGTGTGTCGTTCTGGGCAGAATGAAGTCTGGACTCCTTAGCATCAAAGCTCAGAGGTGAAGTCCAAGAAAACAGAGTATAGGGAGTGGGGCGGGGGGGGGGCATTCTTCTTGCTAGGAATCACGATAGATACCAAACAGATATGACTAGGGTTTAACCACCACTATCCTGTGGCATGGCTGGTTCTACTCCCATGCCATCAAGAAGGAATTGTAAGCTTCGACAGAATACTCACCTATCTTCCAATGGACATTTGTCATGTGTGTAGGGGTGCAGTTCCTGCCTAGAGCAGGGGTCAGAAGTTCTTCCTTTGTTAGCATAAGTATAATGAAGGTGTTGGCTGATTTAGTAGTTGGGATCAGGGCAGTCTTAACCATCTCCTGTTCCTGGAAGTAGCACCAGGTTTAGAGAGAGACCTCATCTCAAACTAGAAGGAGGAGAGTAGGTGTTGGAGAGATGGCTCAGCAGTTAAGAGCACTGGTTGCTCTCCCAGAGGACCTGGGTTCAGTTCTCAGCAATCACATGGTAGCTCACAATCATCTGTAATGGGATTCGGTGCCTTCTTCTGGTGTGTATGGAAACAGAGCACTCATGTACATAAAATACATAAATAAATCTTTTAAAACTAAAAAGAAGGAGAGTGATCAAGAAAGACACTAAATGCTGACCACTGGCCTCCTCAGAAGCTTACAAATACACACACACACACACACACACACACACACACACACACACACATGACACTATAAAAAGGAACAAAGAACAAGAATGGGCTTCATGTGAATTTAATATACTAGAAATTAAATGCGAACTATTCCCAAAAAGACAAAATAAATTTTCTGAAAGACAGAGAAAGAAAGAAAGAAAGAAAGAAAGAAAGAAAGAAAGAAAGAAAGAAAGAAAGAAAGAGGGAGGGAGGGAGGGAGGGAGGGAGAGAAGGAAGGAAGGAAGGAAGGAAGGAAGGAAGGAAGGAAGGAAGGAAGGAAAGAAAGAAAAGAAAGAAAGAAAGAAAGAAAGAAAGAAAGAAAGAAAGAAAGAAAGAAAGAAAGAAAGAAATTCAAGATGTGGTTAAGAAGATCCCACTGCAAATCACAGACACTGGGGAAGACGAAAAGGGAGGAGATGCAGTAACGATATCATAAAAGAAAATATCCCTTTCCAGAATAACCACCGAGGGCCTAGAGGTGAATTCCAAAAGGACTCCATCAGAACATTGATCATGAGATTGCAGAATACTAGACAGTGAGGCAGTCACGTCCACTACTCCCCCAGGGAAGGAAGCAGGTCACCTACAGAGCCTCAGCCATCGTGGGATTGTACAAGACTGCAGCATTGCACAGTCTTTATTGAAGCTATTCATTTTGAAAGTTAAGAGATGTAATTTTGGAAGACATGGGCATCACTTTCAAAATCCTAAGCAAGAAAGGATTCTAAACTCCATATTCAGCCAAATGATCCATTAAGTTCAAGAGAGAATGAGAGTATCTTTCCCAGATATCTAGAAGTATAATTTTTGCATGCATCAGAGGACATACTCCAGTAAAATAGAACAAGTAAACCCATGAGGAGAGAGACGGAGTGGACCGTGGGGACTGGCACAGATGAGGGACAAAGAGAAAGAGAAAGAATGAGCGGGAGGGCATGTTGGGGGCAGCATTCCTGTGGCAAGCCTGAAGGACAGCAATTACCCAGGATCAGAACCTGGGAGAACCAGGCCCTGGGCGTGCTCTAAGAATGAAGCAGGCCACGGGTAGTTTAGCTGATGGATGTGGTGCTATTGAGAGGGGTATCATGGCTCTTTGGGGAATTTAAAACAAAGTAAAACTCATATAAAAATAAACGAGAAAAAACAGGCAGTTGTTAATTCTCTATAAAAAGGAACTGGAGTTTACGACATAACTCAGTGGCAGAGTTCGTGCCTGGCATGTACAAAGCCCTGGGTTTCACCCCAGTGTAGACTAAGAATGGTTGCACATTCTTGCTATCCCACTATGTGAGAGGATCAGGAGTTTAAAGTCATCCTCGGCTACACAGGGAGTTGGGGGCCCAGCCTGAGCTACATGGGACCCTGCCTCAAAAACAACTTTAAAAAAATGAACAAGAAAGAACTTCAAATTAAACTGTAGTACACGCTTGGTTCTGCTACAAGAAAGCCACAGCGTCATATCAAAATAACTGAAGGACTCTGGTGATTTAAACAAACATTGTGACAGGGATGTAGAAGGAGAATAGAGCTAAGAAGTCAATGGATGGCATCTCATACCCAAACGCTGGGTGAGACCTGGATTCCATGTCGGCTCCTCCGAGATCTGCCATCTGCCCACCTTCTGACCTCTCCATAGCCACACAAGCAGAAGCAGTCACATGGGGTCTGGGGACATTCCTGATGAAGTTTCTCAGCTGCCTTCTCGTAGCCCAGCTTTCTCCTCCACGTCTGTCATCCCCGCACCTGTGGAGCTGGTGCGAAGCTCACAAAGGAGGCTAGTGTAAAGTCTCCTGTTCCTTTAGCCACCTGCTGCTGTATCTCTCCCACCGTGCTCTGGAGAGGAGACAACGTAGAGCCTTCTTTCTGAAGGACGACTGACACCAGCTCTCAACAGAGCTCAGAGTAACAAGTCTGAGACCTGGCACTTGGCAGGGCCAAGCCAGAAGGTAAGGGACCTGCCCATGGTCTTTACAGTCTATGTCTCTGAGTGGAGTGAGACAAACAGCCACCTGTGGGGGCTGCAGGGTGCCTCTGGGCTCAGGATGCCCCCCACCGCCTTGAGCTTCCACCTCTGGGATGGGGAAGCTGAATTATGGCCCTCCAGTGTCCATGATAATTGCTCCATTCCAAAGAGGTAACAGGCCAACTATAATATCAAACAGGGAGACCACAGCCACCAGGAGCAGGGACCGAGTCAAAGCCCGCAGCAGTGTCTTTCCCATGCCAACGGGCTTCCCAGAAGAGATGGGAGAGGGAAGCCAAATGGCTGCTGTCCAGCATCCTGCTCAGACATGGGGCTCCTAAGGAGGGATGACTTAGCTCACGGGGCAGGAAGGAGGAAGGATGCCACCGGCAACCCCAAAGTCCTGAGACTGGGTGACAAAGGAAAATAAGGGGGTCCACCAATCAGAGCCTCAGCAGGATCTAGGCTTAGACTTCAGCCCCTTCCTGCAGCTATAAAACTGAGGTTATGCATTGCCTATGCATCTGGGCCATGCAGTTAATGAGTTGCAGAGCTAAAATCAAAATGCAGCAAACTCCTAAAAGGGGCCAAAGCCCTTCACCTCTGCTAAAAGACTGAACTCTATACCAGTTGCTTCCTGCACCAACGAGGGACTCAGAGCCAGGCACCTATGACCCCTCTGCACCCATTGCCACTGTGACTCACAGTTTGTGCCATTTGATTACAAATCCATCCACGGGTTACCCATTGGTGTGGCCTAATACTCCTCTAAAGTCCCACTTCTGAACTAGCTACACTGGGGATCACCACTTTTATAGATCGGCCTTCTGGGTGCATGTTCCACCCCCAAATCCTAAGAATGGTATTCCAATGACTGCATTGCACAGGAGGCAGAACAGCATATGGGTTGACAGCAGCAGCACCCCATTTTATAAAGCAGGCATGTTTCGTACAAGCAGACATAGGCCATTGTGTGTGTAGGAGACAGCCAGGAGCTAGGGCCGAGTTTCTCCTCTGAAGGTAGACAAGGGAGACAGTGTGCGGGGGGGGGGGGGGCGCGGGGGGAGATGGATGTTGATACATTTTATATAGCTTTGTATTATTTCACCAATTACCATGAGCGAGGATCCTTTAAATAATTAAAGAATGCAGCTACCAGTGAGTGCCTTTTACGAGCCTTCTAGGCTGAGCACCACCAGTCGAGCCAGGCTCGCTGCAGTGGATGAGCAACACCATTGTTTATGGCCCCATGAGCCTGTTGGGGTTCCTGAGCAGAGAGCAGCAGCCACAGGCACTGGAAAAACCCGGTAAATAGGAATCAAAGTGGGACCAGCTGTCACCACTCCCTGTGGAAGCGCTACAGTGAGAGAAGAATCAGAGCCCTGCTTGGCTATTGGTTGGGCCCAAATTGTTCCTCACTCTGAGAATTCATTAAGTGGCTGAACAATAAAGAAGAGAGATTTGAGAGTTCTTTCCCAGCACAATGGCTTGGCTTCTGCCCTGGCAGGGCCTATGCACTGCTGTGCAGAGCCTGAAGCTCTGGCCCTTACTTGACCATTCCAGAAGCCCTGTTCAACATAGTCCAGTCCTACCACGTGAGCCTACAGAATGGCAAGGATTCACAACTACATCTATGCCTTTTGCACATCCTCCGAGTGCACGGTAGCTGGGGCCACAGGCCAGGTAGGTGCTAAAGATGCCCCACACTACCACGACCAAGCAGAGGGGTTTGAACAGATTGTGAAGAGGAGAGCCCTTGCCTCAACTTCAGAAAGAATAGAGTGGGCTGCCATATGCCAAGGTCACCTACTGAGCATGAAGCTACGTGTACAGGTGTCCTCTCATGAGTGCCACCTGCCACCAGCAGGAACAAATCTTTAGACATGGTGCCACATGCCGGAGAGGGCTCATTTTATTCTGCCTGTCTTGTTCATCTTGGACAGCCATCACAGTACACCATAGACTGTGTGGCCTGGACAGTGGGTGTGGGCATCTGTGATTCCCAAGGCTGAGGTCCAATTGAAGTGACATGGGGAGAATGTCTGATGAGACCCTCCTTTTGGCCAGCATAAGACTAGCTCATCCTGTGCTCATTTACGCTGGGCCTCTCCTGGAGGCTTACCTAGCTCTGAGTGCCTTATCTTGCAAGGCTACTAATTCCGTTAGTTCAGGGCCTCTGCCCTAGGACCTCTGGTAAGCTCAGTGTCTTCCTTAGAGGCCTGGTCTCCAAATTCAACCGTGGTGAGTAGAACATCAACATAAACTATTGGGGGCTGGAAGCTTTCAGTCCATAGCCACCCTTTCCTGTGTCTGGTCACCTCAAAGACACAGTGAGGGGGAAGCACTTCACAGGACACAGAAAAGACAGCACTGGGTACAAGAAGTGGCCTGACAAGGAGAGGGGAGGGACAAATGGAGACAGAGAGTCAGGCCTTCAGAGTGGGCGTCTAGGGTGAGGCCTAGTTGAGTCCTTGTCAAACATGGGGTTAGAAGAGGGAAGTCATTTAGGTGCCCACAGCCAAGAATGGGTGAGGAACCCAGCAAGACATTAAGGAAGGTCTAGGACACCATGCTAAGGAGCTTAGGTTTCAGCCTACAGCCCCAGGAAGAGCTGAGACTCAATGGGGGTGGGGAGTCAAGAAGACTCCAAGATGAGAAGATTAGCAACTTCTGCCATGTATTGGGGCTTGTGGCCTGCCATAGGCCCACCATACCTGGTAAAATGCAGACTTGGGCTTTGAGAACCCCCTCTGGGCTGAGTTTGTGAGCTGTAGCTACCCAATCCTGACCACCCTGTCCAGATGCTGCTCCAGCAGACATGGCTCCAGAAATGAGCAAAGAAGCTCATCTGTCTTGCATGGCTGCTCTTTGGAAGCTCCTTTTCTGCAGGGAGAAGAGACTGGGATGGGCCACCTCAGGAGAATGGAACATTAGCAGGCTGGCATTTTTGGCCCGATCAGACTTTCACGTACTCGGTCTGGTCTTTCATACTGACTGCTTCACATAGGTCTCTCGGGAAGCCAAGGACAGTCAGACTGGCTGGTAACAGTTAGGTCTATGGGGACAAAGACAGAGCCAGGCCTCTATATAGTGGATTAGGAATAGCTTCATGTTTGAGGTAGTCTGTTTTCACTGAGTCTAGAGCCTTCAGAAATAGGTTGTAGTCTCATCATGCTGGAAATAGATCAAAGATTCTACTTAGGATGCTGGGGAACTGGCCAGGCTTTGGCCATTTTATTCTGGATTTGGGAAATGGCTCTTAGAGATTAGAAAAGGCTAGGCAGTGGTGGGGTTATGTTATGCGATCTCCTTAAACTCAGTTTCCTTGTCCACAAAATGGATAGGTGGCAGAGCACACAGGCCACTGTGAGCTTCCTGCAGCTGGGCTCCTGTGCATGCTTCTGAGGTTGCGGAGCATGCCGGGTACTGCATCACCATTGTTAACGGGTACACTGGTTCCACTTTTGCTGTGTTAATAAATTGCCCTGACAAAAGCAAATGAAGAGAGAAAAGGTTTATTTTAGCCTACAGTTCTAGAGGTGATGTGGAACACCATGGCAGGGAAGGCATGCGCGCAGTGGCATGAGGCTGACCCATCATATAGCCTAGTCCAGAAACAGGAAGCAAACAGGACAAGGGACTGAGCTATACAACCTCAAAGGTTTCTAGAATCTCCCCAAATAGTACCACCAGCTAAAGACAAAGTATTGAAATAAATAAGTCTATAGGTATATTTTACATTCAAACCAAAACAGCACTCATTCCCCATGGTCACTAGGACCTCCGAGAGGCCTTTGGGGCCTCCCAAAGAGAGATGCTGGGGCTGTAGCAAGGCCTGTCCTCGCTGAGGCACACTGAGAGCAGTAGGCAGAGCTACTGGACTTGGGAATAGGTACAGAGTTGGAGAGAGCTCTTGAGGCTGGAGTCCTAGGGATGACTGGTATGAGCCTCATAACGCTGCTCCTCTTAAGGCTGTGACAGCCAGGAGGACCTGAGGTTGACTCCAGCATCAGGATGCTGTGACTGGGGGGGGGTACATCATTATATATCTCTGTGGTATTTTCCTCACATCCCCACCCCTGCCCCCACAGAGTAAGGAAGAGAATCAAAGAGGATGGCAGATGTTAGAAACAACCCTGTCACTGGCTCTCTGACACGGAAGGAATGATCGCTGTTCAGTTACTGGCTCCGATACCTATTCACAGCAAAGCTGCCCCCTCCCCTCAGATAGGGCACGCTGAGCACACAGGCTTCTGACCCTGTCTTCCTTTCCACTGAGCTCCAAACAGCTTTGAGTGTCCCAGTTGAATTCTGGGAGCAGTGGCCCAAGTCTGAGAGGATGGCAAGGATCACATCAATGGGCCTGGGATCCTGACCTATGAGCAGGCGTGTGAGCCTCAGAAGGGCTCAGAAGCCAGGCTCCTCCAGCAGCGTTGGTGGCTGGAGCAGGACTGGAGTCGGGGGAAGCACTGTTGCCTTCTGAGTCCAGGGTCTTTTTATTCCTGGTAATTCACAAGGTAGAAAAACTCCGATACCAGATACAGGTATCTAGGAAGGACATTCTGGACGCTGCGGGATAGGGCAGAAGCGTGGCATCCCTCCTTGAATGCTCAGGCTGTGGAAGGACAACATGGCTGATCACAACAACCTCAGCCCTCCCCCCCCCGTCCTAGGACCTGAGCTGCAGGATAGGGCAGAAGCGTGGCATCCCTCCTTGAATGTTCAGGCTGTGGAAGGACAACATGGCTGATCACAACCTCAGCCTTCCCCCAGGACTTGAAACTCTACATACAAACACTCTGCCCTCAATTCTTTGGGGATCAATTAATGTTCCCAATAAAATGGAAATTTAATTTCCTTAATAAGATCTGAGGAGAAGGTCACTTCCACCCATGGGAAATTTCACGGCCGGTTGGCTTGTCTGGAGCCAGATATCCTACAGGGCGGGACTGGCAACCAAATGCATCAGAAAGGTATAGACATGCAGCTTGCCTAGGACACAGTCCAGCAGCCTCTGAAGAAGTGAACCACACCATGTTTCTATAGGGATTCCCATCAGAAAAGGCTCAGCAATAAACAAGGGCCCCAGGACCAGGAATGTATAGCCCCATCTCTACAGCTCTTTTACAACAACTCTGTCACCTGCACATAAAGACATCTGCTGAGAAACTAGAGACCCTGCCAAGAAGTACTGGAATACTTGAGTTGGCAGCCACAGACCCTCCCGTGTTAAAGGCACAGTGAGAAGGCAATGGCACCTGAGTGGAGGGTGGTGTGGGAGAATTGTCTGTATTCTGTCAATCATGTTTTAAATAAATGCTGATTGGCCAGGCAGGAGGTATAGGTGGGAAAAACAGACAGGAAGTGGAAATGATGCAAGGAAAGCAAGAGAATTCTGGGGAGGAGGAAGCTGATTCCTCCCTCTCCTGCCCAGATCACCGAAGCAGCAGGATGTGAGCTGCCCAACTAAGACAGGTACTGAGCCACATGGCTAACATAGATCAGAAAAATGGGTTAATCAAGATGTGAGAGTTAGCCAATAAGAAGCCTGACCTAACGGGCTAATCAGCTTTATAACTTACAGAGATCTCTTGTGTGATTTTACTTTGGGACTAAACAGCTGGGGGAACAGGGCAGGACAAAAACCCCAACAAGCAGGCCCGGCCTTTTCATGTTACAGGAGGGTCTCTGTGCTTCTCCTCTTGCCCACTAAGAGCCTCCTTAAGCCCTTTCTAGCTCCGAATACAACATGCAGCTCGGGAGAGCATTGACACCACATCTGCCATATTCATGGAACCAGAGCCATGGTTGAAGCCAACTGCCAGGACCAGGAAACATTCCAGATCATACACATGAACACACATACTCCACACAGGCCCTACGTGAGTCGATGTCACTTACAGGCCTCTGAAGGGCTGCCTATCAGTCATCATGATCTCCCTATGAAACCAGGGTGCTCCCCCTGGGGTGGGGGAGCTGATTCTTAGAGAAGTCTGGTGCTAGGACCCTACTATGTGGGGGAGTCTTTCAAGAAGATGGAAAAAGAGGCTAATTGTTTGCCCAATTGTCAGAAATGGAGATTGGGGTCAAGGCTGCAATGTGAGAGGAAATGGCAGATTCAAGAAACCCTAATAAGACTCATGGCATGTTTTCAAAGATGGATAGAGATAGAGTCTGGGGAATCTGCTTTTTCTCACAATTCCAGACTCAACTGAAGACCACAGATCTACTCCCCCATCCCACTCTCTGCATTGCTTGGAGTAAGAGGGCCAACCCTTGCCTGCTACCACCCTGGCCTGTGACTCGTCCATATTACCTGCCACTGGGGCCCCTTAGATGTCCTCTTAAGGCCAGCAAATGCATCAGATGGGGCTCTTTGGTGTTGGCAGTTGAGCCCAAGGCCCAGGACTCTGAGCACAGTTCCACCGGTGATGGCAGAATTGCAGTCTTGCTCTCCTGTGGAGGTATTTTCTCCATCTGTCACAGGCTGTCATCTACTGTCACTACAGTGAACTTGAGCACGGTCCCTAAGAGCAGCCCCCTTCAGTAGTCCACAGTTCCAAAACTCCACAGTTATTTTTCTGGGCCCTGTCCTAGAAGGCCCTCATACCAGATCTCCCACTACTCTCCCTTCCCATACCTTTCCATCCATCTGCTCTACAGAGTGAAGAAGAGTGGGAGGGGACTTGAAGGGACCCTAGAGGTTCCATTGAGAAAAGTGGTGAGTGGATTGGAAATGGCCCTCTGAAGGAGGATCCTGGGGTCTCTTGACCTGGATCTAACTAACACAATGAATACCTTTGATTCTGATGCCCTAGGTGCCTGACACTAGCCTGAAATTTGTCTTAAGGACAGACCTATGAGGTCACTTTGGGTATCACCTTTGTCTCTGTGCAATTGCTAGACAGTGAACAACTTAAAGGAACCCAGCCTGGTCTGTCTGGCTTCTGAGAACTGTCTGTCCCTGGCACCTGAGAACCATGACACTGGCCCTTCTGCCACCCAGAGCCCACTGTCTGGACTTTGACAAGACAACAGTCGGCATCAGTTCATCAGTGTGCACACATGTACTAGCAAACTAGATCTTGGGTGAGGCTCTTTCTTGACACACCCGCTGTAAGTCACAAACGTACTGAGCATCCTACCCTACCCACCATCAAAGCCCAGCCACTCCGTCCCCTGCCATTTCAGCTGCTCCACTCAGAATCTGAGATGACTTTGGAGCCAAAGGTCATAGTATGCCAAACATTGAGAGGATATCTCACCACACATGGCTGGACAGAAAGGGTCCAAATTCAAACCTAAAGACAGGCTTTCTACTGAAGGTGGCTCACTTTGTACCACCCAAAGAGTAGAAACTCTAAAGCTGACTGACAGGATTAGATCATCTTGTAGTTGTAGGAGTAACACTTAGAATAGACAGTCCTGCCCCCCCCATATCCTGTACATAATTTTCTATAGATCAGCATGGTCATATGGCTTTCCTTCACCTGCACAGACATCGGGACTATAGCACAAGGATATGTTAACACTCCAGGATGGTACGAAGCCTCCCTCTTCTGCATAGGGGCCTGCCACTGCTTCTGCACAAGCACCACGTTTTAAAGCTACCATGGCAATGACTTCTCATAGCCACCCTGTGCACAGGACGTGAGGGGAAAGCCACAGGGCGACTCAGCCATACCCAACCACATGAAATTCTCTGTCTGGAGCTGCAATCTCTATCACTCCACCAGAAGGCTACCACAGGCACAGCATCGCGTGTGAACAGGTGTGGGCTGCTGTTTCTACCAACCTGTGGGCATCATGACTGTGATTCCCAGCAGGTGCTGTGAAGGGTTTGAAGGAGAGGTAGATACCTGTTCCTGTAATATAGCACAGAGGCCTGTCTAGCCACTGTACATGCTGGGTTATGATTCTGAACACAAATATGGAAAGAGTGGACATGGGTGTTCTGTGGTGTCTGTGGTTCGTGTACTGGAACAAAGTTTCAATGTCCACCTGGATGGAGGAAATGCAGCTAACCCACTAGCATGCTCTCTCAACCTCCCAACAGACTTTAGGACCCACAAAGGAGGGAACCTGAGCACCCGATTCGGGAGCCAGGAGACTAAGAACAGCATGGGGAGATGATGTGACTGGCCAAGAGGACAAGTCTCTTGAGTGACAGAAACGGGACTGCAATTCAACTGGGTCTGAACTGAAACACCAGGCACCTCCTGTTGCTACATGTGAGAGAACTTGTCACTGTATGTGCACAGGAGAAGGGAAAGTGACAAGGGGCAGAATGAGAGGAGATGGGTATGAGTGACGACCAGCACAGACTGTGCTGAAACAAGTTCAAGTTAGTTAAAAATAGAAATGGTCCCTAAGTATCAAAGCAGAGGGGCTCTGCAACCCCAAGCTTCACACATTTATATACACACACTACAACTACCACCCAACATCATCACACACCCTAACACACACATACATTAACACACACCACAACTGCCACCCCAACACCATCACACATCTTCAAACATACAAGCATACTCACATACACATCACAACTACCACCCCACAGCACTATCACACACCCTAACACACACACACAACTACCACCTCAAAACACCATCATACACACTAAAACACATGCACACACATACTCACATACACATCACAACTACCACCACAAAATACCATCACATACCCTACTACACACATGCACAACTACCACCCCACAACACCATCACACATCTTAACATACACACACCATAACATACACACCCCCACAACTACCACCCTGAAACACCATCACATCCTAACACACACACACAGCTACCACTACACACCACACACATCCCACACACACAGTCGGTTTGCCAGGATGGTCACAAGAAAGTGCCATAGACTATGTGACTTCACAGAATGTCCCAGATCAAGACATCAAGTGGTTTCCTCTGGAGCTACTCTCTTGCCTCCTCCCAGGGTCTTCCCTCTGTACAGCTCTATATCCAAATTTCTTCTTTTCTATTTTAAAAATATTTTTATCATGTCCATAGCATGTGCAGAGAGAAAACTGTGGAGTCGTTTCTCTCCTCCCACCTTTATGTGGGTTCCAGAAATTGAACTCAGGCAATCAATTGTCCCTGCTTAGCAATCTCACCAGCCCTCACCCAAATTTCTTCTTATGGGGACAACAACCATTGGATTATGGCCCATCCTCATGACCTCATTCTATGCCTGTATCTAGATGCAGATGCTTTCTAAAGTCCAGAGATGGGCAGCACTTCAATTTGTGAATCTAGGAGGAGCCTAGCTCAGCATATAACACAGCACATATGAATGCACATAATGCTCAGACCCCAGAAGGAGTTGTCCCAAGCCAATGGTAAATTCAGGTTTAGACTGCTGTCACCAAAGAACTGCCAGGCCCACACTAGAGGCCAAAGTTGGCTGCAGCCATGGGGAAGGCCCAGCTTATGACACCTGACCCCCAGCTACCTACACTCTTTAGGCTGTTGGGCTACAGTCAACGGCCAGGCAAGCACAGCCCCAGGGTACATCAGCAGCATGCAGCTCTCCAACAGGCACAGGTGGAGACTGAAATGTCAGGACTGACTAATGGTGACAGAGTGGACACCACTAATCACATTGCCAGCAGCGCTGATTGCCCGTTGACCTGTGACAGGCCTGTGCTGAAAACCTCGTGTACATTTAGTGCCTGAAGAACCTTGCAAGGCAGGAACTGGGAATGGAGCCTCCGGAAGTTCACGATTAAACACGGGGATGCAGGGGTGTGTTCCAGGTTGCCCATGCCCTACAGACTTTTGTTAGTCCACTGTGTAGTGAGTATTCAGCCTTAGATAAGCAACCAGGGACGCGGTGTGAGGGTTGGGCACTCCTAGACATTACCGGATTCTCCTGATTCTTAATCCCAACAGAAGCCATGGGGAGAGCCATAGCTTATACACATAAGCATGTGCACACACTAATCGCCTCTGTTATACAGGATGATTATGTATTTTTCTGAGTGAGGAATTAGACATCACACAGAAGGCGTCTCAAACCTAGTCTCATCTGTCACTCAACATAAGCTCCTGGCCCAGAAAGCATTGCTCTCAGGGGCTTAAAAGAAAGGAAACTGAGGTCTAGGCCAGTCCAGCTGCTTGTCGGCAGCATCTTGCCTACAGGAGGAAATCTGTGCATTGCAGGCCTCTGAGAATCACTTGCTGTTCTAGAGTGCATGACTCCATTTTCCATTTATTGTCTGTGAGAAGTGACCATTACCCTGCCTCCGCTGTATCCCACTTTCCTCCTGAGGTGCCTGTGTTAAGTGGTGAGCATTTTCTGTTTTCTCCAACGTCCCTTCCGGGATATAGCTGCATGAAGTATTCTAACCCTCAGACATCCCAGAGGAGGGGGTTCTGGAACACCCTAGACTCCTGGGTCCCACTGAGTCAAGTCTGAGATAGTGTGATGATGTTTTTTAAACAAAGTGCAAACAGCCCTTTCTTCCTCCACCTTCCTGTTTGTAAGACAGCAGTTGATGGATGGCCCATAGTGCAGTGATTCTCAACATGCGGGGCCTGACCCCTGAGGTCACATATTAGACATCTATGTTACAATTCATAGCACTAGCAAAATCACAGTTATGAAGTAGCAACACAATAATTTTATGATGGGGCGGTCACCACAACATGAGGAACTGTATTAAAGGGTTGCAGCCTTGGGAAGGCTGAGAACCACTGGCATGGAGCCTTCTTTGAACATTCAAGAGCTGACAGAGATGAAACATCGGTGCTGTTTAGGCAACAGTGGCTTGTAAGCCGGAGACCCAGCTTTGACTCTTGACGCCCACAAGCTTGTAGTTCAGTGAAATCAGGTGCCACACCCTGTGGAAGTGTCTAAGATGACCACACACCCTTAGAAAACATTCTTGCATGCATGTGGTGCTGGCATGGGATACTTGTGAGGACAGTATGCTATACAGGACCCCTGAAATTAGGGCTCATGACTCAGCCCAAAGTGGATGATGTGTGGGAAGGGTCTGACTCCCCCAGGCTGACTCTTAAGAATAGGTCATTCTCTCCAATTGATTGCAGAGAAGGGTTCTGGTACCAAAGGATTTAAGCAATGAGGTTGGCTGCTGGGAACTGGCAGGACCCTAGCTGATGACAAGATGGCCAGAGCCTCAACCCTTCAGCTGCCAAGGACCCGAGTTCTGACAAGAATGGGCTTGCTGGTAGATTTCCCAGAGCCTCCAGGTGAGAATAAATTTAGCCTTAGACTACTGAGAGGGGAACCTTTGGGAAGCTTGAGGCTCTGAGAATAGGTGGTTTCTCTGAGCATTAAGATCCTGCCTTCTGCCTTAGTTTCCCATGAGAACTGCCCTGCCCCCTGCTCAGCAAAGTGTGTTCCTGGTGAGAACTAGCTGGCTTTGGTCCCTCTGGCCTATGAGCTGCTGGTGGTACTTAGGGTGGCTTCAGAGGTAGGGAGGGTATATGTACTGAAGACTAAAGAAGCATCCTCCTTATATAGTGCTTAGGTCTCTTCTCAACATAGCATTTGCCTGGCTCACCTTACACCCCTTCCCGAGGTCTGTCCTCTCCAAAGAATACACCAAAACTGGTAGAAAAAAAACAAGGCATTCTAGACAGAACTGTATGATGCTGGCGGGCACGACTTTCTCATGAGAAGAGGTATACCTGCCATCAGGATGACTCAGCTTCATTTGGAGTCACAGGCAGGAAGAAGAAGGAATGAACCTCTGCATTGAGGGGGCGGGAGTGGGGCCATACTTGATGTCATCTGTAGTCATAGCAAGCAGCTCAGGACTCACTCTGGGCCTATTGTGTATTAACAGGGATCAGAATAACAAGCGATGTCCATGGCTAGGTACTCTGGCAGTGGGAGACACAGACGCTGGCTAGGGATGACCTAGGGTCACAAAGCTACCCAGCCTTCCAACCATGGGCAGCTCATAGAGCCTGCGAACCTCTGATGTAAAATGGAGAGGAAACTATCTAAGGCTAAAACAGTCTAGGACTCCTTCACTATTGGGGAGTCTTTGAGAACTAAGTGATGTTCTGTTGCGGCAGGGAAGGACAGGAAAGTTTGGAGGATGTGGAAAGACAAAAGGAGCCCATTGCCTTGGAGTCTGGCTGGCGGCTCGAGCCAGCAGAGCGGCAGAAATTAGAGCACAGGTAACTACTCAAGGCCGTTCCCCCTTCCCAGCTACAAGCCTGCAATTCTGTCAGCATCTCACCAGAAACCCCATTTATAAGCAAGCACATGTACCAAGCCCCCATGCCACCCTACTGGCTTCTGGTTTCATCATATCAGACTCTAATTCCATTCCAGGCATCCCCAGACCCACCTCGCTTACCTCACTCATCAAGAGACAGAGAGAAAAAGCAGAGGGAATCCTAGCCAACTTTTGAGGACTTGGCCCAGTCCTAGCAGACTACGAAGTTCTTTGTTTGCCCAAGATTCCTAGATGTGGTCTGTTTTTATTCGTGTGCCGAAAGCTCCTGGGGGCAGGGAAACTCACTCACATCTAAGGGGTCCCAGACATTGCCACCATCACCGATTTCGGGACATAAAACCACAGCCCCAAAATGCAAGAATAAAAGCAAAAGTACAGGCACCTGGGCAGCAGTATTTGGGTGTCTCTGTTGACTGGGTTTAGCTGGTCACAAATGTGACCTCTCCTCTTTGACCCGTGGACTACAGCACTGATCCTAAGGAGGGGTTTGTAGGGGGGGTTGAAGCCACCCTCAAATTTTCACCTACTGAACCAGTTCCCTCTGGCTTCCTCACCCCCTTTTGGCTGACTAAAGCTGCCTTTAATTTGTTTTATAAATTGGCTGTCCAAAGGCTCCATTTGGTTAATGAATCCCCAAAGCCCTGAAGATCCTTCCTGGCTCAGGATTCAGGACAGTGATAGCACACGGGCTGTCTCGCCCATTCCACCGCAGACCTGGAGCCATTGTGTCCTTTCTCTCTCAGTCCTCCTGCCTACCTACACCTCTCCCCAGCTGGAGCCATACATACATCCACGTCCCTCTCCATCTATGCCACTAAGATTCTATTCTTGTATCCAACAGGCATCCTTGCTGCCAGCCCTGGGGACGCCGTGGAGGCAGAAGAAAGGCCGATCCAATGCTGCAGCTGCAAACCAGTCCCAGATGATGTGGGAGAGACCTGCTACCAAGGCTGCTCGCTTTAATTAAGGGGGAGATTGATAAGGGTTGTCAGGGCGGAATGAAGAGATTCTAAGCCTCACCGGTTTGCTGAGACGTGAGAGGGAAGGCTGAAGATTAAAAAACAGAAAGCTCTCCCTGGGAAGCTCACAGGAGTGGCTAAGAAAAGAAGAAGGCAGGAGACCGTTGTGTGAACTGCCCAGGGGCTCAAACCACCACTGTGGTGGGCCTCACCTTGTGGCTTATTTAGAAAATTTACCCTATGACGGTCCTTTCATTTGGCACATATCTACCTTCTTTCATTTGGCACATATCTACCCCAGACAATGATTTTTTGCCAAGGAAAGCTGGAGACTCAGAAACGGAAGTGCCTCCCCTGAGGCAAATGACTGCCCATTTCTGTGCTCATGCAGGCTCCCTGCTACTACCTTGATTAACTGTCCCCCAAACCTCACCATGCTAGGAGCCACACATGGAGGATGTGTGCAGGAGGGACCAGCAGAGGCCTGCTGAGGCCATGCATAAGAAGGCCGTGAGCAAGGCCAGGCTCACTCAGAACAGTGCGGCCCCTTTCTGGCCCTGTGTTCATCCCGTCTGTCTACCACAGTATACAGAGCTGCAGGTTTGCCTACAGTGACAGTGTGCACTCTTGCAACCATTCTGGGACTTGTGTAGCTTGACTTTATGTTCAACCCCAGGCCAGTGCCGGGGTGACCGCCCATCTTGGTTTTTTAGGACTGACTGTCCTACAGTCTGAGCACTGAAGGTTCTACGCTCTGTATTCTGCAGGAAACCAGAAAAACTGGCTACTTAAAAGCCGTTCTAGCTGCTGCTTTAATCATGCAGTAGCCAACTGTCCAGGTGTGCCCCTGCCATCTCACTGTGGCTTTAATGTGAGCACTTACAATAGTGCAGCTTTCTAGTCATTCTTGTTTCCAGGATGATAGAACCATAGAGGAATTTTGTGGCTGGGAGCAAGGTTAGGAAACATCAAACGGGGGCTGAAGAGATGGTCAGTGTTGAAGAGTACTGGCTGATCTTTTAGAAAACCTGAATTGAATTCCGAGTTAATGACTATCTGCAACTCCAGTTTCCAGGGTTCTAAAGCCCTCTCTTCTGGCCTCCCTTGGTGTGGAAGGCCCTTTTGTCTATGTGTTGCTTTTATTGGTTAATGAATAAAGAAACTGCCTTGGCCTGATAGGTTAGAACCTAGGTAGGTGGGGAAGACTAAACTGAATGCTGGGAGAAAGAAGGATAGAGTCAGAGAGAAGCCATGGAGCATAGATACTGGGATCTTTCCCTGGTAAGCCACAGCCACGTGGCAATATACAGATTAATAGAAATGGGATATATTAATATAGGAGTTAGCCAATAAGAAGCTAGAGCTAATGGGTCAAACAGTGATTTAATTAATACAGTTTCTGTGTGATTATTTGGGGTCTAAGCTAGCAGGATGGCTGGGAAGAATAAGTGACCTCCCTCCTCCACTCCCTGGCATCTGTATTTCCAAGACAAGAGGGGAAACACGTATTGCTTCCCCAAAGCTGACTGCAGCATGCTCTTGAATCCTTGTGAGCAGAGACCCAGGTTCTGAGAAGTCTTGGCTTACATGTCATTTGTGCTGAGGAAACAAAACAAACAAAAAAAAAAAGCACATTCTCTTTCAGGAGGCTGCTTTAAGAAAATTAT
This sequence comes from Myodes glareolus, assembly GCF_982192425.1. NCBI lineage: Eukaryota > Metazoa > Chordata > Mammalia > Rodentia > Cricetidae > Myodes > Myodes glareolus. The sequence goes on from NC_142044.1 coordinate 34,952,009, forward strand.
CTTTTTAAAAAACTTCCATGATTGATGATACTTGATGGTGAAAAAACCATTAAGACTGGGTCACCATCTTCCACAAGAGGTTAGAAAGGCTTCAAAAGAGTAGTTACTTCTGCCTGTACACACGCACACACACACGCACGCACGTGCGCACACACTTGGGTTCAAGTATCTCCTAACTACGAGACCATGGGTAAGGAACCAGGAGTTGAGCAGCTGAGGCCTTAATCTCCACAAACATGGCATCAGTGGAGGGGCTGGACAGCAGGAAATAGAAAAGATTGTGTTCCCCTAAACCTCTGGTTCACCCTTCTGGCCAGCAGCAAGGCTTATACAGTGCCAGTAGACCCAAATCCTGTCTTGATGGCCACTGTTATGCAGGCATGCAGTGTTGACACCAGCAGGATTATATTTGCTCAGTCCCTGGAGGAGCGGCCACCGGATATGCAGCTGCTCCTGGGTGCACAGCTGCTTGGTGGAAGCAACGGTCAGGGACTCCTAGCCATCCAACTACCACCATATTTCTCATAAGGTTTCCTATCTTTGCAGAGGCCTACCTAGGCCCCCTGGCTGGAGCAGGGAGAATTCTGAGCTGGGTGTAGCGCCAAAGAGGATGCTCCTCCCATGGGAGATATTCCAGGACTGTCCTTTTCTGAGCTGCAGGGGTCTTCTGCTCCATGAAGTTGCCAACTGGCTTACACGGGTCCAAGGGGCAGACCTTGGATCTAGGCTAGAGAACACCTGTCTCTAGAAGCATGCTGACATCCACAGCACATCCACTTGCCTGTCAACCCGTGCCACGACCCCCGTCCCATTTCCCCACACACATCTGAATTCCTGTCCTTTTAGGCAACCACCCCAGATGCTGCGAAGGGCTTTCTCTCCGTGATTTTTCTTTCAGAGCCCATGACATCAGATCACCTCTGTCCCTCTGTGGGGCCACCACAGAGCTTTCTTAGGGAGCAGTATGGAATCGTCACATCTGTCACTGAGAATATACTCAGTGATGTTCTGTTGCTACAGCTACATCAGGTGACAGCCAAACACACTGATAACCAGTATCCATCTGGATATTTACACAACAAACTTTTTCCTGGTGGTGTCTCTGGCCATGCCTTGAGGCATATTTGATGGCTCAGGGTTTCCTGATATCCTTGGTTCCCAGCCTGAGGTCTTCTAGTGAGACAGAGTCTGGTAGCCACTTCCTTCATTTCCGAGGGTGGGAGCCCAGCTAGCCCGCTACCATTCACTCCGTTCTCTGTGCACAAACACCCATTAGCTCCTGTTCCACAGAGGAACATCAGCAGCCAATTTCTTAGATATTCACAGTCTGAGAAAATGAGGTGTGCTGAGGACAACCATTTGTTGTCTGAGGCTGAGGCATGCCAGAAGGCTATTGACTTGTACTGCCCTCGTTCTCTGACCTATGTGTCCTTTGCATCAGCGTCTGCTACCCTGGGGTGCCCCTGACTTCCTTGTTTCTTGAACACAGAAGAGGTCCACTGCAGACCTGGCTGATGTCACTGTAAGAATGAGTCACTTCTGTGGCTTCATCCTTCAACATTGCTGTCATACCAGAGCCATATTCTTTCTCCCCAGGGGAAGGTGGGCTACTGACCTGGGGCCTGTGTGGCTCTCCCCTCTCTGTAGACTTCATTTATTAGAAGCCACACTCACCCCTGTCAGGAGTACTGCCCAGCTAGATGACCATTTCAGAACGGTGGCCTCCATGTCAGCAGAACACTAAACTTCACACCCTCACAGAGTGCCCAGCATCAACTGCGTGATTGGTGGTCAGCACTCGGCCAGTGAAAAAAGACTCAGTGTCTGAGCCTGGGTGTGTCTCAGGAATGATCAGCCAGACAAAGACAGAAGGAGCATACTTGCAGAGGTAAGACATTAAACAAGAGGCTGGGGGCTGACTCATCTTTTGATAATACCTGACATTGGTGAGTCGATGTTCCCACTGACTGAGACTATATCCCTTATGGAGGAAAAACCACCCAAATACTCCCTTGCATCCTTTCCTCTTAGGTGGGCTGTTCCCTCTCCCCCCGTTAACGACATGCTGGCAGAGCCCTGATCAGATCCCCTGCTGCACACCCCCCTACCAGCTGAGCAAAGGCCCTTGACCTCCAAGGTAAAACCTAGAGGCGAGAACCACGAGAACCACGAGAGGAAGAAAATTGAATCAGAGCTCCTAGGCTACGCCTGGACATCAAGCTTCATTTAAGGGAACCATCTGTCACAAACAGCCATAAAAATACCTTTGATGGGGCCAAGAATGTTCCATGAGGCTGATCCTCTCTCTCCTCAAGGCCGGGAAGACCTCTTAGGTAACCTTGATGTGTCTGTTATCACAGCCGGCAGTTCTGCTGGCTCCTGCTGGCAGGCCCGGGGCACTCACTTCTCTCCCTTGTGGCTTCGGTAGCTAAGGAAAATGACACCCACCAGGAAGGGTCCTTTGGTGGCATCTGCTCTACTCTGCACACCCTAAAGCTCCCCGTTGTTCCTACAGTCGTGTTTTGGCTTGCACACCTCGGCTTGGCAGGGCTGGGGGTTCCTGAAGGAATCGTGATTAATGACAGAGCTTGGAGTCTGTCTGGAAATAAAATGCATTGAAGTGTGTAAAACGTCGGTGTCACACGGCAAGCGCTAAGCAAGAGGACAGGTAGAGAGAGATACAAGTACCCGGCATGATGAGGCTGAGACTTCCAGGGTATAGATCAGCCAGCGAGGGAGAACTGGGCAGGAATGGGGGGTAGGTGGAGGAGGGCAATGGACTGGCATGGGTACAAGGTGATGAGGTCTATGGGTATGTTGAGCCCTTTAGATTCTGTTCTGGGAGAGGGGGCACTGAAGGCTTTGGGGTGCTGGGTGTGTAGTTTAGAAGGACGTATAGTGCACTATCCAGGAAGGGCATGAGTTCACGGTGCTGCATGCAGCTAGATTCAGGGTGTTTAGGGATTGCCAGGGTGCTGTGTGAAGATGACAGACTGCTAAGAGCCCCTCTGTTTCAAAGATGAAGGACCCCAGGGTCTGAAGTGACAGTAACCCTCACTTGCTTTGGTCAGGAAGTTCTATGCACACAGAGGCAATACTGGAAACTTAGAGCTAATTTTTCTGGAGAAGCAGTTGATGCTCCAAGGTCCCGTGTACTGTAAGGCACACTGACAGAGAAGATGTTTTCTCAACTTGGACACTTAGTGCTGGTCCGTACTTTGCTGACTCCTGCAGTGCAGCTGGGCTCATATAGCACCTCTAACCACCAGGGACAGTTCTCTGAGGTGAGGGAGCTCCTCCTGTGTCCAGAGCAGGGATTCTCAACCTGTGAGCTGCGACCCCTTTGGCACAGGTCACCCAAGACCACCAAAAAACATAGATATTTACATTACAATTCGTGACTAGCAAAATTACAGTTAGGAGGCAGCAACAAAAATAGTCTTATTGTTAGAGGGTCACCACTAAGGGTCACCATGAGGAACTGTATTAAAAGGTGGCTGCAATAGCAAGGTTGAGAGCCGCTGCTCTAGATGAACCAAGGTGTGAGAAAGTGAGTCAGTCTTCGGCTAGTACCAGGTCCTGCTCTGGGCAAGGGGTGGACTTGGGTGAGCCATCTAATGTCTCTACACCTGTGCTTAAGAGGAAGTACAACCTTGTGGGTACAGCTATGAGATACGGGAGTCCTCGGAGCCCCAGCTTCATAAGTAGTATCTCCCTGTGCCCTTCCCAAGGGGCTCCAAGGCTTGGTTTTCCACAACCGCTAGCTGAGATGCGGGCTAGATAACCATGTCCCTCGCTGAACCCTGTCTCTCCATGGCTCTCTTGTTCTCACATCAGTGTGGGACAAGGGAAATACAAACCATCTTTGCTCACAGCCTAGGGAACCACAACTGAATCCAAATCCTATATTCTCTGGCTCTCTCTTTTGTTCTCCATGATTCAGCCCCAACATCCACCCTGTGGGGTAAAATGGTAGAAGACACGCTGCTCTGAGTCACCCGGTTGATAAAAGTCCAAGATCTTAACATCACGTGTCCTTGTTGGCACACAGATGACCACATGAACGGCTGAGCTATCGTGTGAAGCACAGCACACAAAGGATGAGACACCATAGTGGTGTGACATCTCCAGGCTAAGCAAGGTGGGCAGAGACTCATAGAAAAGGCAAGCCACGAGTTTGAAATCCATCTGCCCCAGCCTCCCAATCGTCAGGAGAACAGGTGTGTGTCACCATGCCCAGACTGGGAAGGAGAGTTCTGATCACACTGAAGAGGAGTCTGGGGTTCGGGAAATGGGTGTCAATCAAGCACACGTGTTACAAGCATTAGAGTTAGATTAGAACCCCCAGGATCCATGTGGGAAGATGAATCTGGGCATGGTAGTATGTGCTCATAATCCCAGAGCTGGGGAGGAAGAGAAAGGCAGGTCCTTGGGGCTCACTGGTCAGACAGCCAAGCCAATTTGGTAAGTTCCAGGCCAGTGAGAGTTGGTCCTTTAAGAAAAGGTAGACAGTGCCTGGGGAATGGCATCCAGAGTTGACCTCTGGCATATATATAAACACAGGAACACACATGTACTTCACACATATGTACACACTCCTGTATATATGCACACAGACATGCACAAAAAAAGGACAAGAGTTTAAGACTTTAGCTGACAGAGCCATCACTTCCCAATGGCCATGCGTCACTGCAGGAAATGGTCCTTGAGGAACTTTGCTGTGGCTGAGATCCCTGGGCCAGGATGCACCCCAAGGCGGGGCATTAGGAGGAAGTAGGCCATCTATAGACTCTGGCTTCCTGGATACTTTGCTCTAGATCTCGCTCTTCCTGCACACACTCGCTCCTTTAGTCTGGCACAAGCACTTAGGGCACACCTGCTCTTGTTTCCCCCTTCCTGATCCTCACAGCAGCCAAGGGCTGAGGTCCTCAGTGGGATTTTCAGGAAAGTTCACCTTTAAGAATACACTTTGGGTTTCAAGTAGACTTAGATTCCCATTCAAGGCCTTTTTTTCTGCTGTCTTTCCTGTCACCAAAACATGCCTGCCCATACAGGATCTGCCCAGGATGTGGCTAGTGACTAGCAAATGCCAAGAACTACGAGGAACCAACAAAAGCCAAAAGAGACAAGTCTCCCCAGTCCTTTCAGAATATATGACCCAGCGAGACCTGGATCACGGGGGGCTGACACCAAAGCTGTAGTAGAAGCTATAGGTTCCTGGTATTTTGCCATGCAGCCAGGAAAAGCTAAGAGAGTTATATCAGATTCCTCTGAACCATGGCCCTCTATCCACGGCCTAGAAGGAACATAGACCCAGAAGCTTCAGGTCACCTTGGAGTAGATATGATTACTGCAACATCTCTTGATGGCATTGTGGTTGGAGGCCCTAGGGCCTTGGTGGCTGACTATGGACACTGTCCTCAGGTGCTGACGAAGATGGGAGTGTACAGGAGCAAGCATTTGCCTTAGCTGTGATGGGCTGTTCCCTCATTTTGTTTGGTCCAGCAGAAATGACTGTATCTACTTAGTGTCAGGCACAATACAGCATGCTGAGGACACAAAGCTAGTCGGATGCAAATGCACACGCTAAAGCCTTCATGGGAAAGAGAGCGTTAGGAAGGATGCAAAGGCGCTGTCTTGGCAGCTGGGAGGGGTGGATGATGCAAGTGTAACCTCCAGAGAACCTTGACCATGCCACCAGAGGGGGTGCATTGACACTCTCTCAGGGAGTGTCTGGTGGTTTCCTACCACCTAGCAAGAGACGTGGTCCAACCACACATTCCAGAAGTGTTTTTAAGGGACTGTCCTGGTATATAAGCCAGAAAACTTGCAGGCCCTCACTTAAAGGCTGCAGGGAGAGCTGACTTTACAGCTATGAAATTACTGTTCTTGCAGAGCCTCGGGGCTTATCTCCCTCCCTCTTCCTTTTGAAGGAGAGTCCAGGGGGTTGTACAGCTTCTAGCCACATAACCTCACTTTAAAAGTCCCTCTACTGCTCAACTCTTTCCCAAACACAAGCCTCCATCTAGGCCCCCATATCTGATGTTCGAAGTGAACACTAAGTCTTAGTCAGAGGAAAAAAACAGGCCCTATTTCTAACTCTTCTAATTCTTGTCAGGGAATATGTGGCTTAAACCCACACAGAAATTCCCCCATGGGCAATAGTTCCACAGAAGCCCTACAATTAAACAGTCTGTTTTCTCTCCTTCATGTTTATAAACTGAACAACCTTTTCTTCAGACCTTCTTGGCCAAGCCAGTGATCATGGCTTTTCAAGGAAAGGGAGTCTGGACTCCCATGGAGAAGGGACAAGTTATGGGGCTCAGGTTTAGGGGCCTGACTTTCAAGGGGAAGGGCCATGGATCCAGCCTCCCGCACTGCAGGACAGTCCAAACAATACAGCACAGAGGCCTGCAGCCACCAACCAGGCCCTGCAGTTCGCCATCTGTCCTGCCCAGCAACAGTTTACAGAGTTCTCGGCTGGCTGGCTCCTTCACTCCTGCGCTTACTGTTACAAAGAGGACTCACCCCATCAAGCCCTGGGTCTTGGTATCCAAGGAAGGGGCTCTGAGGATTTGCATTCTCTAGATGAGGAAGTTGAAGCCCAGGGCTGCCCATGCCAGATAATTCTGGTGTAACTGGCCAGTCAAGATGCTGCCCTGTCCAGGAATGCAAATCAGACTAGAGGCGAGGGACCAGCCTCTTTTGTTCATTCCTAGCCTCCAGAATCATGCCTGGCACACAGTGGGCACACAGTAAGCATGGAACTGGGGGGAGCATGTGGGGCACGCTGTAGGGATTTGGGTGTCTGCTGAGAAACAGCAGAGACAGAAGGCAGTGAGGCTGGACCTGGTCCTGTGCCCTGCTATGGAGACTGAGGGTTCCTATAGCCCCAGGTAAACAAAGCTCTAAAGAGGCTGCTTGTGCCTCAGGTAAGCTGAGCACCTTAGTAGACGTGATGGACATAGGAATGCAACTGGGCACACAGATCCTGTAATGTATACAACCGTGGCAAAGGGACTGAACTCCTGATGCCTATGGCAAAGGCAGGGCCTAGGGCCAAGGGTGCTGAACCTGTGATCTCTACCTGCTGCCAATGGGGCAGAGGGGTTGATCTGCTTACTTAAGTGGGGGCAATCTAGAATTATCCAACTGTGCTTAAAGTGGTCAGCAGGGTTCTTACAAGTGAAAGAGACATCTTACAAAGGGTTCATATCAGGCTCTGCATAAAAAAAAAAAAGAAATAAAAGCAAAGGAAAGACCATGACTACTCCTGGGTGTGGTGGTGGAGAATGTTTACTGTAGAACTGTGGAAGAGCATAGCCAGAAGCAGGGACATCTGGGAGAGTTCAGAGTGGACATGACCAGACAGCAGGTCATGTTGGGAGAGGTGGAGAGGAAGTGGAGAGAGGGGACCCAAGTGCAGCGGCCAAGAGGGACAAGGTACAAAAGGAGAGAGTAATCGAAATGGCTGGATTATACAGGGAAGAGCAGTCCAGCCGCTGGACTGGAAAATTCAGGGTAGGGAGCAGGGTGTGCAAGCCAGGAAGACCCTGTAACAGTCAGGAACTGAGGGATCCTGGGAGAATCTGAAGGCCAGGACCACTTTGATATGTTAACTAGGCACCTCAGTCATTTGTCCTAGGGTTTGACGCATAACAGGTTTCGCCCAAGGAAATCTCAACTTGAGAAAGAAGAAGCCACCAGAGAGAAAGGCCCCACCACACACAGCAGACCCAAAGATGGAAGGAGCCAAGAACCAGTGGGCATGGGAGAGATGCCCCCAGGAAATCAGGTACCAGGAATACTGCTGCTCTACTGCTACCTTTACTTGGGCAAGTGAGCCCCACTTCTGACTGTAACCTTTGGTATTACAGGGGGATGAGGCCCCATCTGGTGGGAATTCAGCATGGCCCTAGGTCTTGGTACACCACATGGTCTCTTATCCACCCTGGGATAAGAGGCAGTCTTGTGTTACGTGCCCAGCGGTCCTACTCGCTCTCCTGCTGCTCCTCTATGATACCAGGTAAGGTTGGGATTTCCAGTGAGTAGTTTTCCCTAGCTGCCCCCACCTACCTCCTGGAGGTTCAGGGCCCCTTCTACATGAGAGGCCTCAAACCAGAAAGACCACTGACTGAAAGAGAGCCTTGACCAGCCTTCTTCTCATTTGCAAAATGACAACCGTTGTGGCATCTGGATGTCATGGGCATTACACAAGACCATGTTGTGAGTCTCCCTGCAGAGCACTGGACAGTGAGGGATGGCCCAACTTGGCTGTCCCCCCATCTCTTCCCCACCTAAAATAATCGGGCTTTAAACATGTCATCAGATGCGAGAGCGATGGAGTATTTCCATCCCATTGAGACACTCCTTCATTGTTCTTTCTGTGAAAAATGGAGAGGCCATTAATTTTCCAGAAAGGCAAGACGTGAAAAAGAAAATTACATCTCCAAACCAGGAGGATGGACTGCGTGCTGCAGATCCCTGTGGGAGGAGTCAGGGAGGGCGGCTCTGAGGCCTGGCCATGGCATCTGCACACTAACTACTAATGCTACAGCTGACACTTGAAGTTAAGCAAGGAAGGAAAAAGGCAGGAAGGGAAAAGAGAGGGAGAGAAGAAGGGAGGGAAGAGCTGTACCCTCGGGCTTCAGGCTTGACTGAAAATTAGAATTAGTTTTCTAAAGGTTGGTCTGCAGAGAAGAAATGATCCTTAACTTTGCAGAGGGCAAGGCTTCCTCATTCACCCAGATGAGGGCTTTCCCCGGCTTTTTCAGAGTCACCGACGGGGTAACAGAGATGCTCAGATCTCAGGGTAGCTATGGATGGAGGCTGCTGGCCAGGTGTGATGGGTAAATGCCAGCTACTCACTGCTGCCAGCCTGCTTCCAATTGCCAGCCTAGCATGTCCCTAGTCCTAGTTCACTTCCTGGCACCCCTTCTCCCTGTCAGCCCGGACTCCTTGCATTTTCTTTCTGGCCCAACGTACAATGGGCGTGTTTGCTTTAATTAGCACTAAGCTTCTCTAGCTGAAGACAGTTGAGAAGGACGGTGCTTTGGAATGAGAGAGACGCTCCATGTGCTGGTCACAGGCATGGCAGGTTATGTCTCTTTTCCTCCCTGCATGGTAGACAGGGCTGAGGGAGAAAGACAGAGGACTTATAGACCAGAACTAGGCCAAGCAGGTACTGAACAAAGACACACCTTTCCTGTTTGCTCCTCTCTATCCTGCCAGGCTCTGGGCAGCTACATGGCACTCCATCAAAATTTGCCAACACATCTGAGTGACAGACTTCCCAGTGGTCATGGTGTGCTGTATTAATAAAGCTCCTAGGCTGTCGCTGAAGTCCAGTGTAGCACATTGACTGCATTTGGGCCGATGGAACACAAAGTGAAGATGGGTGTGTGGGGCCGAGGAAACTCCCTTAGACATGGTCTCTTCTCTGTTTCCCGATAGCACCTGGTGCACACAGTGTCTCAGACTCTAAGAGCTATGTGTGATCAAGGGCTAGGATATGAACAAGTCCTGAACCCCAGCACTGGGCAGGTTATACCAATGTTGGCCTGTGCACTTTACTGATCCACTATCATTCTAAGGTTTCAGCTACTTGTAGCCAAACCTAATCCTAATAAACAAGGTGTGGCCTTGGATGAGGGACTGCAAAGAAAGGAGGGGGCAAGGAAGTGAGAGGTGAGACATAGGCAAAGGGGAAGCAGCTGAGGTAGGGGCTTGAACTTCAGAGGGGAAGTGAAAGAGTGTTCAGAAGTTCTGAGGCTGGGGCTCAGAAGTCGGGAACTACGGGGAGGGGGGCAGTCTGGCTCCCTGGGAGGCAGCAGGCTACTGAGGGTCCTGCAGACCTGATAGCTGGACTGGCTTGGGCTCAGGCTCCCTATAGAAGTCAAGATCACGAAAGATCCGAAATTGAATGGAGCTCTAGTTCTGCCTCCCTGAGGGCAGCAGCATGGAAGGAAGGGGGAAGGCAATAATACTTGATCTGCTCTCATATCAGTGGCCCAGTTCCAGGCTCCAGGTAGCCCACAGCAGTCTGCAGAACTCACCAACAGGGCCCAGTGAGATGGGATGAATGCATTGAAACCCAGATGAATGTGATAAATGACTTGGGGAGTAAACAAATGAAGATAGGTATTTCCAAACCATTTAGAAAACGCCTGTTCTGACTATCTCTGAAGTGTTTTGCTAAGCTGCCATTACTGTGTCAACAAACACTATTCTAGCCACATCAGAAGCTGTCCGATGCTCACAAAAGTGACAGCAGACCACAGGCGAGTGGTCTCACAAGCAAGTACCAAACTGCACCCCAGAAGAACCTTCTTCATTCCCTTTGGCCTCTGCTGCTGCCACATGCTGTGGTCACCGGCCACTGTGCTGCTACCAGTGAGCCGGATTAAGCAGCCTGGGGCAGGAGTCCAGTGATCTGGGTGGTGTGTCCAATCAATGTCACTTCAGATCAATAGTTCTCTTTATCACCCAAAGTCATTAGCAAGCTCTGGAAGCTGTCTGTGCAGTCAATCAGAACACGCTTTCCTTTGGTCACTTGTTCAACGATGCTTATCACAAGGCAGTTGTGCGCCAAGATCTGGACGTGTGGCTTCCAGTCTCATGGGGTCCTGAAGTTCAGGAAGAATGGGGAGGGGGGAGGGGGTAAGGGAGGGAGGGAGGGGGTGCAAGTCCAGGAACCGGTATGACATAGGACTTCCAGAAACAATGCGCTGGACGAAGAAAACTGAACACTGGCCTCCCGTATACAAAGTAGGGAGACAAACTGAAGTTTCTGAGATGGTAATACCACGTGGCCCCCAAACGAGAATCATGCAACAACGACTGGGAGAGATGCACGCAGACCCACACACTCTGGATAAAGGGTGGAGGAATTTTGTTAACTCAGCCAGAAGGAAGTTCATGTGCAAACACACTAGGACTCCTAGAAGCAACAGATTAAGCCCTCTATCCTAACAAGATGGGAAGAAAGAGACAACCCTGTCCCAGCACATCCACCTCCCAGGAGTGGTTGAGATGGCAAGAGTACATTCAATCCTTCCAGGGGAAGATGAGAGTTCAGCACCAGTGAGCAGGGCTCTGGGATCCTGGGACCTGCTTCCTGGTCACTTACCCAGGAACCATTATTTTGGGGTGCTATTGTCCCTCTTGGATAATACTCACTCTGAACGGCTGTCTTAGAAGATGTTGGGGTAGCAAAGAATTACAGAGGTGCCAAAGATAAGTAGTGTAGTGGGTGATGGTTTATGGCCCAACAGCTAAGCCTACAGGGTCCAAGACAACCTGCAGTTATACGGTTAGCTGGTGGCCTCGCAGGTCCACGCATGCCCATCCATGGGGACTGCTGCATTGTTCACTCTCTATAAACTTCCAAGCACCTTACAAAGAAAAGACCATTTACTGCCCCCCAACCCTGAAGTACATACTGCTTTTTCAATGATTACAGAAGCCCAGAAAAGCATATGAATGCAGGAGAGAGCTCTACACACACACACACACACACACACACACACACACACACACACACACCAGTAAAGGGGTTGATGGTGGCCATAAGCAACCCAGGAGACCATCCATCATTCTTAATGTGAACCAGGGTAGTCTCTGAGGAATATGCACAGATCTGTGGTTGTATATAAACATATATGCAAAAAAATCTGTGTGCACAGCAATCAAGTTGGATCACTTCCTATATATAGCATACACATGTATAGATACCGCTCTCCATATAAATATGCATATATAGGTTTATTTCCCAGACCTTGAAATAGAAACCTATATACTTAGATGAATTACAGTGTCTAAGAGAAACTCCAGAGCTTTGTATTGCAGGCTCCAGTCTGAGAGCATTGTGTTTCCTCTCTGTTACGCCTTGGCAGCTTCCCCTGGCGGCTTGTTGGCTTCTCTGATGCTGGGTGATGTCACTTCACAAGCCAGAGCCCCACTGCGGGTTTACTGTCTAGACAGGCTGTGCGGGCAAGCACAGAGGTGGATTTGTTTGGCACACGGTGTCCTACAGATGTCAGAAGTTGAGTGAAATTGTGCCAAAGGCTTCTGCTTGGTCAGTTCACAATATGCAACACGGTCAACCCAATGACTCCTGTTTCAGAGAATCGCAGACGCTGATGCCCTCAGCCTAAGTCACATGATGTGCTAGCTGTCCTCTTGGACCCTAGGCCACGCAGCTCTTCTCTGGAGAGGGTCACTGTGCCCTGAGCTGCGCAGTTGGTGTTAATTCATCTGCCCAGAAGGGCTACGCTGCCCTCCTCTGCTTCGGGGCTACATTGGACTCCCTATCGTAACAATGGGAATCTGAGATGCTGAGGAAAGGCGTAGAATAATGACTGTTTGCCATGGATGGGTGATGTTTACAACGGTCTGGCATGTATTTTGGGGTGACAGCATGAGGGGGAACACTTCTGGAGTTAAGCTGCATGCTCTGTGGCCTCTGCTTTGATGACTTCCGTGGTTCTTCCATGGCAGAACCAACATGCTCCTTCCAGAGAGTAAAACGGGCCAGGGGGGTGGGGGAGGTAGCTTTTCTGGGTCATCCTGTTGAGACATATCTCAGCCATCTGCTGTTCCAACTTGCATTGCTCTGTCTGGCTTGGCACCAATGTCCACTATCCTGGAGGTTCTGGGACCTTGTCCAGAAGGTGGCCTGAATATGCTCATTTCCATGGTTCTCCTAGGACCTTTCTGCTCTTTCCTAGTAGTCAAACCAGATCCCGGGGACACTTGAGGCCCTTCCCTGTCCTCTTCAGTGACCAAAGCATCACCCGAATGCTCTGGCACCTGTTTTCTATCAGCTACGCATTACAAATGAGGACAGAGGGCTGAGGATATGCACGTGAGTAAAGCAGATATTAGAGCTCCCGAGGCTTGTGACAGCAGGGGTGTTCAGCTGGTGGCTCGCAGGCTGCGCACGGCTCCGACAGCTGCGATGGTGGCCTGACAAAATCATAAACTTACTTAAGATGGTTAAGATGTTATGAGGGTTTTTAAATTGTGGTTTTTTATGACTTTATTATCTCATAGTTCATGAGAACTTTGGAGAAGACAGCATTGTGTTGTGATGTCCAAAGTTGGACATGACTGGTGTTGAGTGCCCATCACAGTGGGGATTTCTATTGATGATGATGATGAAGAAGAAGATGAAGATGATGGTAGTGGCCTCACACATGCCAGGAAAGCACTCTGTCCTCTCCCATGCATGACCTTAGTCAAAGCTCAGTTCTACGGTGGTCAGCTTGGCTACTCAGGCAGCCAATCCAGCCACCACCAGAGCCTCACACCCCTGACCCAGTGTTGGGACTCTGCCCACTTAGTCCCAAACCCAGTGCCCCTCAGGGAGACAGGAGCTCCCAGTGACAATTCTGCTCTGCAGTTCCAGATCACCTTTGTCCTAGAATAAATTGAATCACCCATAACAACATTTTAGTCATGAGTCACTGTCACCGGGAGAAAGAGTAATACTCTAAAGTGTATGCCAAAGCACCTGAAAAGCCTGCCCTGTATAATTTTAGGAAGACTCTTTGGTACGTCAGTGAATTACCTAACCAAAGCATTCATCCATCCTCAAGGGCAAGCTGTACCCACACCTTCACCAGTCACCTACATGTCTATTCTTTCTGCTCCGCTTATGCAGCTCTTCACCCATCCACTCGGCTATGTATCAGCACATCCAGCCATCCAGCTATAGGCTCTACCTTCCCCGTCCATCTTTCTTGTGAAGGGTTAATCACATGCCAAGAGCCATCCCACAAAACTCAGTTTGAAGGAGATCATGTTCGGAGACAATGCACAGCTCTCCCCACACGTGGGGAGCTTCTAGAAGTGATGACGGAGAAAATGCCTATTCTTGGCTCCAACCCGCTGATGGTGTCCTGGATACTTGGCTGGTGCCTATCCAGAGTCTGACCTCTTGGACAGTACAGGAACTCATGTAAGAATGTGATAAGCTCTGAAGAGAGACACGCACAGTCCCATGTGAGAAGAAGCATTGTGTCGTGACCAGGCAATCCCACAAAGCATCTGAACTTGACCTGACTCAAACCTAAGCAAGTATGGCTCCCCGAATCACCCTATTTTCACATGCCTTCTCTGCTTTCAGCAGGAACTCAGGAGCTCAGATTGCCCACAGATACTACTGACCCCTTCTCTGTCTTTGCTCCAGACACCATGTAAGGATGACACATGAGTAGCAGATTTCCTGGAAAATATTCTGTCTTAGGAGGCAGGATTCTGGTCCAGCTGTGCACAGCTATTGGTCCTGCAGAGAAAGCCTAGGCAGAGGGATGCCACAGGTGCTCAGGTGCAGCTTGGAGAGGTGGGGGAGTACCAGCAACCCAAAGGGAATGCTTGGTGAGGAAGTGGGTCAAGAGCAAAAAGGACTTCCCATGGACGTGGTCGGAAGTATTTACAGTGGATGATCTTTGGCACATATGTGGTGGTTCACAGAATGACTTCACTGTTAGCTGAGCTGGCACCCAAAAGAGACTGAGAGTCATTAGGCTGCGGGCAGCACAGTTGCCTAGAGGAAGCTGGTTGGACTGTATCCAGGAATGGGGTGGTGGCTTTTAGTTAAGCAGGCTATGTTCCCCTCAGATGTTCTTGGAGGTCTACAATAAGGAAGGTCCCTTGCAAGATGCCAGAGAAACAAAGGCTGTCCCTGAGGCTGGGCCCCTGACCTCCACCATGCCAAGGGACTGTTATGCCCCACTTTTCACTGTATGGCAAGCTCCTTACAGAATGCCAAGCAAGCAGTGAATTCTCCATCAGCACCTGCCGTCTTCTTTGGTCCCGGTTCTCCACTTAGGGACTCACTGTCATGACAAGTTCCCACATGCGTAGGATGAAGAGCAGAGTCCAGCTGATGGCTCTCACCCAGAGCTGAAGAGGCACTGATGGTGTGCAGGTGAATGACCTCCAATCTCGCAAACAGACAACTGGAACTCACGCACTGACCCTCCACCAAGGAAAATAACCCATAGACAAAGACGACTGCCCCTCTGGGATGGGAAGTCAATTTCAGTTTCATGAAGTTTACCAGTTACCTGGGGTTGGCTAGGACCCCCAGTGAAAGTTTTTAATTTTCATGTGTGAATAAATAAACAAATGTGATATTTGATGCTGTCTACATGATATGCATGCAATGATTGCATGTTTGTGTGTACAAACTTGTAACTGCATGCACCTATAGTGTATAAAGGGTGTGCCAGTGTAGCTTTAGTTCTCAGAGGGAGCGAACTCACTGCAGGATCTTGCCAAATACAACAAGAAAGCCAGGACACTGACTTTACATGTAAGCACATGTAAGCACATCATTTTTCAATCAGCTGCCAAGCCCTGGGAAGGTTTATTATAAGGGTTCCTGGGCACCAAAACCTCTACAAGCTGAGTATGCCAACACCCGAGAGCTTCCTCCTCTTCCCACGTGACTTTGGAACACCAAGAACTGCAGTCCTCTCCCTGATTCAGAGCCTGCAGGGTCGGCTTCTCTAGGCTTCAGCTCACAGACACCATCTGTGATATCTTTCTGGGGGAGAGGATGGACTAGGAGCCAGGCCTGACAGGGACACTCTGCCCTGGCCCATAGTGGAACCTGGGGTCTGCCATGTTCTTATACATTCCCTGGGACAACTCAGGTAATACTGGAGTCCTCAGCATGGGGCCTATGCAAAGCATTCCTCAGCAAAAGGGGATATCTAAGCCACCCACAAGGGACGTGGATCCCCTTCCTCCTTGCTGTGTGATTTTGGGGGTGGGGGGACCGCAACAACTCTGAGCCTCAGTAGGACGCCAAAGCAGTCATCTTAGCTGTTCATTGTCCCAGAGACCCTCACGGACAGTGGATTGACATGGTGTTTACTGTCTGGGCAAAACTGGCTATGGGAAAGAGAGAGAAGCTACCGTTAGGTCCCCAGAAGCCTCTGACCCAAGCTTGACAATATAGCTCTGTCCGAGTATAACATTCCCCAGATACTAGTATCAAATGTTGTACATGGGGTTATGTCATTTCTTCTCAGTGGCATAAAATAGGATTGTGTCCATTTTACAGATTCACAAACTGAGGCTTTTCAAGGTAAAAGTTATAGAACAAAGACAGGAGATGCAAGAGCCAAAGGTCTTCCCCTGCATTTATTGTGGCAGAAATAAGGATGTTTTGGTCTGCTCAGGAAGACCTGGAAACACTTTTCAAGTTAAGGGGCATGTCCTCTGCCAAGAAGGCACCAGGAAACACCTGATTAGCCCCAACTGCTGCCCACACACTGCTGTCTAGTGATGAAGTGCCAACCTTGGGCCCTTGGGAAACAGATGTTGTCATCAGGAGCTGTCTGGGAAAGGTCAGGGGCTCAGCCTTTGAAGTGTCCTGTCAGACTCAAGGTCTGGCTTCAAAGTAGCCCGGATGCTGGCACTCCTTCAAGGACCAGATTCTTTAAGGGTTCCCCAGATGGAAAGGGGCTCTTCCCCAGGAGTTCCAGGTACCTTGGCCCATGCTGGCACCCAGCTGCTTCTCCATTCCTTCTCTTTCTTATCTAGTCAAATATCAGAACTTTAAATGCCCTCATCAAGCCTTGCTCCCTGCCCTGTGACACTTGAGAAGCATAACAAGTAGACAAGGGGCCTAAGGCACCGGCACCATGAGGTCAAGAGCTTACCCTGCCTGATGGGCCCAGCCTACTAAGCACACGGTGCAGGGACTCACCCTTCCTAGGTTTCTCCCCAACTTCTAAGGTGTAAGGACAAAGCAACATGCAGGCTCTTCCTCTGGAAGTACTGCCTACCTAGTCACCACACACTGGGCACACAGCGGCCTCCTGCCATCCTTCGACCGTGCTTGGGGTTGCAGATGTCTCCAAAAACCCTAGCAAAGGTGCGCTTGACTCTTTTTCTCAGGAGAAAGAGTACAGACTTTATGGGGATTCCATAAATGTTAGGCTTCTCACCCACAACAGCATCTGGCCTCCCCAGTCCCCATCTCCTCCTGTGATGAGCAGAACCAGCCTTGAGCACCGACAGGACCAGAGCCTAGAGTTCCCGAATCCCACAGCAGGGAAGGGGGTGCTGGAATGTGGGAAACAAGGGGAGTGCTGCCCCTCTACTGTCTGTACTGATAGAGGTTGCTTCCTCTGCTAGGGATTCCTCTGTACCTGCAGGAAAGTCAGGACATAGACGCTGTGCCCTGAGGCCAGGGCTATACCGGTTGCCTCATGCCAGGACCAAGCAGAAATGAGTTCCTGAATGAGGCAGAGGCGGTGGAGAGTGAGGTTCTGACACCACAGGCCCCATGAAAGCTCCACTCTCCATCCATGCATCCCATCAGCAGGCCTGTGTACTACAGGGTGCCCACCAACACAGCCGAAACTGTGAAGTCTAGTCACAGCTCCATCAGGCCACTGCAGAACCCTGGTCTCTCCTACAAAGGGCATCAAGGCTTAAGAACAAGCCCAATTCCCTAAAAGATGCCTGTGAGGTCAAAGGCATCACTTTCTATCCAAGGTAAAAAGGAGTCTGAATCCCCAAATCGCCCCTCTGGGTCTCAGGTCAAGACATTCTGGGATCAGAGTCTAGGTCAGCTGCCTCACAAGTCCGCTTCAGGATGAGAGCAGGGGCACCAGCAGTCGCAAAGGAGTGGACACTTCTGGCCATGTCCCTGGACCCATGCTCATGTGTCCTGCTTACTTCTCTGCTTCAACAGAAGCATGGCCTGACCGCTCAGCTGATGTCCCCAGTGAGGGCATGCCCACCTTGACTGCAGCTCTGAACAGATTTCTTTCCTCCCTCTCTGTGGAATCCACATCCTGGTTCTTTATGGCAGAGTCATAAGGGAATAGCTTCAGGTTGTCAAGGAGCCTGGCTAAGGTAGCTGGAAGATATGGATTTGATAGATTCTGGTAGAAGAATGTGGGTCAAGCCCCACAGCTGACTGGACATGTCAGGATGCCCATGGGTAACAGTGATGGAAAATGCCAACCCAGCCAAGTTACCTGAAGGCTCTGAATGGCCTTCAGGACAGGGACCACCTGGCATAGTCACCACGGAAGATAACATGGGTATCTTCCTCTAGTAAGTCAAGTGGGGAGACAGGAATTGAAACTGGTCCTGTGCTCAGAGCACTTTCTCTGTAGATGCCCAACAGGACATTCAGAAGAATTTATAGAGAGGAGAACCCACGGAAGCAGAGTTGGCACAGCAGTGAGTATACAGCCACATGCAAGGCCTGGCCCCATGCTTACACTGATGCCAGTCAGTGTGAGGGGAGCAAGGAAGAGCTTCACAAAGACAGTTAATGATTCACAGAAAAAGGGAAA
This sequence comes from Myodes glareolus, assembly GCF_982192425.1. Taxonomy (NCBI): domain Eukaryota; kingdom Metazoa; phylum Chordata; class Mammalia; order Rodentia; family Cricetidae; genus Myodes; species Myodes glareolus. The sequence continues at coordinate 34,970,338 of NC_142044.1, forward strand.
GAAGAGGCAGAGGTTTTCTGCCTCCTTAGGATCCCACAGCACCTCTCTAAACCAGGGGTTATCTCGTGGGCCATCTCATCCACTCGCATGGGTGACTAGAACCTCCCTGAGTCTGACTATGGCACAGCAAGAGTGGCAAGTGCCCTCAAGGCCTAGGGCCTGGCAGAATGGTGAGCACAGCCTGATGTCTACAGGGCTGATGAGGATGGATATCTCTGACTTGGAGTCCACTATGCGCAGAAGTCAACAGTGCAGAGGGGATAATGTGGGGTCCACGTAGAGAGCAGGTAGGAAGAAGCCTGGGGTTATGTAGCATAGACTGCAGCTTTCAGAATCATCATAGGAGATGGACTGACACTAGCTGAGGCCAGGAAGGGCCATCAGTCTCAGAGAGATGGTTACAGGAGAAGCTGGAGGCAAGCCAACAAGATGATCCTCCAACAGCAGATAGTTGAGAAAGCAGGGCTATCTTGGCTATCATGAGATATGGGGCAACTGTCACCTGCTAGCCAGCCAACTGCTGCCCTCCCTCTGGTCGGCATCACCATGTGACTGATCCTCCCATTCACAGCTTCCAACTCCCCAGGCTCTGTGAGGTCCTCCACTGAGTCTAGCCTTTCCCAGCAAGGCCCTGTGTAATGCCCTCATTGCCAATGGTCAGTGGATTCATGGCTCTTCTTGGTGAGCCTCCTGACTGGACCTTCAGCACACCAGGCTGCTGCTGGCTCGGCTGTCCTTGCATGACGCGTCCAAGAACAACAAGAGATTCCATTCTCTGGTACAGTGAGTCCAGCTGACCCGTGTCCAGACATCCCATCCAATTATTCTTATCTCTATCCAGAGCCTATATTTTCCCCCTCTGAGTCCTCTACTACAAGGGTTTTAAAAGGTTGTGAAATCCACGGAGATAAATTTTTCTGCAAGACGGAAATGCCAGGGGTTCTTTCTTTCTCTTTTATCTTGTAAAGAAGTAATGGGAAAACCGAAGAGAGACCGAAATCTCGATCACTTTTTTTTTAGTGTCATATATCTTGAGACTTGCTTTCTTATTTAAGGAGCAGAACACACTGAGGACAACACGGCACAGGCTGCAGTCTTGACTCTGGTACAGATGCTACCCCTGTGGCTTCCTGGCTGGGAAACAGAAGAGACCCAGGCTCCATTTCTGAATGAGAGCAGCTAACCTGCCCCCACCCCCAGAGACCTGTACGTAGCGGTATGCCAAGTCGCCAGTGTGGCCTGTGGAACGCAAGAGAAATCACCTTCATGGTCATGTTTCTTTCTTTGTCCTGCAAAGTAAATATTGGCCAATGGGAAGGGTCTTGCACCTGGATAAGCAGGGCCCGCCCTGCCTGCTGTGGGCAAAGGCGCTCTACGCCAACAGAGGTTTACCTTTACTTGAGCTCTTTGCTTTGTGCAGATGCAAGGCAACGGGAGGCACAAGAATACCAGTGTCCCTGGTTGCTAAGAGGGGCACCAACAGCTCAGGGCTGAGGACAGGAGCTCTGCCTGACTCTGAGTCCTGTGAGGCTCAGGAGCTAAGAAACCCACAGAGACCCGGATGTGATTTCTATCTGTGCTAATTGGCACTGATGCAGACGAGCAGTCTCAGGCCCCTTGAGCTCACTGTGACTCGGTGGCAGCATGAGAAGCTCAATGAGGGGCAGCCAGAAAAGCAATCATCACAATTCAATCTGTCCCCGTGGGAGCTGACAGACAGCTTGTGCTCTGCACAGACCAGCAGGGACAACGCTGTGTGTTCCGGTCTGTGAGAACACACACTTTCACCCTAGGAAGGGACTGCAGCCTCATCTGTTCATTCGTTCAGTCAGTCATTTAGTCGGTCAGTCAGGCATCCCTATGTTCACAAATGAACGCGCTCTGCAGGCTGCTCCCGCTCAGCCAATAGCACAAATTGCTGTTCCCACCCTCTGCTGTGGGTTCACAGACCGTAAAAGAGACATAAACAACAGTAAGAGTCAGTGGGCAGGAGCAGAATGGACAGAAGTAAGGTAGAGAGGTGTGGGACCAAGTCAGAACGGCTGTGGTCCCCTCCCTCCCTCCCGCTCTCTGTGTGACAATGTGCCCATGCGAGATTCCTGAGCTAAAGTGAGCAGGAAGGTAGGGTGACAAAAGACCCAGCATTCGTGAAGCAGGGCTGGGAAATTGGGAATCACACCAGACATCACCAAAGCTAAGAAAGTGCCCAGAACTCCTGGGTCCCAGAATCTACATGATGCTGGCTAAATGCAGAACACCTTTTTGGAGGTGTTGTGGGGTGGGGGGATCATTCAGGTACAGAAGGCTCCATAGCCACCATCAAGGCTTTGCTCCCAGGGAGGCCTATGGGCTCTGTTGGTATTCAGGGGGTTCATGAGTCATCGCCGGTACACTGTTGCCTCCTTTTCAGCATGATGACTGGGGATCCGGCTCCAACTCTGCCTCTTTTTGCTGTTTCCAGAACCCTTGGTGCCAACTCCCAGGATAGCACTCACCAGAATGTGGTCAAACAATTAGGGGACCAACCTGGGTCCCCAGCACACATGGAAACACCCACTATTGCAGAGCAATGGCCAATAGGTTTTGATTGAAGGACTACATGAACCCATCAACACAAGAACCAACACCCCCCCCACGTGATCTGAGGCTGACCTGCCCCCCCCTCTGAGTTCATTTCTATTTGTCTAAAGGAACAGTAATGCTACAGGTCTTAAAGAAATGCATGTGAAGAAGAACTGGGACCCTGAAGTGGGCTCTGCAGATGTGAGGGAGCCACATGTTCTCTGAGGCAGGGCACGGTAGTGTCACTTGCTGAAGCCCTGGGGTCTATTGCTACCCAGACTGGCACTAACTATCCTGCTTCTAGTTGTTGGCCTCAGGGCAGAACTCAGAACTCAGCACACAGGTGGGTCTTCATGAAGGCTGAAGACAGAAGGCTGGAAATGCTCACTCGGCAATGCAGTGCAGCCCTGATCTGTATTCACTGCAGGCCTGGAAAGGCTGCATAGAACAATCACAGTCATATCTCAGAGAGCTCTACAAAGACAAGGATCAGTGGAAGGAGGAGGTAATGGGTGGTACAGTGGTAGGACATTCCAATCAGTGTGGCAAACAGCTTAGCCCATTAGTCATCACCACCGGGTGTCTGTGGAAATGCGTAGACAACAGTCTTCAGAACAGTCAGCCAGATAGTGAACTCGTTTCTACAAGATATTCCTCCTCTTCCCCTCACAGAGGACCAGATCAGGGTACACGTACACACACACACACACACACACACACACACACACAGAGAGAGAGAGAGAGAGAGAGAGAGAGAGAGAGAGAGAGAGAGATACACAGATGCAAGGCATGAACTGAGACAGAAAGCATCTAGGAAACACCAGCCTCGTCTCTGAATTCAGTGCCCTTTTGTGAGTCTGGCCCAGCCTGCACTTTGCTTTCCCTGAGTCTTGTCTGACTGCAGGGCCTCTGCAGATGGAGCACTGCAGTCTAGGCCCACAGCTAGCACAGATCAGGATAAAGGCAAACAGTTAGGGACATGTGCATTCTATTTCCCCCTCTCTATAGCCAAGATAAGGGCAGTGAGTCGGTGGCTCCCTGCTCAGGGCTAGTCAGGAGGCCTCTCTCCTCTGTGGTGACAGCACTCCTGCCACACCGAGGAGTGCTAGGCTTCTTGAGCCTCCTTATTCCCCAGGGAAAGGTGAGTGTGCTATCCGCCCCACGACACAGGACAATTAGACACGATAGGGAGCCAAGTCAAAGCAGGAACTTGGTTTATTACTGTGTCAGCTTATCTAGGTCACGTGACATGGTGTGATGTGGGGGTGCCTCCAGCCAAGGAGAGATAGCCAAGCCCTCCCTCTGACTGGAGGGGAGTCTACCAAGTTTTTGCTGCCTCGTCCTCACTCAAACTCAAGCCAGGCTTTTCTCTGTCAGGCTTTTGTCTGTCCTATAGGCCTCGAGGTACAGGACCTAAGATAATTTTGGCCCAACAGAGGAGTTGGTGCCTTTGGCATTACAGATGGGGAAACTGAGGCACAGAGAACATGGACAACAGCCCAAGCCCATAGTAACTCACTGCTGGGCAATAGCAGAGCCAGGATGAAAACCCATGTCTCCTGGCTCTGTGGTGACACCATGCCTGCCTGAACTTGCCACTGCTGTCACCAGCATAGTCAGAGTTCCCGAGCTTGGCTTTGCTTTCTGGCCTCTAAAGCACCAGCAACTTCTGGAAATCCACACAGAAGCTGTAATTCTCCAACACAGAAAAGACTCTAGGTAAAACTGGGGGATATAACTTTTATCGTGATCTCCATGTCTACCAACAGAACAAGTATTAAATTATCTTCTCTCCATGTGATGAATAACTCAGCCTTTAACAATATGTGTAAGGCTTGTTTATAGCGTGGGAACTGTTTATATTTTTGTCAAGCTTGGAAAAGGATATGAAAGTACAATGATGGCATAGTCAATTATATAAACAAAATCAAAGCCGAGGAGTCACAAAATGACTTGGAAATGTACAAAACTGAAATAGAGGTTGTTTAGGGATAAGAGAGGGTTCATTTTTCCTTACCTAAACTTCCTTGATTTTTCTTTTGCTTTCTACTCTGAGAATAGGCAACTTTCACAAAGTGATACCATCAAAAGGTCCAGATTTGGAGAAGAGGGAACTGTGTTAATTGGCTCCCTCCCAGCAGTTCAGAGCCGGATGAGACAGGACAGAACCTGGCTGAGCCCCATGCAGCTTCTGCCAACAAAGAGAGATTCAGGGTCTGAGGCCACTGGAGCTCACTACACAAAGTCCTCATTCCTTGCCAAGCACCTGGGATACACACTTGGAAACCAGTTACTACAAAACAACATCCTATTCCCTTTAAAGTGGCCATGAGGACCTTCACTAAGAACTTTCATTACTCAGGCCTGGAACAGCATGAGAGGTCTTACCCAACCTCCCATAAGCCATCGGGCTCTTGAGGGAGCTTGGACCTCAGTTCATCCTCTAAGGGGATGCTTACTGTCTAAGGCATGAGGGCTGAGATCACCCCAGGATCCTGGCTACAGGTCTGAGCTAGCTGGCTCCACAAGAGATTCTCTGTACAGGTGACAGAAACAGTCGAAGATTAAGAAGTTAAAATTGGGATAAAGATGATGTCCCAGCATGTGTTACTGGCATCCTGAGAGACAAACGCGGGGTACAACATGACCAGCTGTGAGGAGGCAGACAACAGTGGCTTTCTCTCTTATTCCTTCCCACAGTCTGACTCCTGATGATCTAAGCCCTTTTGGGCTTTCCAAGATTAAAGACAAGTCAACCCTGCCAATGGCTTACCCCTCTAAGACCAGGAGCATCACCCATCCATGATACCTGACACCTCCCCTCACAAATGACCCCTCCAGGTCTTATCTGAGACATATTTGGGTCTTAGCATTACTTCTGAAAGCCACTCCTCTGGCTAAATGTCGGTACTTGTGTATCTGTCCACATGCTGGTGTACACATGGCATGTGCTCACAATGGTCAAGCCAGACCTTCTCAACTTCTGAGCAGAACAAGACCAGCCTGTGATAGATTGAAGCACACAGTAGAAGGGACTTGATCATCTCCCAAGAACCTTCCTGGGGTCCTGCCATGGATGCTTACAGCTCATAGGAAGCATGGAAGCAGGTAACGGCTCCTTCCCTTGAGGGTTCCTCTAGGGTACCATGACATAGGAACGGAAGTCTTACTTCAATTTCATTGGTTGACTTGTGGAATCTAGCTTTAGCCTTATAAGATAACAGAAACAGATTACCACATAGACTGCTGTGGTTATGGACCCTACCATTCGACCTCTATTTCTAGCAGCCCTTGCACAAGCAGCGTGGTAATGCTACACCATTCAAGACAACTGAGCTGCTCAGCAACTCAATGATCCTATATACTAGTGATTAGGCTTTGGGGGCACTGTGCCATTTCCCAGCCTCACAATGAGATGAAAGCCACCTCATGAGACTGTCCTTGGGTTTGTAGTATATTGCTTCTTGGACAATGGTTTTAACAGTGGCACTTTGACCTTCCTGCCAATTATGAAGAAAGCATCACATCCAATCTGCTAACCTTTTCCCTAAACCAAGCAAAAGGTTCCCCAAAACACCTGCAGCCTCTCCAGGGAACGAGCACGGAAACATGGTGGCTCTTGGGCCAGCCCTGGATCACTGGTCATGGGGAAACATGGCCCTTTAACCACATAACCCCAATTACTAGGCTCTTCTCTGTCCCCTTGCTCACTCTTCTACTGACTTCTATGGACACTGATTTCCTCAAGTCTCCCGCATCATCCCTGGAAAGCAGGTGCTCCTACATAAATACCAGGAAGGTTCTAAGGGGAGGAAACAATTTATTGAGTGGAGAGGAAGATAACAAATGACCGTTCATAGCTGATCCCAATAGACGATCTAATCAAATCCCTTCCAGATAGCAAGAAGAACCTCACCACACCCAGAACACAAGTATCTGTCACGAGCTACGTTTGAGTACTACTAGAAAGGCACAAGCTTAGGTCAGCATCCAGGGTTATAAAAGAAACACAAAGCCCTACCAATAGGGTTGTGTTGAGTGATGGTGGCCTCCCGTGGGATACGTACCAGACAGAGATAAGGAGTTCACCAAATATACTGTCTGCACCCAGCATGGATAGCATGGACTGAACCAGGAACATGGTGGGAGAACAAGCAGGAAGATGCTCTTATTCCCTTCTACCTCCCTCCCCTCCCATATAACTCAGAGCTACAGACATTTTCAAATTCAATCGCCACTCGAGAAGAGGGTGTGGTCAGCCCTACCTGGTGCTGAGCTGCCCGCCTGCAAAGGCAGCACACAGTGAGGTGAACTCCTTTCTCTGTGGTTTCCTGAGGCAGTCATTAGGGCGCCCTTCTGCCCACCCACCCAGAGGCCAGAGATGGCCTGGTACTCACCCCACTGCAGAGGTGCCAGTTGCAGTTGCTCCAGGACAAGCTGGTTCAGGAGGCCCTCCACGCTCGCCTCACCGCTGCGCTTCAGAGACGGGTAAGCTTCAGTCAAGGAAAACTCAGCTCATGCTGCGCCCCAGGGCTGGAGGAGTTAGAGAAAACTCTAGACAGATACACCCCCCAGATGAGAACAGTCTTAAGTAGATCGGTCACCCCTCTGCTAAAGTGGTATAGTCTACCCAGTGGTGAGGGTAGCAACCTGAGGGTGAGAAACCAGACACAGAAACACAGCAGGTTCCCCTTCCTTCATCTATAAATCCATTCAAGTAAATGACTCTTCTAGAAGAAAGAAAGAGCTACCAGGATAATCTTATCCCATCAATGGTTCTTGTTGGGGGGAAATAAGGTGAAATTTGAGGTTATTTTTCCTTAATAAAATATGCAGACTGTGGCTGACTGTTCAGGATGAGCATGCATTTCTCTACACGTCCTGGGTTCATGCTGGTTTCGTGTTTTGTGTGTTATACATCTCGGTGTAATTACATATATTATTGTGAACATGCTCTCTCAAGTGAGTTCATAATCGAGGAAGTCATAAAGTCTCTCAGCAAGCAGCAGAGGATGAAGAAATCATGGCTTGGAAATGCAGACAGCAGGCAAACAGCAAGAGCCGCTGGGAGGCCCAACGCAGCCCTCAGCAGGCCCGCAAGCCTCTAGGCTCTTCCACAAAATCAAAGTCACCATACACAAGCAAACAGCAAATGAGGAAATTGAGTTCTGGGCATCTACTAACAGTTGGAAAAAGAAAGAGAAGCCACTTCCTACTTCCTCCTGGCAAGCCCACTCTGTTTAACAAACATGCCCTTTCTCCCAAGTGAAGACAGGCAGGCCACAGAGGAAGAGAGGCAGCGGGGGACTAAGGTGTCAGGAAAGGGCTTGATGTTGAACCCACCTAGTGAAGATGGACATTCCAGATGCTAAGTCTGGGAACAGTAGTGTGGTAACATCTGGTAAGCTGAGGAACAAAGGGGCAGAGGCAGGGACCTGAGTGAGAGGGGCCGAGTAAGTGAAGGGGGCTAATGCCCCTAGGTCTCAAGACGGTACGTCTCTGAAGGCAGCAGCTCTGCCAGCCATTTAGGGAAAACTACACAGACTAGGGCTACCTAGAAAGGGTGACTGGACCAGCACTGGCTGAGATGATGTCAGGTTGGCCCCCATGATGCTTAGGGAGCCTTGCCTACCCCTAAGCTTGACCAGGACCACATGCACCAACTCTTCCTATGATGCAGCCTCTGTCATTCCCCTTGTGTCTCCTTTCTCCTCTGGTCCTTCCTTCATCTGCTCTTTGATTCCATTTCCTCTAGGAAATGTTTCCAAGCCATGTCTGTTTGAAAGGTTCTCCTGTGTCTGCTTCCAAGTCACACTCTATCTGGTGGCGTCACCACCAGCTTGTGAACCCCTAGGAGGCCCACGACAGTGCCAGGCTCCCACAGCTGCCCCATTAACAGTGCCTGACAGTGAGTGAAAGCCAGCGAGCAGGCACCCCAGGTAGGTATCGTGGGGCCATGCTTCACCCTGGGGAAAGCCCAGAGCCCTCTCCTGAGATTAACCCAGCTTTGAGTCTTGGACTTCTGCCACTGCCTCTCATGAACTTTGAGCAAAAAGCAAAAGCAAAAACAAAACAGAACAACAAAACAAACAAACCAACAAGCAATGCCCTGAGCCGGCTTCATCATCTGTAGCAGGAGGAGAACACTTGCAGCTTCCCATCATCCTAAGGAGGATACAGACGCACCAGTAGATGTTCCTGCTGTCAGGAGGGTCCTGCTTCCCTCACCTCTGGGGAGTCCCTTCCCTGCCTTATTTCAGTGAGTGAGTCACTGCCTGTTGTCTCTATTCCCTGAGGGATCCCCTCTTTTTCAACACCATCTAGCAAAGGTTATTTTTTTTTCCATACATAATTCTCTTTTAAGGAGAGCCATCCACATGCGTCTCTCTATCTCATTACCACCCAGGGCAGGTTTGCCCAAGTGTTGTTATTATTGGCGAGTGCTCTGCAATGCACTTTTAATTCTCATGCTTGGTCCTGCAACAGTCCTGGGAGTGAGGATTTGCCTGTTAGTTCAACAAGGAGGGATAGACAGGGCAGCCCACTAGGGATCCTGAACTAAGATTGCAACCCAAGTCTCAGAGATCACGGGCACACAGGAGAGAGATGGTCTTGCAAACAGAAAACAATGACCTCTAGTAACACCTGTCTTGGTCATGTGTTCACACTGAATGAGCCAAAGCCAGGATGTAAACGAAAAGATGTACACCATGTTCCCAGCAGGCCTGCTCACAGTGCCAAAAGGTGGAAACGTCCCAAGTGTTCACTCTCAGATGATTAAATAAAAAGAATGCAGTTCAGTTGCACAATCAAATGCCATTTGGCCTTCAAAGAAAGGAAACCTGACACATTAGTGCGTGTCACGTAAAGACAATCAAAGAGAAGCCAGGCACAAAGGGACAAACAAGGTACCTCACAGTCATATCCATAAACAGAACCTCAAGTGCAGCCAGGGATTTGAGGTTCTAAGTCTAGTTCCAATCTGAGAATGTCAGGAGTTCCCAAGATGCATGTGGGGGAAGCTGCAGTACTGAGTTATAGGCTTCACCATGTTAAGATGGTAAATTAAAGATGAATAAAGACACGCTGACGGAAGGAAGGGACTCTGCAATTAACGGAGCTGGGGAAGACGAGGGGCTGAAGCCAGGTGCAGAAACTGGGAACTTGCCCGGTGGAAGGGACAGCTGAGCCAAGTCTCTGGAAGGAACCAAGGCAGACACAGAGAGGAATAGACCCAGAAGAAGAGGCAGGAGCCCAAATTTCAGCAGCAAAAAACAAATCCCACCAGACTATGGAAACTGAAGCTTCCCTTTTGGGGGAACGTCCAAAGACCATTTAGGAAGCTGTGCTGCTGGTCATTGCTGGCTTCAAGGACACTAAAGTCACTGTACACACAACTCAATGGCTCTGAGGGGGCATCATTCTTCCTGAGAATGGTCCACTGCTGAGTTGATTTTTCCCTAGCCACTACAAGCTATCCTAACCAACAGTCTGGCTAGGGTGCCATCACTGTAGTGAACCCTTTGTGCAATCTCCAGCAGTTATCCCATGCAGGATTTCCCAGCCATATAATGTGAATGTAGAAGCCAGAAGCATCCCTGGGACCACTCACACCCTATTGATATTCTGTGATAGACTTGCTTACAAAAATGACCAAATTTAACTTCCAAATCAGGCATAGTGGTAGACCCCTGTCTGTAACCTCCGCACTTGGGAGTCTGAGGCAAGAGGATCGAGAATTCTTCCAGGCCTGCCTGGGCTATACAGTGAGAGCCTGTCTCAAGAAACCAAAACCAACTAACCAAACAAAAAAAAAACCAAATAAGTAAACAAAGAGCAAAGCAAATAAAGAGACCTCCCCTTTCTCAGTTCCTGACAAAATCCCTGCTGGATATGCTGTGATTCACTCTGAACAGATATGGAAGTTCATGTTATATGCATGGGGCTTGCAGAAAGAACACAGTTTGGCTTTTGGTTTGGGTTCGTGGCTCCCACAGAACTTATTCTCTGGGTAGGGATCAAGTCCTGGGGGAGAAAGTACTCAGAGCCACAACACTGGGGCCCTGTGAGCAACAATGGGGAAGGGGCACTGGTGAGAGCTACAACAAGAGTGTTACCTATTCTTTTGAGTCAGATGAATGACGTGCTTAGAATTGAAGAACCAGAAGCTATGGAGTTGAATAACTCAGAACAACTCAGTGCTAGGCTGCTTAACTGATGGCACAGTGCCCACGGTGAGTTCCATTCTGTTCCACTGACTGAGCTGATATCACACCACAACATCTGCAGAAAGGGAAAAGACTTGCTTTGGGAGCATAGGTGTGTGTACTGGCCAAAGTCCAAGATGAAAAGTGTGCTTTCTGCTCAGGCAAAATACAGGTATGGGTCTCAGATTCCTGCCATAGCTCTCAGCTGGAAATGGGGCAATAGAAAGTTACTGCTGGAGTGAAGTTTTCTTCCTATATTACATATGATATATAATATAAAATAATTTACATGTGCACATATACATATATTATACATGCATATATATTATATAAGTATGATGTGTGTACTATGTATTATATAACATACACATTATAAGTCATATATACATATAGTAATATATACATATAATATACATGTGTATATTATATATAATATACTTAAAGTGAAAAAGCAAACTGCTATATCAGCATAGACTAGATAAAGACATTGGAAAATAAACTAGTTAGCACTCATTCCACAGAGCAATTCTGAGAGTTTACATAAGGAGCAGATTAAAGGGGTCCCTGTGGGAAGAGGGGCAGGGACAAGGCAAGTGATAAACCAATTACTTTGCAGAAGTCTCTAACCATGTGCATCTATTTAAAACCAGACAGCGTTAAGACTGAAAGCTGGTGTGTGGACATAGCTTAGTCCCATAATTCTCCATTCCAGTCTGAAAGAAGAAAACTTCAAATAAAAATCTTCCAGACATTTGAGTTTAAAAATGCTTCGTTTTTTGTGTGTGTTTGCTTCTTTCTGCTTTCCTTCACAATTCACCCTAAAGTTTACATTCTCTTACAAGAGATTAAAACTTCAGAAGGTGGGACATTAGTTATTTATTAAAAACCTGTAAATGGGTCTCAAGGTGGGTGGCAGCAGTGTCCAGAGCACAGAGCAGAGCCGTCTCCAGATGAACTAGGATAAGAGGAGAGGGGTGAGGGAGTCCCTGGGAACCTGCAAGGCTGCCCAGCGTCACTAGCCTTGGGCAGCCATTCTACCTGTTTCTGAAATCATTTGCTTTCAGATATGAGCCACAAAGAGTAAAGTTGAGCTAATAAAGATGATCCCCCACAGCCTCTCTCTTAAAGTCCTAAAAGCCACCAAAGGTATCTGGTACCTGAGCCTGAATCCACAAGTGGCCAAGCTGGTCAGCCAAGGTCCCAGCCTAAGATGCAACACTGTAGTGCAGATGGCAGGAACTAGTTCTCACTATGCTCATCTTGGCATTTGGAGCAAGAGATAAATTATGATGGACAGAATCACTGCTGCTCCTGTAGAGGAATGTCCAAGGTGCCTCCTAGAAGAGGGGCCCTATGGTAAGCATCTACCATGCATATTCTCAAATTTGAACTTCAGAACAAGCTGGCTGTGGATGAGGACTATTATTTCCACTCTGCTGCTTTTCATATGTATATATAGTATTTGTTGATCATTTGGTCAGATTCACCCTCTCTATATATTTTTTTTTTGCTTGTTTTGTGCTATCTCCCGTTTTTTCCTCTTTTTTTTTTTTTGTAAAGATATAACCTTATTCTGTTACTCAGTCTCACTCTGTAATCTGAGCTGCCCTTAAAGTCATGGCAATCCTCCTGCTCCCGCCTCAGCCTTCCAAGTGCTGGGATTACAGTGGGAACCACTATGCATTTCCAGTTCACAGATTTAAAACAATACACCCTCACCCCCAATTCTCAGGCCTGTGGAGGAAGCAGGAAGGTTTGGGTGTTAGAAAGTAAAAGGTTGAGGTTTGGACCCAAGCCGGGTGACCCTGAAGCCTTCAGTCTGCACCCCGCTTCACACACTTCTAGATATATAATGTGAATACTTCCCTGCACACTGGAACCCAGGAATCAAAACCTCTGCTCGACTGTGAGGACATTGCTGCCTTCACAGGGTCCTGTCAGGGCCTGTGCTTACAAACAGCTGAGACAGACAGCATCCTGACCTGTCCCTCCATCAGTCTGGGAAAGTCGGGCAGAGAGCTCTCCATGGTGCTGAAGCATGGCATCACAGACACTCCCCCGTACCAAGAGACGCTTTCTCCACAATCTGTGGGGTGTTAGTCTTTCCCTGCAAACCTTCTAGAACAGGAGTGAGTCTCATGAGTCAGGTTTTCCTCTCCACTAATGCACAACCACTCAGATTCAGTACCTTCCAAAGGTTCACCAAGAGCTGAGGTGCCTTACCGTTCACACCAGCCTACTTGCAATATGGTTCACCATCTATTTCTCATAGCCCCTCTGTGGCTACCCATCCTTCTTGGGTCAAAAAATGGGACTGCCTGTAACCCAGCACAATGTACAAGTCTCTCGTGACTTGCTTTTCCCTCCCCCCTGTTCATTATTCATGCCTTCACATGTATGTGCACACATGTATGCTCATGTGTGTCATCCCAACAATTTGCTGTTCACTCTTCCACATCATCGTCCTGGTTAGCATCCACCCATCTTCCAAAAGGATAAAGAAATGAAGAGTCTGTAATTAAGTAATAAATAATAACAAATGACTAACGGTAGTGGCTGACAATAGCCCCTTTTGGTATTTTCATGACCAGCACAGGTGACACGCATGGGTCAGTGACATAAGTGAGCACACTCCAATTCAAATGCAACACTGTGTAGCAGGTGCAAGAAGGATTGTCTATTGGACAAGGTGGCTATAGTCACTATGTGGGGACAGCCAGAGAGGCTTTCTGGGGTGTGTCTCAGACCCCATACCTCTAGAAGATGGGTGAGTATGCACAAGGACTATGAGGTGGAACGTGATGAAGGCAGAGAGGTGAGAGCTAAGGCAGGAAGCAGGGCAGCACATGTAAGTGGGTACTGTCCTTCCCTTGCCCCTAACCACCATGACTCAAGAGATGTGTTCTGTCTCATGTATCAGCGCTGGGGTGAAGGGCTACAAGTACAAGGATGCAGCCTGGCCCTTCTACAGCTCAAGTAAACTATCAAACTGCCATAGATTTTATACTAATGGAAACTATACTACTGGAGAGACTCCTGGAAACAACAAGCAAGCCTCATACTTGGCTTTCTAATTTGCATCACCAACTTTCTAAACATCAACGCAATTTTTCTCATCTTGGTAAGTACCCTGGCACCTTGGCAGAGCTCCCCATGCCAGTGACCAAACTGCACAGAAAATGCCTACAATGGAACATGCTGTCAGGTAGAGGTCCAGAGAGGTCCGCAATTGGTTCACTACAGCAAGTCTTACTGTTAGGAACATTCTAGAGCATCACAGAGAAGAGATGCTGAAATGGATGGAGGGCAGGTAAGTGTTCATTATCAATTTGTCCAAGAGATGTGGCCATCTCAGCAGCTCCTCTGAGTAGTATGGTTAGTGGGAAGGCCATGGCAGAAGGGGAGGCCTAGACATGGCTCCTACGTGGCGATGAAAGCATAACACTAAAGGCAGTCTGAGCCCCAACTGACTATGTACGAGCCAGGTGACCTTTAACCTCATGGGCCTCAATTTTCTCATCAGTAGCCAAGGGAGAAAGCTACATCAGAAAGCTATTGCACAAATCAACCACTCTGTCCAGCCTCTGGGCCTTCTGGCTAAGATCAAGTCCAGTGTTTGTTCTTATCACTTCAATATCTGGTATGTCTTCTATCTAAGAACTGAATGGCTTTTTGCAGCTACACATTAACTTGGTATTACAGCACTTTCAGGAATGGCACAGTTTTGTGTGTGTGTGTGTGTGTGTGTGTGTGTGTGTGTGTGTGTGTGTGTGTAAGAGAAGGAGAGAGGAAAGAGGACTAAATAAATTAAGCAATATATGTTAATGGATCTGATCAATATCTGGCATCTAGTGAGTGTTAAGAGTACACAGACTGTGTGCATATTCAACACATACCCAGTAACCCAAGTAGAGTACACACAGAGGCTTGCCAAAACGTTCATGGAATGTCATCTCATACATTCTCCAGTTGACCAAATATGAAATCTACACCGTCCATGTGTGGACCATGATTCCTTCCTGAGAAATTCTAAGGCACACACAGCTATCATGTTTGGATGGATGGGGGCCAGCAACCTAATTTGTATCCATGCCACCTCACTCCTCTGCCCATCAGGGTCAAACAATGGGAGTGATTTGACTGAATATCCAGCCAGGCTCTCTCCAGCTGCCAAGCCTCTGTGCTGAGTGTGCTATGCGTAATGTGTGTGCTGTGTTGTGTGCTGTGCTGTGTGTACTGTGCGTGCTGTGCTGTGTATGCTGTGCTGTGCGTGCTTTGCTGTGTTTGTTGTGCTGTGTGTACTGTGTGCTGTGCTGTGTGTGCTGTGCTATGTATGCTATGCTGTGCTGTGTGTGCTGTGTTACTGTGCTGTGCTGTGCTGTGTGCGCTGTGCTGTGCCATGTTTGCTGTGCAGTGTGTGCTGTGCTGTGCTGTGCTGTGTGTGCTGTGTGTACTGTGTGCTGTGCTGTGTGTGCTGTGCTATGTATGCTATGCTGTGCTGTGTGTGCTGTGTGTACTGTGCTGTGCTGTGCCATGTGTGCTGTGCCATGTGTGCTGTGCAGTGTGTGCTGTGCTGTGTGTACTGTACTGCGCTGCGCTGTGTGCACTGTGCTGTGTGTGCTGTGCCACATTTGCTGTGCTGTGTGTGCTGTGCCACATTTGCTGTGCTGTGTGTGCTGTGCTGTGCTGTGCTGTGCATGCTGTGTGGTGTGTGCTGTGTGTACTGTGCTGTGCTGTGTATGCTGTGTGGTGTGTGCTGTGTGTACTGTGCTGTGTGTGCTGTAAGATGAAAAACCCCTGAATCAAGTTATTACAAACAGCTTTGATAGCTGAATTCTCTGGAGGCAGATACCAAATGATTCCCTGCATTTCACTTATGATGATCAAGGAATCAACGATACTGATGACAGGGGCTGTTTGTATTAGAATTCATTTAGATAAAACTATTTTTCCAAGCATGTCTGACTACTACAAAAATAAAGTAGGATACAGGATCTTAGAAGAGTCATATTTAAAGAGGTTTAGTGTTTTCCAGGAGATGAGAAGACAGAGCTCCATTGAGAAGCATCCTGGAGAAGCCAATTAGAAAGATTGAAGAGTCTGAGCTTCTCAGTGGAGCAGCTTCATCCCCACTTTAGCATCAAGCGAGGGCAGGGCTAGGCACCTCTCCCTATGGGAAATATTCCAGAGGGTGGGAGAAAGTGAAACACAGCCTTTAGTGGGTTGTCCTGCCTGGGATCAACAAAGCCCACAGTCCTATGTGTAAAACTCTTATAGGGACGTAAAACCCCAAGGAAACCTGGTGACCCTGCCAGCTCACACAGGGTGTCTAGTGTCTGCCAGACCAGCACAGAAACTCTGAGTGGCATGCAGGTGGGGCACCAGCTACTCTCAGCCACCCTGCTCAGAAGGGCGTCCTCTACAATATGAGACCCTACACTTGAGAAAGGTTCTATGATGGGAGATTTCCAACAAACACAAGGCAGAGGGGAATGAGGGATGATAGCATGTGTGGCTTGCCCATTCCCAGGGCCACAGAGTCCACACAGAGAGGGGGTGATGGAAAGAAACCCACATTGGCAGTGCCTTTTCCTGGCAGACACTCTGAAGAAGCCACTCTCTACTGCTGTGCTGCTTGTGGGGAATTTCCCACCTCTGGCCCTTCGATAGACTTCCACCCACTGCCAACAGTCCACTCAAATGTCTGCCAGCTGTATGGGTTGCAGAGGCTGCCACGCAGAGGCACTCAGGGTCCTTCCACCCATCCAGCCGAACTCTGGTCACACGCCTGTATGGGTGCAGGGATCACATATGACTCTCCTTTTTCACAATGCAGTCCACAGAAAAGTCTCTCACTCCTCTACATCTTGCTAAGCTGCACAACTCCATTTGGCTCCCAGACAACTGTATCCACATCCTCCACTGTCAGTCAGAGGATGGCTCAAGCCCTATATTGATTGACAGCCATTAGAACCTGCCACTACCGTGAATATCAACACTCAAACATGAGATCCAAAGACAGGACCACCACCGGTCCCCATTAAGACCTTTATCCACTCAGAATCAATACTTCATTAAGTAGGGCCTCTGAAGTGTGACGAGGCTGAGAAAATGCCAGCCCTGTAGTCCATATCCTGCCATGGCATTTAGAACTGTCTGTAGTTGAAACTCAGTACTCATTAAGCACCTCTTGGCTCCCTGTGGGTAGTCAGCATCCCTAGTCAGGGTGGGTGTGTCTCGGGACACTGAAAAGGATAGAATTCTCCAGCGGATGTCCAGCTTGCTGTTGATCTCCAGGCCCCGTGCCTCCTGCCTCTCTTCCTCTAGCTGCTTCAGATTTGCAAAGTGTCCCTTCTCTCCAGGGGATTCTGGGATACTTTCAAAGTTGAACTTGTCCACTTGAATAGCCATTCTGAGAGAAGAAAGAAAACAGTAGAGAATTAATCAGTGGGGCAATTTTTTCCCAGAGCTGCTGGAGAGTCAGCACATGCCAGCATGAGACAGTCTGATGAACCATTATCGCTAGTAATTCCTACCAGATTCATTCCCAGAAAATGAAATAATGACTCCCAAGGTGGCCCTGACTGCAGAGCTGGCTCAACACACAGTTCCAAAAAAGCTACAGCTGTAGATTTAGACTTCTGAGAAGTTCTGCATCATCCCAGGTAAGGGTTCCCTTCCATACCAGGGTGTGGCAGACAGGACCCAGAATGCGGCTCACACAGCGCTCTGGATCATGACTTAAGCTTCTTGTGGACATCCACAGAGCATGCTGGCATGACTGGACCCTGAGGACCTTGCTTTCCACTCTAAACTCTGCCTGACAGGACTCCACAGTGCAGCCAAATGGGCTCAGGAGCTGAGCCACAAACCCTGCCCACAGCTGCCACAACCCTTATCTTCCCAGCTGCAGACTTGGGTGCCCTCTGTCCAGCTCTCCGATCAAAGCCACCTCTCTTCAACAAAACACTCGCACTGCTTTCTGGGCCCTTGACCCTCTAAGCATTGCTAGAATGCAGGAGGTTCTCTGCCTTAGTCTTTAGCTCTGGAATGTTCTTAGCCACGGGTGTGGCTGAGCCAGTCTCATCCTGAAGCAGGAGCAGGAAAGCCCCTCCCCAGCTCACCCCAGCCACGGCAGCCTATTCTCTATTCTCTCCCGTAACATTTCATTTATTTCTGGCAGGGCATTTATCATGAGATTAAAATTTTATCTCTGAGTTAGTTAATCGTATCTCCATTCTACTAGGGGCAGAGATGCGCTTGGTCTTGGTGACCAGGCTCCCCAGGTGTAGAATAATGTCCAGGACACATCAGTGACTCAGTAAATTATCAGCTACATGGATGAAGGAGCGGATTTAAAGCCTCCCCTGACACTGCAGGTCCAATGGTCTTTCTTCCCCACCGTGTCTGTACTCTGGTTTACATTCTGACCTGCCATCTGTCCCCACCATGGGACAGGAGTTGGTTACCTGACATCTAAATCTTCACCGCTTGGCCTCATAAAGGTATGTCACATGGATGTTAGTAGGGAGATGGAGAGAAAGGGGGCTTCTAAGGAAGCACTATCCATGAGGACTCCCCTAAGATGTGGCTCCAACCCAAACAGGACTCAGAGTCAACCAGCTGATGGGTGAAAGTGGATGCTGATGGTATTGTTGGACTCTAAGTGGCCACATTTGTCAGCAAAACCATGATCACCTTTGGGGCTTTTTCAGATGTGCATCACACCCAGCAATGAGGTCTCAAGACCTATGCTATCTCCAGAAAGGGCTGCTGGGGAGTCAATAAATCCATGACGCTAGGCTCAGAGCCTGCCCTGGAAGGCTGGTGGCCCCGGGGCCAGAAGGACCACTAGGTAAACACAGTCCACACAGACAGCGAGAACACCCCCTAAAGTTAAATATGCTTTTGTGGTTTTATTCTAAGCAGTTTACCATAAAATCCTAGAAAACAGAAAAGCACAAAAAGGGAAAATGAAAGACTAAGAATATAAGATCCTAAAAGACTTCAGTTCCATAATCTCTTCCTGAAGTATTGCATTTTAATGTGATTATTCTCTTCTACACGTCCAGGTAATTCCAAGGAACCATCGTATTCACAACACACGTACATGTCTGAAAGTCATCCTAGTCTCGAGTGAATTCTATGAACATGCTCACACCATTAAAAATTAGTTCACCCAGCAAAGTGTGAAATCCCAGGTCTGAAATCCCAGCTCCCAGAGGCCTGAAACAAGTGACAGTGACTTCAAGGTTAGCTTAGACTACAGAACAAGTTCAAGGACAGCCAGACTATGTAGTGAGAGTACCTTAAAAAAATATGTGAAGGTCATGATGGTAGGATGGTTGGCCAGGTAAGAACACTAAAAACAATTTTTCAAGCATTTGCTACATAAATATGATGACCTGAGTTTGAGTTGTGGGTCCCATGGAGGAAGGAAAAACTGACTTCCAAAGGTGGTCCTCATCTCCACAGGTGTGTGAGGTATGTATGCACCTGAACCCACATACATACCATATAAACACTAAACAAATAAACGTGTGAATCTCATTGACACAGCATTAGCCTGGCGTGTACAAGGTCTTGGTCATTATAGGGAATCACTTCTGTAGACTCACTGTTCAGTGCTGGCTCCATTCTATGATGTGGAAGTCGCCAGCACAGAGGTCTGTAATACTCCCTTAGACACTGGTCAGCACTTACCTAAAGTTTGCACACACTTTTTCTGTATTCAAGGGGAAACATACTATCTCCCATGGCCAGCATCTAATGCTGTTCCCACAAAGCCCCCTGGGAAGTATGAGGACAAGAAGATGGGAGCATCTCTGGTGAGAGAAGCACAAGCCACTACCTCACATTCCCACACATGAGTACCAAGGAAGCAGCTTTCCCACTGGGGCAGGGCCACTGGCTTGCAGCACAAGAGGGTACCAAGCGAACAAAGGTAGAGCAAGGACATGGCCTTGCTCCCCAGTCTGTGGTGCAGCAGAGAGAGGAAGGGCCATGAGTACACAGGAGTTCAAGAGTGTGAAGTAACACCATAGTTGCAGCGTTGTTTCTCACGGGTATGGAGGGTAAGAGGGAGACCCGGGATCACATAGGCTGGGCTTCAGCTCATTCCACATAGAAGCTGGGTCACCAGAGGTAGCCGCACAATTGTCTTCATTCCTCGGACTTCCTACACTGCAGGATCTGGGAGCATTCACTTGGCTCACTTGATCTAGCTGGTGCTCAAAAACATTAGAGCTGTTATTCTTCTAGGGTAATGAAAATGTTTTGAAGTGGATTGTGGCGATGGCAGCACAGCCCTCTGGCTGCATCGGAATGCGGTACACTTCAGGTAGATGGATGGGATGGGATGTCAACAGAGCTTTTATAAGAAATTATGGCTATTACAGGAACTTATGCTAATGACCAAATGGGCTAGCCAAAAACTGTTTTGTATGGTATAAAATGCCACACAAATGCTAACGGGCCTGTGTAGTACTGTCCCTCACTGTCCTGCAGTTGTCCCACTGAAGCTCATGTTGGCTGCCGCTTCCCACTGTGTCCACCCTTTTCTCAGGCAATACCGTTTCCTTCAACTTGGTGCTACCAGAACCCAGCACAGAGCAGGTACTGAAAAAAAGACAGCTCAAGGAGCAGCTGGCCAAACAGCAACTGTTGTGGACCCCTAGCATGATGGACGTTCCCTCCACCATCACCAGAAACCCTCCGTGCATTCCCCAGATCGGTTGTTTCTAAACAGAGCTTTGTGCCTCTTTCCAGCCTGCTTGAAGATTCCACAGATGTCTATGGAGATTAAAATGTCAGCAGGACTCTTGGCAGGGTTTCTGTTATTCCCAGGAAGTCTGAGAACACCTGGGTCTACTTGAAATTCACCAAGCCTTTGGACAGGTCGCTGGTCTGTACCGGTTTCCTGCAGAGTCATTTTGCCTAAGTGAGGCCAAGCCAGGGCCTGTGCAGCTTAGCAGAGATGTCCCTCCTGCTTCTGAATTACTATAGAAAATCAGCTGTTTGGAAGGCTCTTTGCCGTATGTGACTAAGGGGCCCCAAGGGCTACCTAGCCTTTCCCCTGAGCCTGGATAGAGTTTAGGCTGGGGGGCGGCACCTCCCATGGGAAAACGGAGGAACACCACGTGCATGGTGGGATCAAAGTAAATTCTTACATCCTCCTCTGCTCCAGTGACACCCAGATACTGGCTAGAGACTGTGAGATTTAAAGCTAGGACTAACTAGATCGGTTTCCATGACAAGAAGACAACCTTATCTTGAGCCTTGTGCTGACACAGAGAAGGGAATAGCTGGAATGGGTTTAGCCCACACCAGATAGGACCAGGACAAACACGACACACTATCCTCTCGTACTAAACCCAAGGAGATTCAGAGAGGAAAGACCTAGAGAGCATCTGGTAGATTATTCCCTAAGATGGTGCTGAAAAAAGAAGGCGAGCATGTTTCACGGAAGGTTCGGAGCTCTGGCTTTAAAAACCTGTGCTTTCCTCCTAGTATTAATGAGAAGTCAAAGAAGCAGACTGGTGGGATGGCTCAGCAAAGGCACTTGACACGGAGTCTGACCATCTGAGTTCAATCTTTAGGACCACATCGTAGAAGGACAAAACCAACTCCTATAAAGCTATCCCAAGTGCTCAAATCACATTTGTGTGAGCTCTGTTTGTCTTTTAGACATTGAGTCTTGTGGAGCCCAGGGTGGGCTTGAACTAACAGATCCCTCTGCCTCTGTCTCCCAAATCCTGGGATTAAAGGTGTGTGTGCACCACTCCCTGGCTTCTAGTGGCTTAGCTCTATACTCTGATCTTCAGGCAAGCTTTATTTGCTAAAATGCAAATAAAATATCACTACACACCGCCATGGATTATACTCAATAGAAGAGGAACTGAGGTCAAAGTTGTATGTGCCCTCAGGAGCTGTAGTACACAGAGAATCATTAGGGCTCTGAAGAGGTGGGCATTTTCCTGTGCTCAGTGTGGCAAAGCCTCCTCATGACACTTGGCTGTGCCCTGATAGCATCACAGAGACCTAGTCAAGGTTCACTTGGTCTCTAGCATTGAGCCTAGATATGTGCAGGGCCTCACTGGCACCCTTCCCCAAGAATCTCAACACCATCCCAAGTCTGCTTCTCTCCAGAACCCTTCCCTTTCACCTGCCCCTGCCCCTGCCCTCCACAGTCAGCTGGGAGTCATGGTTCATATTGGCCTGACCGTTCTCCTTCACCTCAGGCGCCAGCTATGTTCCCCTGCTGTATCTCACCTTTGTGGGCCTGATCCCAACCCACCTCCCTCCTCCCCATGCCTGGCACAGGCCTCAGCCTCTTCCCTTGCCGTCTTCATGAAAGCCTCATCATGGGAGCCCTAAGCTCTGGCCTCTGCCTTGCCGGCCTTTATTTACATAGCAACTACATTTATTACCCTCCACAGGACTCGGGTCACATATGTGATTTGCTGGCCTGGGTTGGGGATGGGGGGCGGGGGTGATGGAGTTGAGAAAAGAGGACGCATACTCCAAAGGGCCTGGGCAAAGACCAATCTGGAGGCCTTGCCGAGACCTATTTTCAACCAAAATATCCCAAGCCTTGAGATTCTCAGAGGAATCCACAAATTGGAAACTGCCTAATTAGCATGTGTACAAGATAGCATCCTCATTACCACCAACAAATAGAGCAAATACCAAATATATTTATAGGATATAGATATGGAGCAAGGCGGTACAGATTTAGAAAATATAATTTTGAATACACTTCCAGAAAGCCAAAAAATTCATTTTGAGAAGCATGGTGCGAGGGAAAAATTAGACTGAAAAGACACATTGAAAGGAGACTCCATTACTGAAGAGATGCACAGGTGCTTTCTACGGACCAGGCATAATTAGCTCTTTTGGTACATTCACCAGTCATTCCAGAGCTTGGAACAGTCCATCAGGCAGGATACTATATAGTCACCTCCCTTACTCAGCTCTCTGAGCCCCAGGGTAGCAGGCACTGCCACACACCCACTTTACTGTGGAGGAAACTAGAGCTCTCAAGGACCACATAGCTATGGAGGAACATGGCGGACAGAAGAACGCTTCCTGCAGTGAACGCCAAGCACCCATGAGAGGCTGGTTGGAGAGGAAGAGTTAGACCTGGCAGACAGTCGTCCCAGCACAGGCTGGATGGAGTCCTGAGCCAGACGGTGGTATGCAGCAGGGGGCAACAGCAGGCAGGAGTCCACACTGAGGTCTTGGAGCAGCATTAGAAGTCCACCCCTCATCATTCCACTTCCCACTTCGTATCACCTGTATCCAAAATCCTCCCCCATCACGGTCCCCACACATTTTCCTGACCCCTGTGGTTGGTCCGTGTTGTATAGTCATATCTGAGAATGTGGAGCTAGGAATCATAGATGAGAGGGAACACCATTGCTTGTCTTTCTGAGTCTGGGAAACTTCACTCAACATAATCTTTTCTAGTACCATCTATTCATTTGCCTGCAAACTTTGTGATTTCACTTTTCTTTACAGAAAATCTGTGTATGTACACAGAGAGAGGGGGGAGGGAGGGAAAGAGAGAGAGAGAGATCTTCTCCTAAAACTATGTTAACTAGTAACAATCCTCTAAACTTTATAGAGAATCGCTATTTTCTTGTTCTGTCCTTTGCAGAGTCACCCAGTGGGGACTATGTCTGTCACACATCAAACAATGGCACCTCTAAGTTTTGCACTGCAGCACACAGAGGCGATAACCCATAAAGGTCAACGCATCACAGTATAACATAAAGTCTAATCCTCTATTTTAAAGAAGGGGTCGTTTGGTAGCAGTAGGGTATAACTATTATCAGGCACACTACTGGTCTCTGATTTGGGGCTGGCAAAGATTACTCTCTCCTGGACCTCAGACAGCCAGGGTCTTTTCTTCCTGACTCTCAGGGTTCCACTATCTTTACAACAATTACAGTGTGCCTCATCTGAAGCTGTGCTTCTAAACAGGCCCTGTTATGTGCACCCATCATGGAGGATTGTGAGGATACTGCTGGAAACTGCTGCCAATCAAGGCTGTACAGTTCCCCAGGGTGTTCAAGAGAGGCCATGGCTGAGCAGGCTGAGCAAGACAAAGCTTCCAGGATCTGCCCTGCCTACCTTCCTACCTGGCCCATGCTGCTTTCAACTCTTCCGTCTCCTCTGGAGCGTAAGCCATGGCCCACTCATCTGTGAGAACAGGTGGCCATCCCTCTGGCTCTGGGTTCCTCTAGTTCTGCAGCACACTGAACATCACACGAAGCTATCATGACCACATGAAAATCTGACACTGAGGATAAACCAGTCACTCCCCTGAACCTCTCTGGCGTGCACAGAGAACCAGAAGGTTCTCGGAATCATGAAAGGCTCATAGCAGGTGTTAGCCAACCCTCACAGCTCTCATTTCCGGGATCTCTCAGATGCCTCAGAGGGATAGATGATAGCTGGGAACAGCCATGCTGCCTGAGCTTTGCACACGCCTGTGCCTTCCCATTCTGGCTGCAGAGAAGGGGCAGGTCTGTGCAGTGGCCTGCAGCCAACCTGTGGTTGGCATAGACTGTGAGCAAATGCATATGAGACGACTCTGCGGGCCGTGGTGTAGGTAGGATGGAGGGCTGGCTCAGGATTACTTGAGAAGACAGGGGAGCTAATGACTAGATCAAAGGCTCGGAATGAACTTCTGCCCTGCACTCGCTGCAGCGCATGGAGAGCGGCCTTCAAGGGAGTTGGCTGTGCTGCTCACACTTCTGTTTCTCTAGCCAAGACTTTAAGAAAGACAGAAAAAGGTGCCAGTGGCAGATTAATATGCAAAGGTAATCTTGATCCTTCAGACACAAAACACTGAAAGACCTGACTCGTACCCTGTTACCTGCCAGGCTGCCAGACAGGCATCAGAAGGCGCTTCCAGATCATTCCAATTACTTCTCTATAACCAGAGGCTATGAGGTTGGGAACTTATCCAACCTTGCTGGGCTGTTTTCCAATATAACAAATGAGAACATTAATAAGAAAGTACTTCTGTTTATCGGATGCCAACTTTACCAGTCTTGAATTTGCCTCTGATCCCCACAATTACCTTAGGAGGTAGCACTGAAACCCCAATTATACAGGATAAAGGGGGAATGGTGTCATTGCTCACATAGATTTTGACCAGTGAGTTTACAAGTAATATGTACCCAAGAATAGAGAGGTGCCCCTTCCACAAGGTCGGTACACATGAGACAGTTGCCTACTGGGTACATTATAGCACAAACACATGCATTCACGCAGGCCACCTATCCGGACCCCTCTTTGAACAAGTCATACAAATGCACACCCCAAAATTGGTCAAAGCTCAGGCATGAGTTCTGGGTCTCTTTGTCTCCAAAGTGTGCTTTCTCTTCATGCTGCACAAGGCCTCTAGCCTGAGGCAGGCCAGATCATATGTCCATACGGTCCAGGCAGCTCCAAGTGAAGAAAAGAACATGGTCCCCTGTCGCTGTGGGACAATGATTTTACCCTGTGAAGATTTGTTTTTTATACTTGTTTAATAAAATGCTGATGGGCCAGTAGCCAGGGAGGAAGTATAGGTGGGGCAATGAGAACAGGACAATTCTGGGAAGAGGAAAGGCTCAGTCTGCAGTTGTCACCCAGACACAGAGGAAACAAGATGAGAATGCCTCACTGATGAAAGGTACCAAGCCACATGGCTAACACAGATAAGAATTATGGGCTAATATAAATTATAAGAGTTATAAGAAGCCTGAGCAAATAGGCCAACCAGTTAATAACTAATGTAGACCTCTGTGTGTTTCTTATGGGCTTAACAGCTGCGGGACTGGGCTGGACAGAAACTTCTGCCAACACCCTGTCATTTGTCAGCCCATCATGGTAAAAACAAGACTCTGACTGTCCTATCTTATCATATTGTCATTAAGCACTACAAGTTCTGTGCTGCAGAAGAGGGAAGAAAACATGGTTTTCATTGTGAGGGATTAAACCCATTTCACCCTGAAAATACATGACTCTGATGAATTGCATTCTGGCTGCTGACGAAGGCCTATCAGAGGAACCATGGTGAAAAGAGAGTAAAAATCGTCCAGAGTTGTTTCACCATGCTCCACACTAGAAAATGCTACTCGGGATAATTTCTGCAGAAGGCTTTTTCCTTCTGCTCAGAGAATGTGTCAAGCACTGGGACAGCAGTGAGAAGTAACAACACAATTCAAACTGAGGGAAAAGGCCAGAGAGTGCCGAGACATGGCGAGGCCCACGAGGTTTTTCAAGTCAGAAGTTCAGCCCTTAGATGGTTTGCCCATGGAGAATGAGGCTCTGAAAACCCCTGGGGTGGCCCAAGAGTCACAGGACTGTGACACAGAGAACCTTTCACACCATCACACCTCGTTCAGCATAGCCACCATGGGCTGGAATGGTGAGTTGCCTGGCTTTGGCCAAGCACAGGACATATGCTATGTTGGATGGCTCTGAACCATTGTGTTTGAGTCGTTTCTCTCTGCTATGCCACAAGGATGCGGTGAGGCTAGCCAGCCTGACTCTTGGGCTGGAAAGGGCTCGTCAGGAAGGTTCTCAAGCCTGGATCAAGGTGATGTGTAAAGTGAAATGATGTCAACTTCTGCTTCACCTCACTGACATTTAGGAATAACCTATTCATTACTATGGTTTATGCTAGTGAAAAACTATGAGGTGTTTCTTCTTGGAGCCTCCTGCACCCTTTATATACTTTCAGTATATAAGGACTCATTTCTCTGGACCCAGTACAAAGCTACACCTTCCAGAAGCATCTCCCACTTCCTACCCAGGAGCCATCTTTCTCTTGTCAAGACCCTCCAGTCCCTTGTCTGCCCATCCATGCCTGTCATTAGGCTCTGGCTCTGTGCTGGTGTCTGAGGACAGTTCTTCTTGTCCAGGCTGAGTCTGTCCCGCTGTTAGGCAATTCCTTGGACACACAAGACTCCTTAGGGAGAAGTGCTCTGGGTTATACCAAGCCGTGTGCCGACCTGGCCCATTTGTTCTGACTCAGGAAAGTCTATAAACAAGAGCCCCTTCAATGTTTTAAGAATTACAGCCTAGCCGGGCGGTGGCGGCGCACGCCTTTAATCCCAGCACTCAGGAGGCAGAGGCAGGCGGATCTCTGTGAGCTCAAGGCCAGCCTGGTCTACAAGAGCTAGTTCCAGGACAGGCTCCAAAGCAAGAGAGAAACTCTGTCTCAAAAAAACAAAAAATAAAAATAAAAATAAAAAATTACAGCCTAGTGAGAACACAAATACAAAGAACTATGAATAAGGAGACCATGTGGTAGCTGTCTTGAGAACCACCTATTGAGTGAGTTTGTCTTTCCTGCAGAGATGACTGTCGGTTTTCCATGACTCTGTGCATCACATGTCCTGACTCATGCAGAAGGATTAGATCCATGCCTTAGATTCCGGGTCAGAGCAGGACCCTGCCAACTAGCATAGTGACAATGGGGCCACACCTATACCCCTGAATTCGATGCCCCATTCACCTCCAGCATTTACCTCCAGGGTTGGTGTGATATTTCTTCATGGCTTATCCCAGGTGACCCACGGTAATAGTGAAGTCTTTCCTCCCTAGGATTGGCGCTCACTTCATCTCAAACATGTGGTTTGGCATCTCTGTTTGCTGGTCAGTTTCTTCGCTACTGCTCCCTGGCTTTGCCTTCTGTTCTTCCTGCACCAGGCCTTAGGGATCAGGTTATATACCCCTGAGAGCAAACTGGTGTTCACAATTGGTTTAGGATTGAAAATGAATCCAGATCCAGCTCGCTTTGGCATGTGAGCCTGGATAAACTACATAACCCACCTGAACTCTGACTTCTTCATCCTTTGGTGACAGTGACAGCAGAGAGAAATGCTATACATGAAGAAAGATGAGGGGTGGACTAGAGAAGACATCTGCTCCTGCCTGGTCACTGTTAAGAGGTGATATTACTGCTCTTGTAAATATACCTGATTTGATTGTAATGGCATTCCATCCATATTCCTTCAACCTTAGCTGATAGTAAATTCTAGAAACCCACAAGAGAAGTTATGCAAAGCAGAAATCACTTCTGAAAACCATCCAAACACCAAAATGGATTAAGCTGTGCCATTGCCTCCAGTGATTCATTCAGTAACAGGCGCATATACTGACAACCACTATTTTAAGCAAATGTGACTTGCTTTCAAGTTCAGTGTGGAGAGGGAGAGAAGGGGAGAGAGAGAGGAGTGAGGGAGAGAAGAGGGGAGGGGAAGGGAATGGGGGAAGCAAAGAGTTGCAAGATGACAGGAGCATGTACAGGTGAGCAAGTGGCCTGCAGGGGTGGGGTGTCTGTCTACCAATGAGCAATGGTGGCAATCATGAGAAACAGTTCATGCCAACTCATGCCAATTTTCACAGACAATGGCAAACCTAGACCCCCTGATGCCACCCTTGAATCTCTCAGAGTTTATGCTGCCGACTGGCCTCCAGTGCTCTGAGCAGTACTCAGCCGTCAGCCCCTGTCTGAGTCATCACTTCTAACATGCTAAGCAATTGTCTTTAATTCTTCCACCCATGGGGAGCTGTCTTCCACCAGTTGAGTAAATCCAAGGCAGGGCAAATGGCCAGGCCCGGCCTGCAGACCAGAAAAGAAGTCCCTGTTTTTGGGAGCAGATCCTCTGGGACAACTCCACGGGCCTTGGGACTTAAGCTTTTAAGGGTCAGCATTCACCGAGAGAGGGCTGCAACTCTGCAGGGACAGCACAGTGGCAGAAGAATCGACGGGGCGACCCGAGTACACTGTGCCACTAAGGTGCCACCGGGGATGGCACTGAGGTTCACTTTCCTCACCTAAGCATAAGAAGAACACTGGGTCAAATCAGAGGAGAAGGGTAAGCCCAAAGAAGGTAACCCCAAAGAAAACTCTACAACTCACCTCTGTGAGCCTTGTAGGGTAAGAGAAGAGAGCACAGCAGCACAGAGGACACCTGAGGTCCTCACCTAGACGCCTAGAGCTTTCCATCCCAGAAGCTGTGGGGAGAATCCCAGGAGTACAGCGGTAGAGAGGGATGGAGAAGGGGAAAGCCTGGGCTGTCTCTACACAGGGGAGGCCTGGTGCTCTAGTGTGCCTCACAGGGAACGGGGCTGGTCTTTCTGAAACCACGGGTGGCTCCTTATTGCTTTAGCCCCCAACGATAAAAAAGGACATAACATTCTGTGGATAATTAGAGACAAAGGTGGACCCTGTGCCTAGCACAGCAGCCTTCCAGCGCCTGCCACGGGGACAGGGGTGTGGTGTGCATTTCTGTACAAAGAGCCTCTCGGGTTGGCACCTGTTCCAAGACAGTCCTCTCTTCAGCATTTATGTATGGTTCAAGCTCATATAACTTGCTCTGTGACTCTGTCGAGCATTTAGTGGTGACACAGGATTACTTCAGCCATTGTCACATGCCATTGCTTGGTAAGCAAGGGTAACACACCTTAAAATCAACTACCCCATGTTCCCAGTAAAGAGCTGATGCTCTTGCACATAATGGAAACTGAGGCACACTGATGGGATATCAGCTATCTAAAATGACAGCTTAGGCAATGCAGTGCCAGGACTTGGCCAGGACTTTTCTTGCTCCCGGCCCTGTGGTGGGGAGAATGGCACAAGGCAGGAAAAGCCAGAGCTGCTCAGGGATGGAACCTGGTGAGAAAGCTAGACACTGAGGCTCCCATCTAGATGCTTCCTGGGATCCCTGTAAACTGCCCTGGTGAGATGGAGTCTAACAGAGCAGAACACAAAAGGTCCACAGGCTCTTCAGCACACCCCCCCCCCCGACCGAAGGAGAGCTGCAATGAATAATCCCAAGTGTCTTCCAAATCTCTGCCTGAGTTAGGACATTTATATCCCCAATCAGAGTCAACTCAACAGAAGCACTAGACTAAAAGCAGAAAGCTAAGGAAACAAAGCCCTGCATCTAGGAGGCAGATGCACACCTGCATGGTTAGGGCAGACATGCATCTGCAGAGGTGGGACTAATGCATGTCAGCAGGGTTAGGGTAGGCATGCATCTGCAGAGGTGGGACTGATGCACACCTGCAGGGTTAGGGTAGGCAAGCATCTGCAGAGGTGGAACTGAGGCACACCTGCAGGGTTAGGGCAGGCATGTATCTGCAAAGGTAGGACTGATGCATGTCAGCAGGGCTGGGGTAGGCATGCATCTGCAGAGGTGGGACTGATGCACACCGGCAGGGTTAGGGCAGATGAGAAGGCAGAACTATATATGAGAATCATGAACTACTGCTCAGCTTGGACTTTCTCGGGTGAAGAAGGGCTCCTTGGGTCACTGGTAGAGGGCAGATTCAGGCATGAACGTAAGGCAGACTTGGAATGAGGGCGCACCTCAATAAGGCGAGTTGGCAAATGAAGGATGGTGGGAAGGTGGGGGAGGCCAGATCATGCCCCACCACACCCCAACACGGGCCTGCTTGCCCAGCTCTCTCTATAAACCAGATACTGGGAAGCCATAAGGAGTCAAGTTTCTGAAGAGGGACAAGAATGCTGGGGAACCGTAGTTGTCAAAAGAGCAAATTCAAACCACTTTACATAAGCCAATGCCTTAGACACAGATATTGACGAGATGTGAATCTGGAGAATGACAGCATTGCCCTTATGGTGGGATTAAGTGTGATTTAAAACTTACTTTTCCTTATCTTCTAAAAGGAATGTGTACAAGGTCTGCGGAGATTAGGGGATGGCTGTCACAAGAAAGACAATGCTTTTCCAGGGTGGTTGGGCAGGAGCTGCTGGGACAGCAGGCCACATTAAGATGAAAAAGAGAGCAGGGCTGAGCCTACAGGGATGGGACGGAAGAGAAAGGTGGGGCAGACAAGGGAAGCATGAGCATCAGCCTGAGCAAGCAGATCCCAGCACCATGCACACAGGAAGCTGGGAGAGTGCTGGGAGGGGAAAAGGATTAAAACATTGTTCTGGAATAGCTCCCGGCGGACAGGCAGGGCTGCAGATAAAAACACAGGGTCGGCACAGTGTGAAGTGGAAACGCTCACATAAATGTCACGTATTATTATTGCCACCACCGCAGTTCCTAATCGAGTTAAGCATGGGCGATGACACTTTCTCCAGCTAGCACTTGGCGAGGCCACGGCTGTGTCGCTGCCACTAAGGCCCTTACGCTCCAGTGCCAGATGAGACCTGGAGAGACAAGGTGGAAAACGTGATAGGGACACATAGAGGAAGAAGGGTCCACTTCCGGTGCTGGTTTGCACCTTTGGGGGTTGAAAACAGAAAAGTCAAGCTTGTGAGAGATCGATTCAACGAGAAAAATCCTCTAGCGATCCAGCTTAATATTGAAAAGGCCATGCTGTTAAGATAGGAATAGCAAAGTCCCCAGTGATCTGAAGTTGACAGTTAGGAACAAGCAGTGGTTTCCTAACTTGAGACAGAAAGGAAAAGATGAAAAGGAAAAGCAGTAGCTTCCCCCTCCCTACTCTGACCTAATCTTTGGGGAGCTGACCATGCAGCACCTCCAGTCTTCCTGTCAACCCAGTGCTCCCCACAGGGAAACCCGGAGGGAAATTAGGCTGCACCAGGAGGGTTTAAAACAGCAGGCTTGTAAGTGAAAGGCCCTCACTGTAGAGAATTGTACCAAGCCATCCTCTGAAGGCAGAAGGGGATGGTTGAATAAGGTATTGCAGGTTCCTGTGCCCCTGCCATTGCCACCTCTCAGGAATGATCCTGTCCTTCAGTATCTCTAAGAGGGACTGGGACACGAGAGTAAAATAAAATACTGTTTGGCACTCAGACAAGGGAGAGACAGAAACAGACATGGAGGCAGGTAGACACCAACAGACAAACAGGGACGCAGGCCCCCCAAGGCGATTCCTCAATCCTCTAACTATATTTTACAGCACATCACTGACCTCAAGAACGGATGGAAGCCCAGGCTGAGGCCATGGGGGACCCCAGAAGGGGTTTCTCCTTAGCTGGGAGAAGAGGCAGGAGAGCCTAGTCAGGGATGCACAGGGTAGGTGCTGGACTTGGGAAAGGAACAGGGACTGCCCAATCCTGAGTCTCCCTTTGCCCAATGCCCTGTTCCCAGGGTAGGTTCTGCTCTGCCTACCCAGTTCCACACTGGAGCAGCTGGGGTGAAGAGGATGTGGATTGCTCTCTGGCTGGTGTGCATCTTGCAGCCCTCTGTCCTGTTACCTCACCCCCTGGGCCCCCAGTTCTGGTGGGCACATGCTGGCTCACACAGTGGCATTGGGCAGAACAGCCTGACTAGTTATAGGAGCACTGAATACCCTGTGTCCACCAAGGGCTTTAAACTCCTAAATCCTAGCGCTGAGAGAAAATATCCTTGTTCAAGACAGCAACCAAACTGCTCCCTCAGGCCAGGAGAGCAGACCTGCTAAGGGGCGGGTCCAAGGGTTCCAAACCTAATCACCTGATCCAACTTCCTTTTGGGCAGATGGAGTTGGAGAGTACATGGCATGGGACACAGAATAGCCTGTGGCTCCGTCTCAGGGCTGACCTGAAGGACTAGCCTTTTCTGATGTTTCAAGAGAAGGGGAGCTGTGGGCCAGTGTGCTGGGTCTGAAATCTCCTATACATTTTAAGTGACAGCTTTTTTTTTTTCCCCAGAGGCAAGCCAGATCTCTCTATGACCTGAACTGGGCCCTGCTCATCACATGCTTAGGAGTCTCTGCTGAATCAGTTAGTTGGCATATCCTCCTTGATGCACCTCCCACACCCAAGTGCCCATATTAGGGACTCCCAGAATCAGCATCCAGGTACGGGAAGCCTGGTTGCAGTTGCATCCGCTCCTAACACATCCCCTCTGCCATCACTGTGGATATCAACACAAATTACTGGACAGAGAAATAGGGAAGAAACCAAAGTTTATTTTAATTGCAAAGGTTTTTTCCCCTATGTTCCCTTCCAACCAATATTATCATCTTCATCATCTTCATTTTCAATTTCATACTGTGAAAGTCTCAGAGTACCAGATGGAAGGAAATGAAACACCATAATGATATGGGGAGAGATTTAAAAATTAAAAAGAGAATGAATCATACACCCAGCTAGAGCATACCTGCTCCCCATGCAAAGGGGAAGGAACCAGCTGGAGGACCACAGATGCTGGCGGGGTCCCAGGACAGGACCACAGCTCAGCCAGGCCAGTGGCAGCTCCATGGTTACTCAGAGAGTCTTCTCCAAGAAGCCATGACCAGGGAGATGTGCAGATCCTGGGTAGATGTACCTCTCCATCCCCAGTCTCACATCCATAGGAACTTTGGGAGAGGACCCTTGTGTTCTCCTACTGCATAGCGGGTTGGGGCTGAGAGTCCTGGGATGCCTGAGAGCAGGGCTGTGGACTGATCTAAACTATCTCTTCACTCCTCTTGCAGAGTGGCTGGGTCAAGGTAAAGGAGATTTCAAGAAAGGTCAAACGCTGTAGCTGTCAACACACACACACACACACACACACACAGAGAGAGAGAGAGAGAGAGAGAGAGAGAGAGAGACATGCTAAGCTTGCAGTCTGGGTATCCAGTACAGCCAGTACAGGCTATGGGGAGAGTGTCTCTCTACTCCAGAGTGACAATGAGGAGAAGGGTAGCCAGCCTGGCAAGGGGGCCGTAAGTACTCTTAATCCACAAGGTGAGAGTCAACTTCTGAGTTTGTCCCCTGACCTCCACAAATGCACCATAGTACACATGCACTGACATAAGACCATATACATATCATGTACATGTATGCATGCAAGTATGTAAATAGAGGTATATAAAAATGTATCAGATTTAGATAAATATTTTAAATGTTAATAAACTTGATACTCTCATTAAAAGGCAGATGCTGCTGTAACAGATAGAAATGCAATATTCAACTATATGCCATTGAAATTTTAAGGGCTCAATTTAAACATGAACAGTTTAAGTATATTAACTTGATGATTCACACTTGTGATCCCTAGCACTCAGGAGGTTGAGATAGGAGGATAGCAAGATCAAGGCCAGGAAAGTAAAACTCTGTCCCCCAAAACAGAGAGAGAAATGAAAGGGAGAAAAATCTTAAGAGAGGTCTAAAAAAACTGATGAACGGTATCCTTGGAAATGACTATATACCTACACGGGAACAGTTACATCAATAGCATAAGTGGACCTTGAGATCAAGAGCATCAACAGTAGAAAACATGATTTACAGCAAGACTCCATAATCTTGAACATGCAGGCGTGAGAGAACAGAATATAGGAAGCAAAAATTGCTTGCCACTAAAGGGAGTCACACACAGCCCCACATCATGGCTGGAGATTTCTGGATCCCCGCCCACTGAACAACTAGACAAAACCAAACCAAAGATCAATAAAGATGGGAGCTGAACAGCATCACCAACTGCGGGACTGGTGGGCAGAGCCTTCCAGCAAGCTGCTTCAGCATCAGCCCCTTTCCAGAGCAGGACCAGGCATCACGGGTGCTTGGCCCTAAAGTACAATCTCAGGACAGACAAGGAAAGCAGGGAACACATGGGGTGAGCTTTGAATTACATTTGGTGACACTAAGAACAGAATTTTTAGGAAGGAACACTGTTTACCCTCCTCTCTGTAACGCATGAACACAAACAGATGGCTTCAGAGAGGGACAAGAAGATGTGCAGAGGCCACAGATAAACTACAACAAACTAGAAAAGTTAGATTTAACTTTGGTGTATAATTGCTTAATTAGAAGTTGAAATCATTTTCTTAAGTGAGAGAATTCTGAGAGTTCTTAAGACTCTACTGAGCATGGAAATCTTCAAAAGGGGGAGATAGCTGGGTGGCATTTTCCAAATATTTGCTCCAGTTTTACTGAATCTCCTCAGAAGGATTCCTTCACCGCTGTGGGCTTTAGTCTTGTCATCCATGAAGTAAGCTAATGATCACACATGTGTGAAGGATTCCTTGGTAATTCCATGTGGATGGGTGTTCTAGATGTCTGTAGGCACTTGAACGTTCCTAGTGACTGTCCCCTTGGCCCTGAGACCAGCAGGGATACACTAGGAGCTCAATTTCTTCACTATTTCTTGAAAAGTGCTATTTGGAGAGAATAAAGATGGGGTAGCAAGGAGAGCAAAGAAGATACCCCAGTACCTCCAAAGGCAGATGATAAAAGCCTTGATCCAGAACTCATGGTTTCACATGTAAAACACCAGGTTTAGAGCTAGTCGGATGGCTCAGAGGAAGATGGCGCTTGCTGCCAACCCTGCCAACCTGAGTTCCATCCCTGCGCCCCATGGTGGGACAACAGAACCAGTTCCCACAAGTTGTACTCTGACCCCTCCACATGCACTGAATGGCACATGAACCCCCTGCCAATAATTACATGCGAAAAGAAACAAAACTAAATAAATAAAGGAAGCCTAGCCAGAAAGAGAAGGATTTGTACACCTTCACGAGGGAGAAAATAATTTAGTAGTTCAAGTTCAGGGCTTCTAGGAGATTTGAAGAGAAGTCAGGCACCTGGTGTTTTGTGGTGAAACAGGGCTATAGTTAGGGAAATCATAGTACACGGAGAACGTCAGCATGAACCACACACCTCCATTTGCAGAGGATGTTCTAAGGCTGCAGATGGAAGGAAGGGGCTCTCGGTGTGTTCACAAGGCGCCAGGCTCTGTTCCAACACTAGACAACCTTGAACGAGGTGGGGGGGGGGGGGGAAGAAGGTGAGGATAGGGCAAACTCGTAAGACAAAGGAGGGGGTGCGCACGCACACGCTTGTGCATTGCCTCTTATTTTAATACGTTTTCCTTTGTCCTTCTTGAAAACAGAGTAAAGCTCAGTTATCTCCTTTCAATCCTTCATAATCAAACATAACACAGGAGGAGGTACTGAGATAAAGACAAGTATAGGTGCTGGAGTTAAACAACCTGGGACTCCACTTGAGGTCTGTCTTGTGGGGTGTTAATGGCTCTGGGCCCTGGTCTCTCAGCATGCATGCCTGTGTGAAAACATCAAGAAAGCCAATGTGGCTCAACTAGGTTTTCCAGGGAACTCCAATGCCACTCCCCTGCTTCTCTCATGGCCAGCAGCCCTTCCTTTAGAAACCCGCTTCTCCCCATTTCAAAGACACAATTCTCTTTGAGAGCTCCAAGTCCACCATCCCGGACTCCCTGGCCATGGGGTACAGCTTCAGGCCAGAACCAACATATGAGGCCCTCTTCTTTGCCCTTCATGACATGAAGAGGAAGGGGTTTGCCAGTTAGACCTGATTACCATGGTGTTAAAAGGGCAATACCAAACTCATTAAAACACAAATGTCTCGTGAGAATGATCAAAAAGAGAAAAGAAGGAAAGTGCAGATTCGAATATTAAACCTGATTTCCTTATAACTATAACACCAAGACAGAGACAAGGGCAAGGAGATATTAGGAACACATTTTTATCAATGAACCTTTCTTTTAAATTAAAAAATTTTTAATTTTACATACTAGCCCCAGTTCCCCCTCCCTCCCCTTCTCCCACCGCCCCCCAACATCCCCCTCCAACCACTCCTCAGAGGAAGTAAGGACTCATTGGGAAGTCAATAAAATCTGGTATACCAAGTTGAGGCAGGACCAAGCCCCACCCCCCACCCCAAGGCTGAACAAGGTATCCCACCATAGAGAATGGGTTCCAAAAAGCCAGTTCATGATCCAGGATAAGTTCTGGTCCCACTACCAGCTCCCCACACCACCACAAACAGGTCAAGTCACATAACTGTCACCCACATTCAGCTCTGTCCTGTACAGGATCCCCAGCTGTCAGTCCAGAGTCCATGAGCTCCCAATAGCTGTGTCTGTGGTTTTCCCAATCATGATCTTGACCCTTCTTGTTTGTGTGCTCCCTCCTCCCTCTCTTCAACTTAGCTCCAGTAGCTCAGCCCAGTGCTTGGCAGTGGATCTCTGGATCTGCTTCCATCAGCTACTGGCTGTATTGCCAATGAACTTTTAAACCTTAGATGAAATCGACAGATTCCCAAGCGGGGGAATATAAATCCACAAAGTTGACTCAAGAAGGGATTTTAAAAGTTAAACATGAAATTATCATATAGCACAGCAATTTCATTCCTAGCTACATACCCAGGAGAAATGAAGACATCTATCCAAGGCCCATGTGTGAACACTCACAGCTACGTCATCCAAAACAGACCAAAGGGGTCCACAAATTCACTGTCCATCAGCTGATAAACTGGCAGGTGAAGCAGGCCATAGGCACACAGTGGAACGTGGGTCAGTAATTAAAAGGAGAGAAAAGCTGACAGGTGCCACAACACAAGACACCCCAAAGCCAATGTGTCTGGGAAAGAGGCTGGCCACAAAGCACCATGCATCAATTGAGCCCATTTGTCAGGGGCGTCCAGAGAAGGCAAATCTATAGTGACTAAACGTAGATCAATGACTGCCTGGGGCTGGGAGTCGATTGGGAGAGAGGGGAGAGACCACTAGCAGGGCTTTTCTGGGAGGGGGAGTGAAACTCAAGGTTGACGTAATCGTGGTTTAAAGCCTTTCTGTGAATACACTGGAACCAATGAGTTGTGCCTTGTAAATGGTGTGCAATATAACATACCAAATGTGTCCTGATGGAGGAACCCACTATTCAAAAGAGGAAGAGATGGCTATTGATCCACTATCCATCTGTTACAATTACTCATTGACTTCAACAGATACCCAGCATACAGCCACACGCCTCCCAATGGTTCATGAGGTCACTCAAGAAAGGAGATAGACTCAGCAAGAATTTACTCCACCATGACAGAGAGCACCATGTCCAGCAAAAACACAAGAGCAGCCACAAAGTATGGGTGGCAGAGGAGCCCTATGATCTCCCCTGCAGGTTCTGGCTGGCTCTATTTGACAACAGTGACTGTTGTCATCAAATACTACTGTAACAGTGAAAACTCAAATACAGACGATTACACGTGGAAACTTATCCTCCATGAAGAATGGCATTTTAGGATTAGCATGTGAAGCTGAAGCTGAAACTGCTGGCAGTAAAACCATCAACTTCATCTCTGCCGGTGGACATTGCCAAGGGGGCTGTGGGGGTTTGAATAGGAATGGCCCCCACAGGTTCACAGAGTTAAATGCTTGGTCATTAGGGAGTGGCACTACTTGACAGGGATTAGAAGTTGTGACTTTGTTGAAGTAGGTGTGGCCTTGTTGGAGGAAATGTGTCATGGGGGATGGGCTTCGGAGTTTCAAATGCTCAAACCAGGCTTAGTGTCTCTCTTTCTGCTGCCTCCCTGCTGGATTCCGATGCAGAATTCTCAGCTACCTCTCCAACATCATGTCTGCCTGTGTACCACCATGCTTCCCACCATGATGACAATGGATTAAACCTTTGAAATTGTAAGCCAGCCCCAACCAAATATTTTCCTTTATAAGAGTTGCTATGGCCATGGTGTCTCTGCACAGCAGCAGAACACTGACTAATACATTGGCACTGCTGGTCTCATGATCTAGGGAGCTAAGGCTGCAATCAAAGTCTACTGAGCAGACTTGATTTCCCATGAAGTGGGCCATCAGGGGGCTGAAGCACAATCTTCAACAGGGTAAGCGTTTAATCCAGTTTTTGTGACGCAAGCAGGCATAGTGGCTGGCTTTCAAAAGTCTGGAAACATAAGTGACAATTAACACAAGTCAAAAGAATCTAAGGAGGTTACAGATATGCCCCGTGTCTGTTCCAGTGCACCATCTCGTCATGGTACCCAAACTGTCAGCCTACAGAGCACAGGTACATGAATTAGCATGCCATGCTCCCTTCACACCCGGGAGGCAGCCAGACCAAGAGGGGCATATCCTCACTGCCATGTGTTCACCTGAGGTCTGCCACCAGGATATCACCTCTCTGTGTTCAACTTCATCTTAAGAATTGGAAGGATGGTCTTCACTCCTCACAGAATAAGACAGAGAAGACATGCACAAAAAGAGGCAAGCTCCCTAGTAAGCAATGAAGTCAACTCAGCCCTTGTAGCTCTGCCTCCACTGCAAGAACGGCAATCTATGTCCCAGTGACTAGTGCATAAGCGAGCCCAGGAGAGGGTACCCATTTTCTCTTGTCATTTCAGCTTCCTGAATGATGAAAAAAAAAAATAACTCAAAGAGGCTTAAAGACAACGAAGAGACAGGAGGCTAATAGGCGAGCAGGTGCCATTGCTGCTACTATAATGACCAGCTCCCCCACCACCACTGACCTTCAGATTCACCAACCTTTACCAAGTTCACAGATCTCCACTGGCACCTTTTCTGCTGATACCACTAGAAACCTGCTGATACCTGGGGATGGTGTGCACTAAGCCTGGAGTTGAATGCCCAATTCTAGGCAGGACACTAAGCCCTGGTGATGGCCACTTCATGCCCTCAGTGATGAGTGGGATGTAAACTTAGACCATCTTGGTTCTGACTGAAGGCCTTGACTGGATGGAAGAGCTCAAAACAGTGACGTAAGCCCAGAACACTCTCACTGATTGAATCACTGCAACCGAAACACAGTAGAGCCTTGAGAAAAGCCACG
Source organism: Myodes glareolus (assembly GCF_982192425.1). Taxonomy (NCBI): domain Eukaryota; kingdom Metazoa; phylum Chordata; class Mammalia; order Rodentia; family Cricetidae; genus Myodes; species Myodes glareolus. The sequence continues at coordinate 35,009,631 of NC_142044.1, forward strand.
GGAAGGACCCAGTTTATTTTGGTCATGGCTTCCTAGGTTGCAGACTACAGTGAGCTGGCTAGGAAACGGGAAAAGTGGCAGGAAGGGCCAGAAGTAAGATGCGCCCCCGTAGGGAATGCATCCAGTAACCTACTTCCTCTGCCTTAATAGCATTGAGCTGAACTCATCAAAGCATAATACACAAAGAAAGTTGGTACCCATGATGCAATCATCTCTTGAAGTCCACCAGCTGAGACCAAGCCCTCAATATGTGTGCCTTCAAGGGATGCTTTTAGATTCAATGATAACAGCAACCAAAATGCTTAAAACTGTCCTAGCCTCATGGCAAGCGAGCACCTCACCATCCAGATCTACCAGCTCCGGTTCAGAGGGGGACTCTGCACCCAAACTGGGTCTTTCAACTACCTACCCACCAAGTTTACTGGAGCAAGAATTTCAGTAAGTAATAAACTCTCTCATCCTTTGTCTTCCTTTCTTTCTTTTTTCTTTTCTTTTCTTTTTCTGGGCAGTAAGGAAGAAAGTGAACTATTTCTTTGAGTTCAAGATGTGAGCTACTCAGCTTTCTCTAGACTATTAACACATTCAGACTGGTAATGGTTGGCTCTTTCCTTTCAGCTGTCTGTGGCTAATGTCCTGACCCATGTCGCCTTTAGAATGAGTTAACAGCAGGCAGTGCTAGTGTGTACCTGTCATTCTGTAAGTGGCTTTTACACCCAGCCTCTTCTTTCATCCTCACAATGATCTTGGGAAACTGTGCTTTCACTTATTATGACTAAGGAAGAATTAGGCTCACAGCGTAAGTGAACCAACTCAATTGAGACATCAAAATCACCGTCAGAACCTGGGTCTATAACCAGAGGGCCAAGGCTAATTTCTGGATTCTTCTGGAGGTATGAATGCAACTAAGAGGTCCTGAGATTGTGAGATCACACAGGATTGATTAGGCCTTGATTACTGCTCACAGTGGCTCTCTGCTGCAGCTGGGAATAAAGTCTCAGCAAGGGGGCCAGACAAAGGAAGCCTGGGCACAAGGAGTCCAGCAAACAGAACATGAGGACAGAAAAGTGCTGTGACGGGGAGTCTGGGTGCTTGTATTTAAGAATGAGAAACAACAAGGAAAGGTAGCACAGCAGGGGTTAGACCTGGGGTCCTGTGATGAACTTGGGAATCATCTGAGGATGGTGGTGGCTGTCAGGACAGAAGGGCACTAAGCACTTCCTGCATGACACACCCTACACGCATCAAACACCTTTGTTCTCTAATTGGCTGTCATAACAGCCCTCGCTGATGTTTTCTATTATTAGCCCACTCTACACCTAATGACTTGTGGTTATACCCACAGATTATTGCATCCCTCAACCCTCATCAGAGAAGCTTCTATTTGCAGCAAATGGCGATTACCACAGACCCACAACGGGCCAAAGGGTAGAGAGCATGAGACTGCAGAACACTCGATCTTAAATGGGGCATCTCTACCACACCCACCTCTTCCCAAGGCTCAGGGATCATAATAGAAGAGGGAGCAGAAAGAGTAGAGGAGCCGGAGGTAGTGGGTGATGACTAGAAACCAGTGACTTCTAGACAAAGCAGGACTGCTGCTCATACATGAACTCAGAGCATTTGCGAGGACACAAACAAGACCTTCCTCTCTCACTGTTTCCATCTTTGTGGACTAAGGAGGCTGCTGAATACAGAGAGCACAACAGGATCTCCAGACAGACAGGCATTGCCTGGTGCACACATGTATTTCATCCTCTTTCACTCCATAGGGACACTGTTGCCCAAATGCCTGTCTCCACCACTTTCTGCAGGGTCTCCTCAACCTAGGGACCCATTGCTGACCCACTGACCTCTTCTCCATTCTTCCTGTAAGTCCAGGCACAGTAAGGATATCATGGAAATTATCTAAGATTAAGACGGGTCCTTACTGTGGACAAAAGAACTGTGTGACCCTGGGTAGCCCTGTTCCACTCCTGAGCCTAATGTTTGTGACATGTGTTGAGGAGGAGAGCCAGCTGAGAGAAAGGGCTGAGTTCAGTGGCTAGGAACTAAAACTGGGCTTTGAAGGGGAAGGTGGTATGGACAAGGCACTGAGTAATCTGGACCAAGATGTGGCCAGAAGTATGAGATGATTGACGTCACCTAGAAGAGCTGAGGTACAGCCGGCAGATGGTACTCCATTAGGCTGTGTGGACAGTAGGACAGTACAGTGTGTGTCAGGTGGGGCTGAGAGGCTGGTGAGCCTGGAGCATGTTCTGGGTGAGGGGGCTTTGACATACCCTAATGAGAAGTGGCTGGTCTGATTAGGGCAGGGCATTCTGCTCCCCAAGAGAAGGTCCTGCTCCCCAAGGCTGTAAGAATAACAAAGGAGAAAGCAGACAGAACTCTCAATCTATAGTCATCTTTAGATAGAATTTTAGATATCATTCAAGCCCTTCTGTGCCCAGCTGACCTTGGCTACCAAGCACAGGTCAGAAGCAGAACCCTGGGGTACCATGGTGACCCCAACATCTAACAAGCTGGGGGAAAACGGGCTGGGCAAATCCCTAGAAACTTCCTTCATGGACACAGTCCTTTCAGTGGCCTTGATATTAGACCAGTCCCTGTCTCTGCACAGTCTCACTGTGGGTCCTTAGCTGACCACACACCTTCTGTCCTCCTCTGCCAAACCTGGAAGAGAGTGGCTTGAGCCAGCTCAGGAGGAAAGACAATTCACTGGAGAAAGGCCCAACAGCTCTTCTAAGTGACTGCGTGGAGCTCCAGGATCTGAGGGAGAGAGGATGCAAAGGTGGGTAAACAAGAGGCTTCTGAAGTTTACCACAGCTTCGGAAAGAAGAGGGCAAACACAGTGTATGTTTATGCTCCAAAGATGCAGCTTACTCTGTGATACTCCGAAGACAGAAGATTTTCCTCGTGGGAGCTAAAAATAGCTTAGCTCTGAGTAGTCCCAACAGCAACAACTGCCTTTGTCCATAGAAACTTGGACCAGCCCGGGCTGTGAAAGTTGCCATGGAAACAGCATGGTGTAGAAGTTGTCATGATCAAGGACACATGGAAGCGACTGTCTTTGAGGCTCCCCAGGACAGAGATAGCCTGGGGAAAGAGAGTGTTCTGGGGGGAGGGAGTACAAGAGCTAATGCTGAGCTTCGAGAGGCAATTTCCAAAGATTTCTCCAGTGGACAGCATGCCACCTTCAATGCTCTAGCATGGGAGTTATTCCTGTTTTCAGATAGATGCAAGCAAGCAGATGAGATGTGTTTCAGAGAGAAGACAAACACTGGAGTCAGTCAGAGGTGGGGTCAACAGGAGACATACTTCACAGAGACTACTGGGACCCAGTAGGTCTCAGGAACAAAACGAGGCAACAGGACCAGTTCCAGAGGACAGCCTAGGACAGCACCAGGCATCAGGGGCACTAAACTTAAGGGTAATGTTAAGCAGAAGAGCAGAAGCAGAGGTACCCTGGTCTGGCAGGAACCAGGAGCAGAGAGAAGCGAGGTGTAGCGCTCATCAGATGATGCAGGTTGTGTACAGACAGCCGATAGTGTAATTTCAGCACTGGGAGGCTGAGATAGGAGACTCCCAGAGTTCTAGGCCAGCCTGAGGTACACTATGAAATCTTACCTCAAAAAAGTAAGTGAGTAAGAGCCAGAGTAATGCCAATGACGAGAGGGACCCCATACACGACCCTGTCCTATGGAGCTGGTCACAGACACCCTTAACCTTGCTATGGGTAGCTGAGGAGGGCTCAGCACCGAGCAGATATGAGTGAGTGAAGACTCAGGATGGCCACCTTGGGCTACACAAAATCAATGCAGAATCAAATCCAGGTGGTGGTGGCCTACACCTTTAATCCCAGTACTGGGGAGTCATATACCTTTAATCCCAGCACTAGAGGGAATATAAAATGGGAGGAGAGAGAGGCTGTCTATGCTTGCCCAGCCTTGGTAGAGGTAAGACTTCTCTAGGGGCTTGGCTATTTTGCTTTTTTGGTTTTCAGTTTGAACCCCAATATCTGTCTCTGGGTTTTTATTCATGCTACATAATTTTGCTACTGCTATAAATCATAATGGAAATACCTGATATGTGACCCCCAAAGAGGTCATGACCCACAGGTTGAAAACCACTGCTCTGTGGGAATGCGTGTGACACCTACTGTTGGGGTGTGAGGGGACTGAGGCAGCAATGGAACAGGTCTGCTAATGCCCAGAACTCAGGACACATAGCTCAATGTTACCAATTCTTTAAAAGCACAATTTCTTGAAAGGTGTCTAACAGTCAACTATACAAATGTACCACAATTTACTAATCATGCCCCATTGTCGGACATTTTGCGTGTTTATGTGTTAGAAATAACGTGGAGACAAGCATCCCAGTGTCCAGGACTTGATCTGAGGTTTCAAATATTTTCATGAGGACTGAGTCCCAGGAGGGAATTGCTCTCTAGCGCCAAGCCTTCAAGGCTATGTGCTGGATGTAGCTAGGTGGCCTTGTGGTGAATGAAGAAGGTGTGTTTATTCACACAGAGACTAGGCATTAATGTGGAGCATTGAAAGGGAATGGGCTGAAGTGACTGGAGGCCCTGGGGAGAATGCATTGCCTCGCCCTCAGTTAAAGGAGATATCCATGGGTCACATCTACCTAGAGACAAGGATGTAGCAGGAAAGGAGTGAGCCCTAAACAATGTCCCCAAAGTGGCCTTCATTTGGCTCTGTGCCCTGTCACAAAGAGCAGACAGCAGGTCCAGGAGCTACGAGGTAAAGGAAGTGAGGGCTTGGAAGCCAGGACCTGGGCTAAAAGACCCATTTCTAAACCTAGTGCCTGCACCATCAGTACTCCTACACAAGCGCTTGCTATCCAGACGGTACTGAACAAACGCTATACAGCGGTTCTGGACAATACTCCCCACTCCTCCTTCATCTTCCTAGCACCTTCCATCTCCAGGTGTGCGTGTGTGGACTAGTATACCCTTAGCACCTTACAGACAGTGACATAGATGCCAAACTTCTCCCCACCCCCACAAGAATCAGAGAGCTGCTGCTAACTCTAGCCTGAGTCTGTTGGTATAAACTCTGGTGTTTCTAGCTCCCAGACACATAGAGATGACTGACAAGAGCATGAGGGAAGAGTAACAAGGGAGGTGTCAGACATGGAGGACACAGAAGAAGGCACCATCTCTGGAGCCCAGCAAAGTCCTCAGTGGGGAGGCTATCTGGAGTAGAGCAGAGAAGTTCTCAGGACAGGCAGAAGCAGTTAGTACACTATACATACATGGTACATGGGACCAGTTCACTCACACCTGACTCTACCATGGCATCACAGAACCTGGTTTATAACATCTCACACACAGTTGGGAGGGGTACAGAAAGAGGGACAGAGAAACCTCAGAGAGAAACACAAGACAAAGAGAGCATGCGCCTTGGAGAAGACACAATAGTCCTGATTGAGGAATCCCCAAGCCATGTTGCCATCAGATCTTCCGCCTTCCTCAAGGCCCTTCTGTAGAACCAGCTCAGATCCCCTGTGATTGTGGGCTCCCTTAGTTTAGTAGACATCAGGGGCACATTTGAGAAACCTGCTAAAAATGTGTAGAACTGAATCTCCAAAAGGATGCATGGACGCTTTCTTAAGAAATGAAATCAAAACAAAATAGGCACAACTGTATAACCCGGTGCACTCAGTAAACTTGAGGAGAAGCAATTTTTGATCTAGGCTACATTTTTTAATTTCCTTAAAATATTAAACATTTCTATCAAGGGCCTCTGACCCCAGTTAGTAATGCATGCTCTTGAGAAGATCAGTCCATGAAGGCAGGAAAGGAATGGCTGTGCAAAGACGAACCAAACTGTAGTTCATTTATCCCATGGAAAATGCTGACACAGACTCTGCAGGGCAGGGGACGTGCCAAGCTGTCCCTGGCTCCCTGACTGTGTCAACTCTACATCACCCAGGCAGCTGTAACCCTCTGTTATTCTGGCCTGCACTAATCCTCTAGCCCGGGGTCTATGTCTAGCTACCAGGAGAAAAACAAGGCTCTTTCAGGGGCAGACCTGAGATCCTAGCTTTAGTGTCATGCATGTTCAGACATGATTATTCAATAAGGAGAGTAGTCACAACCTATGTACATTCTAGAATGTGCATTAATGGCCGGGTTCTCCTCTCAGAGGCATTAGCTCCCCACACTCAGAGCCCTTAAAAACTTGTCTTTGATCACATGCTCATTCAGTCCCAGTCCAGCTGGCCTTGGTGAGCTCTCATTCGATCAAACCGGAGTCTCTGAATGTGGCTGACATGGGGGCTGACTGAGAAGCCATTGACAATGGCACTGGGTCGTGTTTTGTCTGCATGTACTGGTTTTTTGGGATCCTAGTCTGGTTGAATGCTCACCTTCCTAGACCTGGAGGGAGAGGGGAGGAACTTGAACTTCCCACAGGGCAGGAAACCCTGACTGCTCTTAGGACTAGAGAGGGAGGAGGAGAGGGAGTAGGGAGGAGGAGGAAAGGGAGTGGGGGGGGAGAGGGAGTGGGGGAGAGGAGAGGGAGTGGGGGGAATGGGGAGGAGGGGAGGAAGTGGAAATTTTTATAAACAAATAAATAAATAAATTTGAATTAAAAAAGAATATCAAAGGCTTGGAAATTAAAAACAAAAACAAAAACTTGTCTTTGTCCAGGAAGATTCTCAAGGACCTAGCAGTTCCATGGCTTCCAGCCACCCCACTGGCACCCTCTGCACAGACTCCACCTGCATGCCTCTCTCCAGTAGGGGTAGAAGGAATCAGGGCACAGAGCTGCAGAACTGTAGCTGACAAGTGGTCCTGAGATGCCATGGAGCAGAAAGAGCTGGACCAAGAACAAAGAAAGGTTTGCCAGGTAAAGGCTTCACCCCTGGTCCTCGGGAGCCCACAGCTGACACAGTTCACTAACCTCTCCCCCATCAGACTGTCCATTAGCACTCATCAGCCTTGAACCCTGCTTCCCTGCTCCAGAGGCCTCCCAAACACTGAGCGCAAACAAAAACAACACAATTACCTTTTAGTCACAGAGAGCAAGCTGTGCACTGCATGGGGAACAGGCTTGCAAGGGATGGCTAATGGGAGATAAAATAATATCCTTTAGTATAATTGCTGTTGCTCAGTGAAGAAGCAAAGCAGGCTGATGCCTTGGAGCCTGCACAGCATGCATTGCCATGTGTTTTGGAAGGGGGAGAGCCCTGGGACCTGTTAGCTCTGAAGGAATGCCCCCATTCTACAGTGAATGTTTCCACACAGTCAAGAAGAGCATTCTGGCCAAGATGCAAATACCTCCTCCCAGCCACTGCTCAGCGGTGAGGACTCAAGGACATAAAGAATGAACCTGACTTGATCACCTCTCCTAGAGCAGTGGTTCTCAGTCTTCCTAATGCTGCGACCCTTTAATACAGTCCCCCATGTTGTGGTGACCCCCCCAACTGTAAAATTATTTTGTTGCTATTTCATAACTGTAATTTTGCTACTGTTATTGAATTGTAATGTAAATACCTGATATGCAGGATAACTGATTGAGGTATCCACAGGTTAAGAACCACAGTCCTGGAGGGTAGCTGGACACAGGCATTGCCATGTCTCGTAACCACAGAAAAGAGACTAGATGCCACATGGTCTACATTAAATACTAGCTGGCCATGTTTCTGGGGCATCATAGTGGGAAGTATGGGATGCCTCTAGTGCCCTAACACCTCAGTCTGACAGGAAGAGGGATGTCACCCAGATACCCAAGCCCCTTTATACCTTCCCAATGAGGCCTGTCCTCTGTTCCCATTAGACACATTTGTTTCCACAATGGTGAAGAATTGGGGGAGGGGAGTGCAGTCAGCAATGGGTCTTGAAGAACAGCCTATTGTGCATGGCTGTTTGGCTTTTACTTTCTTAGCCTGTCTTTCTGGGTGGCAGGGAGAGCAGGCCTAGCACAGGTTGGGTGTCTAACATGTCCGTCCATTTCTGGTTCTATGATATCACCTTCTTGAGAGCAGACTGAGCTGTTTTTCTGCATGAGCTATGGTTGGAGGAGTCTATGTGCTCAATAAAAATCTCATTAAGTATCAAGCGTCCTATTTCCCCACCAAGCAGCAGCGTGCATGTTCACGTTACAACCAGTGTCCAAGGTTAGTTGTGTGTGATTTTCACAGCTCTACATGTGACACGCTACCTAGCATACATTAATTGCTCTATGAAAGTCTCCCGACAGAAAGCAAGCAACACAGAGAAGAGTACACGGAGTGACGTGGGAAAGGAAAGAATGCGCATCCTTTAAAGAAGGCAGAAAAGTTAACCCTGTAGACCAGGCAATAAGAGACAAGGTAGAAGGCATGAGTGCCCTCCCATTCAGGGTCCCTTTGTTCAGAGTAACCACCTTGGCTCCTGACTTGTTTTAACCAGCTAACAAACCTGGTTGTTTCAGAAACCACTCTAGGCAGCTTGCTTAGGAACCCACATGGTCCTCCCCTTTCCCACCTTCCTCTGCTTTAGAGCTTGCCTGTCTCACAAGGAGCATGGGCAAAGAATGAAATCCAAACACAGCAGAAGCCAAGTGTAATGGACATGGGAAACCAGTGTCACTGTAAGTTCATGAGGCCCCTGAGCTATCTGCTCCTCCAAAACGCCCTTCCCTGAATTAATGATACAGACTGGTGTTCCCTTCCATTCTACTCCCTTCCTAGTGTACTGGGCACCAGGATAAGGTACCAGCAGAGATGTAGAACACAGGATCCCTATCAAAAGGATAAGGATAGTCAGAGGCCTAAGTCAAGATGAGGACAATGGGCTCCTGCCAAAGGCAGCTCTCAAGAAGACAAGAATACTCCTAACACTGAAAACTCCCATAAGACCTCTGCAGGAGGCCCAGGTAAGGTGCCACAAGAACACATGTCGCAGGGAAGTGAGAATTTGAAGGCCCCTAAAGGACCAGAAGGGAGGTGGGTGAGTCTGAGTAGGGAACTCCAGGGAGAAAGAACACCCTCCCCCAACACTACAGTATCACACTGCATTGCGTCTTCATTTTTCTCCTTCACTATTGAATACTAACTAGAAACAATGAAGGGAAAGAGGTGAACAAGGTACACATTGGCTTTGCCTTTTATACACACACAATGGTGCCTGTGTATGCTCTGTTTAAATGTAATACCAAGACAGCCACTGCCTTTGCCACGCGGCTGCCTGCTCATCCTCTCGAGATGTATCTGCTGTTCCCTAACAAGCCTTAAGTGCAGGCATGTCCAGGGTAGGGTGTACACACAAACGCTGGTCTTCATTGGAATTCAAGTAGCCCTAAAATGAAGCAGGTCAAGGGCAGGAAGAAAGCAGGACTCAGCAGACATTTGCTAAATAACACGGACATCCAGTCACCTATGCTTCAAGCAGACACAACCAAACCTCATCAGCTAGGGTTCCCTGTCTCTTCTTCAGAATTGTCAACACAGGGGAATGCTCTAAGACAGACCCAAGGCAGGAAGTAACCACTGCTCATGGATGAGCTCCCAAACTCAAAACAGACTCTGTGTCAGATGCGGAACACCTACTCCATCAGCCCCGCAAGATGTGTGTTGCCGCATCCCTACACTTCACAGGTAGCACAGGTATTCAGGAGGTCGGAGCACAGTGTGCACAGAGGGAAGAGGACCACAGTCAGTGCTCGGGAGCTCTGGGCTCATCGCTCCTTCTGTGAGTCTTAAACAGAGATTATATCAACAGCAGTACTGCAGGGGGGCAAACCATGAGCCAGGAAGAGGGACACTTCAGTATGTATGTGCACATGTGGTGTGTTTAAGTACACCTGCCTAGCCCTGAACACATGTGCACAACACATGCCCAATACAGCTACTGGCAAAGTGAAGACATTTCATTTGTGTTAGTTCCAAAAGTCTCCAAGAAGTTACACTAACTCGGAAGACCTATTAGCCATTGGAACCCGCCCAAGATAGAAGCAGTAAAGCCAGCCACGTGCGAGGCGAGCTTATTTTGGCTTCGAGCTTGATGTTCTCAGTGCCTGCCAGCACTGGAGTGGGCCCACCCCACAGATCTCCGTACTGGCCACTTGCTGACTCCTTGGTACTCAGTACTTGGTACTAGGCCCAGGTTGGCCTGAGGCCTGCTCTACTGCTCAGGAAGGCAGAGAGGTGTCCAGTAAGTGACCTCCCACTTAGCACGTGGGCCCCTTTCCTGATGACCACAGTTCCCAGGCTCATCGGTAGGTATGACTGACTCAGCTCCATTGTATTCTCAATACCTGTATACCCAGTGCCTAGCACAGGGCCTGGCTCCTGGTGGGACCCTGATTCACAAGTGAGCAAGTTCAACAGGACTCTCTGCAGGAGATGTAAACACAGACCTGCGGCGCCAATGGGACCCGCACTTCATCTCACTGAGCCTCGGTTTCCTTGGGAGTCGACAGGGGTGTTCTAAAAAGGCTCATGGAGGAGAGGCAGGATGCATCTGAAGGCTTCCAGTAACACTAACAAGCTATAAAATGTGGATGTACCAAGTACCAAGGAGTCAGCAAGCGGCCACTACAGAAATCTGTGGAGCAGGTCTGCTCCCACGCCAGCAGGCACTGAGCACCAAGTCCTGGAAGCCAAAATAATCTCGCCTCACACATGGCTGGCTTCACTGCTTCTATCTTGGGTGGGTTCCAGTGGCTAATAGGTCTTCTGAGTTAATGCAACTTCTTGGAGACTTTCAGAACTAACACAAAGTAAATGACTCCATTATGTCAGCCTCATTTTGCTCTGGTTCTGTCACCAACAGTTCCAATAGGCAAGCACTTTGCTCTGTGATGCCGCCTTGTTAGCCAACTTCCCAGCCAGTTTGCAACTGTGAAGTATTTCTTTCATTATGTGAAAAATGTTGTGTAAGCCACCAGCCAAGGACACATGCAGTGGTTTTTCGGGGCCATAAACAGTCTGCTGACAAACCCCAGGATGTCTCCCAGGAGACGAATTCCCCAGAGAACCAGAAAGAGGCTGGCTTCTGCTGGTGGACACAGGCAAGCTCCCGACTAGTACTATCAAGTGCCGGTTCAGACCATTCCAACTGTAAGATTCCATCGGCATCCATCCTCCGTTTCTTCCCTCTCCAGTAGACTATAGAATTTGAGATCCATTCCTGGTCTGAAGGGCATTCTGCATGACGAGAAAAAAAGACGCCCAGGTCTACATGCCACCGCCACCCATGTAGCTCGAAAGTGGGGTAAGCCCACAACTCCACACCAGGGACTATGCTGCACAGCACACTACACTCTAATGGCTCTGCCCAAACTTGACAGGAGCCCATGACACCTGTGAGCATGCAGATCTCACTCTCAGAGGGTGACCCTGGTCTGCAGGATACATAGACTGCCTGCTGCAAACCAAATAACGCATCCATGTGAACAAAAGTGCCCTTTCCTCCAAGCCCCACACACCCAGACACAGCAGCAGAACAAGATGATGGTGGGGATGCTGCTGGCCGTGTAACTTACTCAGGATACAACCTGTGTGAGCACACATCATAGACTGGGCTATGCCTCAGCCCAGTGCAACTGAAGCTACTAATATCGCACAGAAGAAAGCTGTGTGAGGCGAAAACAGAAACAGACATGTCCAGGATGCTGACACCTTCCAGCAGTCATACAGGACCTATGAAAAGATCACTGAATCTGATGGAGCTGAGAGCTGCTATTCCCTTAGGGAGGAACAAAGAAAAAAAGGAATGCCCAAAGAATAAGGGCCACAGCTGGCAAAGCTCCCAGCCATGGGATTGGCCTCCTCTATGGAAAACTCAAAAGAGACAAATAGGAAACACGCAGGTGAAAAATGGATTTGAGAGATGTCCGTTTCTTGAATTTTGATTTAAAGAAATGTCATAAAACACCACATTGAGACAATTGAAAATCTCAAGTGACAATGTATTCATGATAATGAGGAAATATTCGTTTGAAAGCATGACACTGCACCCACTCAGGCTATGATTAAATACAAAAATGTTCACAGATAAAACAGGATGTAGGGAAGTGAGTGGAACAGAAATGACAAAAAGCACTGAGCTCCTCACAGAAACAGGGGAGCAGCACACAGTAGTTAAAGACAGGATGAACCATTGTGTACATACCTTATGCACACATCTGAAGCCTCCATGAAGAAGACGGTTTGGTTGTTGTGACTTCGATTTTTCTTGTGAGACAGGGCCTCCTATATCTCAGACTGGCCTCAGATTCAATATGGGGCTTTTAAAAGCCATGAACTTCTAATCTAGCTACCTCTACCTTCTGAGTGTTGGGATTCCAAGTGTCTGTCTACTACCACTCCTGGCTCACGGTATATCAGAGATCCACCCCAGAGCACCGTGCTTGCTGTGGAAGCACTCTACCAACTGAGCTACAGCTCCACCTCCATGATAAAGCTTTTGAGGGTTAGAATACATGATGGTGGCCCATATGTCAGTACTGTGTGGTGATCAGCAATCTCCTTTTATTTTGGCCCTTGCAGGAAAATGTCTGGCCCTGAGACAGGTACATTGTTATGGCCCTCTGCATGTCGAGGAGCTGAACAGTGGAAAGGCAGAAGGATAGATAAGGTCATGGCTAAGAACCAGAGAAGCTTGCCCTGCCATCTACATCCCTGCTTAGTTGGGGGAGTACTTCCTTCAACAAGAAAAGGCAAGGACATTTCCTAACCAACAGGCAGAGGCATCCGATAGTCCAGAGGTGAGGGTGTGCTTCACTTGAGAGATCCCCGTCAGGCCAGGGCTGAGCAAGCAGTCAGATTCCAATCCCTAGGGAGAGAACCTGGCTTCCAGACCTACTGGAGTACTGTGGCTCCAGGAATGGTGGTTTTGGGCATTCCCAGGATGAGCCCTGAACATAAATAACAAAGATAACACCACACCATGGCTACATTCCCTTTTTGCTGAGTTATCTGCAGGTAAAATGCCACTTGGTCCCCTTGAAGAGTTCCTGCCAAGTTTGGTTTGGCTTTACACATCAGACAGGGACAAGAATAAGGGTCTGGGAGTCAGAGAGGAGGAAAGACCCTTGAGAAGGATCAGAGTTCAGCAGAACCAAGCTAGATCCACAGTTGCCAGTCACACCTGGTTCAAGCCCCTGTAGAGTCAGCTAGAGAATGGACAGTGTCCCCAGAAGGAGGGGCTAGAATATGGGTCCTCCCTTGACTGCCTGGAGATGCTATGTCTGTGTGTGATTCCTGCAGGTGCATTGCTCACATGGGCCTTGTCCTCAGACAAGATCCTTCCCATGCTTTTCTGTCTTCACCAACTGTGGTGGTTTGAAAAAAAATGCCCCCACAAAGGGAGTGGCACTATTAAGAGGTGTGGCCTTGTTGGAGGAAGTGTGTCACTGTGGGGGCAGCCTTTGAGGTCTCTTTTCTCAACCTTCACTTGGTGTGACAGTCAGTTAACTTCCTGTTGCCTCTGAGTCAAGATGTACACCTCGACCCTAGAACCACATCTTGCAGACTGTCATGCTCCGTCCCCACCACCATGCTCCCCACCATGATGATAATGGACTGGACCTCTGGCACTATGAGGGAGCCATCCCCATTAAAAGTTTTCTTAATAAGAATTGCTGTGGTCATGACGTCTCTTCACAAGCCTAGCTAAGACACCAACCCTTGTTTGGAGCGTCACTCTGTTACCATTCCTGCCAAGCCTGGACAATTCATCACGGCCTGTTGACTCGCTCTCAGTTCTGGACTTTACATTTCTTTTGGTAAAGAAACTGTGGTTTCTCATTCCCAGCAGGTGAGGAAAGAATTTTTGGTCCCAATAAAAAGGAGCAGAAAGAGGCCTGACAGATGAGGCACTAAAAACATCTACTGATTTAAGCAAAAGCTTGATCCTATGGTCTCCACAGAAGTGAAATCGATCTTCCAACAGGCCTTTACCAACCATGATGGGCTTGGGCTGCAGGCTGCTGTGGAAGCATAGTGAAGGGGGTTCTGAAAATTAACCACATCATTCCCCACTCACTGAGCCCCTGCCATGGAAAACATAGGGTGGATGAGTTGCTGGGTGGGTGGCAAGGATTAGCTTCATTATCTAAAATAATCAGGGGAGGGAGGGAGAGGAGACATAGATTGCCATGGATATTTTATGAAACTATCCTTGGGGCCTCAACAAAGCAGGGTGGCTTACTACCCCAGGTGATTAAGTTATATATGATAGAACCAGGCTGAAAATGCATGACGCAGTCTGGGCCCAGGCAACACTTGCTTGGCACAGTGGTGAGCAGCTGAGAAGACATGAGCATCTACATATAACCCTCCTTCCCATCTCCACATGTGGAACGGAGACTTCAGGCACAGTCCCATGGAAGAAGCCAGACAAGAAACACAGTGAAAAAGAGCCCAGAAGGAAAATATCTGAGCCAGGACATCTGGGTTGCAAAGGTCTGCAGTGTATAGAAATTCAATCATGCCATCGTATTGTTCTCTGCTTAGGAAAAAAGAAAACTATTTCCCCTGTCACCCAAGTCAGCCAATAGTTGTGTCTCCCAAGGCACTGGCCTCCTACTTTCATGGCTTGTTGGGGCTAAACTCTGACATTTCCATCTCTGAGTTTAGGGGTCCTCACTATCTCCAGAGGGATCTGGGGTCCCATCAGCAAAACCATCAGCTGTTAGCTGTTAGGACAACAGCCTGGGGTGACAGAGGGTATGCTGGGCAGAGGCCCAAGTTGGGCCCTTTAAAAGACTCATGATGGAAAACAGCCTCTCACTATACACCAGCACAAAGAAGCTGGTACACACTGCCCCCTCTTATTTCTAGAAACTTCCTCTCTGGAAAAGTCGCTCATTCTCTTTTCAAATTGAAAAACTAAAGAATGTAGAAAATAAAAACACCTCCCCTATAACTCAGAAATATTGTATAAGGGAATGCAGAGCCAAGGGCTTGAGAAAAAGGTCAAATATTCTAGATAATACTCAACAAGAGCTTGCAGGAGAATGGGCACCGCATGATTAAATATTGCTTTGATGCTCATGGGGTCCTTTTGGAGTGAAAGAATAAGAAATAGAGTAAAAGGTGGGGGCATATAGGAGATCTGGGCAGTTCTAGGCTGAGGCAAACAGCACTCTGACACCCCAGTGTAACCCCAGGAGGCAGAACTGCCCGGAGGTTACAATGTCAGTATCTGCATGGAGAAAATCCAGGTACCCAAGCTATAACAACCTGTGGGACTCTGCAGAGCCTACAAACTATGTGGGAACACTAGCAAGACTGAGGACAGAGGGAGGGTGAGGCAAAGGCCTGCATCTTGAAGCATGTAATGAGGTGATATCTATTATCATACATTATAAAGATATTTATGCATTAAAGAAGGTTCTTGTGAAATTTAATTTTAATGGTCTGATAATTAAACAAAAAATCCACAATAATTATCATATCTCAATTTTATAGCATATTTGCTGATGGCAATGTTATTTTTTTTTTTTAAGAAAGATGATGTTAATTCTTCATTGGGAAGTCCTTCTCTTGCCTTTGGGTATCTCTTGAAGCTGAGTGGGGAGGGGTGCCTAGTGCTATGGGTGGCAGCCTGAGCTACTATGTGCATCTCATGCCACAAGTCAGTAGATGAAGCTAGATCCAGTCAATGTCTTGATACTCTAGATCTGACCCCTTCACACGGGAAAAAGTCCATCTGATAAACTGCTACACAGACTAAAGAACCTCAGCATGTGAGGGTAGAGACTGTGAGCAACAAGATGGGGTATTTGGCCAAGACAAAAATTTTGGGGGGTTTGAACATGAAATTGAAAAGTAAATGTGGAGTGGAAGCTAGGCTGATGCCACGGTAGGAATAAACACAGAAATTAACACAGTCCTGGAGACTGCAATAGCAATGTAGTGACCCAGCACGGAGTCTGGGAACAAGAACTGCCACGCAGCAGCATAAATCACTTTGGGCAAAAGTCAAATTACATGGCAGCCCTTCATTGCAGAATGAAGGCATCAGGCAGTCACTGAGACTCACAGGCTCAGAGATGAGTTGCCGATATCCAAAGAGGAGACTAGGAAGGTGGGACAATACTCTGTCCAATCAATTGACACAATGACCTCCTTTCATGGTCAGGTTAAGAAGAGCTCTCTAAGCAGCAGAGACAAGAGAGGCATTTCTGAGTTTCCAACGCTCACCCCCTCCGTATTTCACATTTTTCTCTGCATCGGAATGTGTGGCACGCACACTTCCACATCATGTTGGCTCTCCAGCCTGGGCTGTCCCCCTCGACCCCTGCCCTCTGGTCCTCACTAACATCTGCTCAGCTGACATATTCTGCTATGAACTAAATGTGCACACCCTCCCAAACTCATAGATTGATTTCTTCACCTTGTCCCCAAAGTGACAAAATTAGCAAGTGGAGACTTTGGGAGGTGAGGAGGTCTTGAGAGGAGAAAGAGAGAGATCTCCTAAGTAAGACTGGTGGACTGTTTTCAAAAGGGTCAAGAATTACTGTCTCATCTCCACAACTGTGTGAAGCACAGGGAGAAGCTGTCTACAGATGAGAATATGGCCCTCATCAGATATTGGATAAGCTGGTGCTTGGATGCCCAGCTTCCAGCATCCAGAACCAAGAGTCTCAAACTAAATTTGCTGTGGTGCCATGAGAGTACCCCACCGGGTACTAAGATGAAAAATGGGCATTAAGAGTAGACAGCTACTTAACAATACATACAATGATGGAGGCAGCTTTGGGACTGAGGGTTGGCCTACACTAGTGGGGTTCTAGGTGTGCCACCCAAAAAAAGACTAACATGGTCACCAATGAACTCCCAAGGGCAGCTATTGTAGGGACAGGGGAGACAAGGGGAGAGCGACAGTGAAGGTCCCAGTCTTCTCAGACACCAGAGCAGCAATGACAGAGGCATCACGAAACACTGTTCTGAAGGAGCCTCAGGCGAGTAGACACAGGGCAGACACGAAAGACCCACTGGGTGTGAGGTGGTGAAGAACGTGGCCCTGCCATGGAGGTACAGCTTGTGAGTAGCAAGGTAGGGTACCTGGCTGAGGAAAACATTTACTTGGATTTGAACATGAAATGTCTCCCATAGGCTCATGTCTGTGAACGCTCAGTCCCTCTGTTGTAGAAGGTTATGGAACTTCCGAGTGCTAATGCCTCACTGGAGCAAGTGGGTCATTGTGGGAGGGCCTTGAGGTTTTGGAGCTAGCTTCATTTCTTGTCTTGACCATGAAGCATATACAATCAGCTGTTTCATAGTCCTCCCACCCCACTTTCCACACCACAATGAACTGTATACCTTCAAACTGTGAGCCAAAAAAAAAAAAGCCTTCCTCCCTTAAATAGTTTCTCACCAGGTATTTGGTTTCAGTAACAAGAGAGTAAGGAATGCAACATCTTAGTAAAGATGCAGCTGGGCTTCTGTTAGTCTTTTATGGTAAAAATGGGGAAGAGAAAAATGATTTAAAGATACAGCTCCTCCTTGGAGCACATGAAGGGACCCCGGCTGGCTAGGCATGTCACCATCCTCCATTTGTTCTCCCCAGCTCAGTGTGGGTTAGAACTCTCGCCATTCGTGGAGTGGTGTAGGGCTCACCACACAGTCTCTTCTCAAAGTGTCAATACTTGTTGAATGACTATCTTGTGAGTGAATAAAACAAGGTACAAGTTAACACTCAGAGATGAGAACGTAGGCAAAAAGCTGCATGAAGAAGAAGCCCAAAGCATAAAACCAAACTGCAATTATCTATGACTCGAGTCATTAATATCACATAGCCCGCGTTGCCAAGAATGATTCACATCTTCGCCACAGGACACGCTTCGCAATTTATAATTTCTTAAAATTGTTTTATACCGGTGTCACAAACAGACCAGATTTATCGTCTCTCGGATCACGGGCTACATGAAAACATGCAGACCAAGAGACAGGACAGATGGCAGACATTTCACCGCACAATTGAGGGGGACAGCAGTAGGCAGCACCCACACTTTCAGAAATGTTCAGCCTCCTTGCTCCCTGGAAGCAGAAGAAAGGGCATTTGCTCAGCCTCTGGCAGAGGCCCAGGCACACCCAGGTGGCAGGTCCCATCCGAGGGAGGACAAGGTGACCCCAGAAGCATTTCAGGCTCCTCTCACAGGAGGGTCAGCGATGGCCCCAAGCCCTGGGTCTCCAGCCTCCAAACTGTAACCCAGACTGCCCTGCGAGGGGGCTTCAGGGCCTAACGTACATTCATACATGCCATTAACAATCACATTAAATATGAATTGCTGGAAGTCACTGCACAGTGAGGAATTAGCATAGAAATGAAGATGGTGGCATATTTACACAATGAAATATTAATAGCAGTCAAAATGAAAGGACTGGGCTTATATTTAGCTGCAAAGTACAATGCTTATATAAGTTTCAAAGGGACACACATGACAGGCAAATACTTATAGGATTTAAAAATAAATTCTCAAAATGATTTTTGGTTGTGGGGATACACGTATACACAATAAGAGCAGAGAAATGCAGACATGAATGCACTACCACTTTCAAAGAGTCACCCCGAGGAGGAAGAGCAGGATGGGGTGCTGCTTAATTATTCTTCCCATAGCTTACTTATCCCAACATTTCCTTTTGAGATTTTTTTTTTCAAATACAAACTTTAAAGTGAGCAGCACTTCAGTTTGGTTCATCGCTATCCACCCTGCTGGCCTCAGAGCATCCATTAACTCCAGCGACCTGCCATGCATGGCAGACTGCTGCTGGGGTCACGCCCCAAGCCCAGGTTCCTTTGCATGTTGGCTTTTAACCAGGGCTCAACACTGGTTTCCATGCATTTTTCTGATGCACAGTTGACCCACTCTAATCTCACTCTGCACAGCGTTTTAAAGGATGTAGATGTTCAAGTAACCCAAACCTCCACTGAGTTACCCTATCAGATTAGCACACAGAAAATTACCTTCCTCCCTTTCGGGTCAAGCCTGGTCCTGACCTCGCCAGGGGAAACCCACGTTGAGACTCTCCTAACTGGAGACTGCTTTTGTTCGCTCTAGAGCTTCATAGAAATGGTGCCATCACATGACAGGCTCCACGAATGAGGCTGCTTTCATGCCCCCCATCAAACTCTTGAGCATTCTGTGGCTTTGTTGCAGGGTGCACCTCCCGTTGTAGAAAAGATGACCAACTTTACCCACCAAGCCATCTTTCCAGTCCCTTAACTTATTTGGCTAGCTATCACTTTGAATATGTACGCATGTGACAAGTGAGCATGCATGTTCACACGTGTGTGTGTGTGTGCACACACGTGGGGGCAGCAGCTCAAGGTTGACACCTGCTGCTTTCTTCAGTCAGTCTGCATATTACATACTGAGACCAAGTCTCTTGTCGAACCTGGAGTCCATATTATCAGCTGAGAGTCAGGAATGTAGAGGGGTCAGGCTCTACTTCCTGCATACTGGAATTATAGGTGGGCTGTTAAACCCACCCAGGTTTACATAAGTTCTGGGCATCTGAGCCCCAGTCCTCACACACGCTGTGGTGGTTTGAAAGAAAATGGCCCCCATAGGGAGTGGCACTATTAGGAGGTGTGGCTTTGTTGGAGGAAGTGTGTCACTGTGGGGGGCAGGCTTTGAGGCTTCCTGTGTTTAAGCTACGTCCAGTGTGGCACAGATTGCTTCTGCTGCCTACATAGAACTCTTAGTTCTTTCTCCAGCACCGTGTCTGCCTGCATGCTGCCTTAAAGATAATGGACTAAACCTCTGAAACTGCAAGCCAGACCCAATTTATGTTTATAAAAGTTTTCGTTTATAAAAGTTTCCATGGTCATGGTGTCTCTTCACAGCAATAGAAACCCTAACTAAGAGAGAAGGCAAAGACATCACCTGTTGAGCCATCTCCTCTGCCCCATACCCTGAAAAATATTTTTAATAACTAATGTTGGAACAGCAGGGCCAAAGGCAAGTGTATGTTTGGCATTAAAAGAAAGTGTTGTGACTTTGTCCCCACTGGCCGGGGGGCCAGGCCCTTTCCCTCCTCTCTAGCGCTCCTTCTGTGTCTTTTTCAACTCCCTGTTCTGATGACTGTACAGCAGCTTCTCCCTGTGATGTTCGCATTTGCATTTCCCTGCTGACTAATAATACAGTGTCAGCCATTGGTGGCTGGGGGAGGGGGGAGTTTGCTCTTTAAAATAAGATGGAGCCAGGAATATGTAAACAGATCTAGAGCAAACATGGGGGAATGTTTAGATCTAAGACACGGGCCTGCTGATTTGTTGTTGCTGAATCTGGGGCCTCATACATCTTTCTATTGAAAAATAAAAATACCATTCCATCTGTACATGGAACTAAAAGACATGGCCTCTTGTTGTAGGGCGAGGCCTAGAAGAGAGTAAGGAGGGGGCTCTACATCATCCCAGCATTACCAAGCTATGCCCACCTGGGTCCTGGCCTTTCTCTGCCTCTGCAGGACACTTACCGCTGGCACTCACTGGCATGCAAGACAAGCTCAGAGTTGTTCCTGGCACAGACTGTCAGCTCGTGCTCTGTAGAATTGAAGACGTCGAGAAGCAGGTGGCACTGCCGGGTGCTGTGTGGAGAGACAGAGAGAAGTTCAGAACCCTCCAATAGCAAAGAAAAGCAACTTAGCCCTTTCTTCCTATATCCTTTGGATACTAGAACTTCTCGCTATCTGAAGAAGTGCAGAGGTGTGGTTTATAATAACGCCAAGGCCTCTGGGCACATGCTTAGAACTTTGTCAAACCCTTTATGAACCAAAAGACCTTGGAAAGTAGCTCAATTCTCCAAGCCCCAGCAAGTGACAAGCAACTGGCCCTTAAGACCATCTATACATATGGCATACAGAGTCACTAAAGGCTATGTCCAAATGAGGAAGTCTTGAGACTGAGCAAAGGGCTGGGTGTTGGAATGTGAAGAACTGGGCCCCATGTGTTTGTGCTGACTTCTCTGTAAGCTTCATTCTCTGGGACTCCAAATTATTCCTCTTTAGAGCTGAGGCACTTGAAGCCTCCCCTCCCTTTGCTTCATACATGGTAGGAAGTAGAGTTCTCAACTTCCAAAGGCTCCTTGTAGCAAGGGACACTACCAATGGCAGCATCCCAACCCACAGGCTTCTCAGACCCCAAGTGACAGAGCCTGGAGGAGGAGAAGGAAGAGGAGGAGGAGGAGGAGGAAGAGGAGGAAGAGGAGGAGAAAGTGGAAGAAGAGGAGGAGGAGGAAAAGGAGGAGGAGGAAGAGGAGGAGGAGCAGGAAGAAGAGAAGGAGGAGGAGGAGGAGGAAGCGGCTTCTTGCCTGTGGCCTCCCTGGCTTCCCTTCCTTCCTCCTTGGAATGAGAAGGAGACTTTCTTTGAAGCTCAGCTACCATTTAGAGATGAGAACCAAACCATAGGCTGTGAATGGCAGAGCTGGGGCTGGAAGGAGCTGGAAAACCAGGCACCTCCTATAGCAGCAATGCGCCACCCCCACCACCTCCTCCCTGTGGACTTATTAGCTACACGGCTGCAATACTTAAAAAGTACCAACAACCCATGCTTCACTGGTGTTGATCACTACAGTTCCATTTCCATTACAATTGAATGCTTGCCTAGAACTAGCACAGCTTCCTAAATACCAGGTGTCATGGGAAGCACGTGACAGGAAATCGAGGCTTGCTGGCTGATCTAAAAGGGACGGCCACGGCCACTGCAAGAGCAGAGTCACAGGGCAGCTGTGACGGCCTTGAGGAAAGAGGGTGAATCGTTTGTCTTGGGAGTAAGGGAGAGAGATACAGAGACAAAGAGCTGCTCTCAGGGTCATCTCTAGCCCGTGTGGAATCAAAACCTTCTAAGAGACATCTGACTTCTCTGGTGTGTCCCCAAGCAGGAGGCAGGGCTAGGTTGGCTATCTGGAAAGCCAAGCCAAAGGAATAGAGAGGGCTGTAGGAGTTTGCCTCAGTGTCCTGACACTTCTGGGAGAACAGTACAGGGGAGAGGAGGGTAGGGAGAGGATGGCTGAGGTGACGGCTGAGACTCCAGACTGAACTCAAGTCGGTTCACCTTCACGGTTGGTAGGTGCCATTGATCACGCCTGTCCTGGGTTCATACACACACAGAAGCAGACACTGTCCAGAGGCCAGGGGGTATCACAAAGCAATCTTTCCAAGCAGATTGGGCTTCTCCAGAGAGGGAAGCGGAGGCACAGTGTCACCATCTCTGGTACATAGAGCACCAAAGTAGCACCAGAGGCTTTCAAAGGATATCCTCATGTTGGCTGATGCTGGGGCTTGGGAGCAAGGGTATCTTCCCCAGGGGTGTTGGCATTGGGAACATGCCAACATGTTCTGACAGCTGCCTAGAAGTAGCCTCTTCCCTTAGCGCCTAGGCAAAGGGGACTCCAGAAATGAAGATCAGACCTGCCTTTATCATAACTTCATGAAATCTTTAGTCACAGCAAAATCTTTCATCATAAAACATTAATGGGAGAGGGGGGTAAGGCCATTTTTTTTAAATCCTAGAAGGCTGTTTTCACTTGTAGAGCCCAGTACCTGAGAAGCTGCCTAGAAATGCAGCACAGACACACTATGAGCTGCTGTGCTCCCTGTTCTGAGTCACTGTCTATGTGGGGCGTCTAAGCTACTGTTTCCATTGCTTCTGTCGACCCGAGGATATATCGGTGGTGGATCTTTGTTTTCTATCTGTTATTCACAAATTAACTCCCGTCCCAGACTGTGGTAGCATTTTGTGCCCACCGCAATCCCGTTTATTCACGCGTCTTTCCACATCCCTGTAGCTGGCTTTCTTTATGAGCTGCTGGAACACACAATTTACTTTTCTCATTCTTGCTCAAGTCTTGGGTTTTGTTTGCTCTTCTGGATTCACCTTTCTGAAGACAAGAGGTTGCCTAGGAAATGATCCCTGAAGAAGCGGAGTCAGAGCCAACTTGTAGGGCAGATAAACTTTCACAGAAAGTGGTAGATTGAGGTCTATGGCCAATGGGGAAGAGGAAGTTCAGCTGCCAGGGGCCACACGTTCCCTGAATTATCAACTGATTCTTCTAACAGACATGTGAGTCTCCCCTGCCTGTCAGCTACTATCACATGCGCACAGTTGAGGAAGGGAGGTGAGGAAGGAAGACAGGACCTCAGCTTTTGTGAGAATTGAGCTGGGAAGAGAGTACAAGAAGAGGGGGTTAAAAAATTAAAACAATCTTTTCCAGAAAGTTAAAGGCAACAGATGCAAAAAAGATTGCAGGTTAAAGGCTCACCTTATTGGTAACATTTCTATAATTAACTGAAGATAGTGACACGGAGAAGGATTTAAGAATACAGATTTATAAATGCAATGCAGCCCAGAAATCATTCATGAATAAATGTAATAAATGTGTGTAAGACATTCATGTAAACTATTTTAAATTTTTACAGAAAAGTTAGTAAAGCAGTCAAATGAATAAAGAGGTATTTTATGCTTGAGGAAAAGAAGAAGTCACAATTGTCTAGATCTACGTAAATTCAATGAACCTTAATTAAAAAGAGGGACAATAAAGTTTTGGTAAATTCTGGTGTGCTATTCTAAATTATAGATTTTTTTTAAAAAAAATTGTCAAGAACACACAAAATAATGATGGCGAGGATGTTGGAAAGATCTAGCCTGCTATACATGAAGAAATCATCCAAAGCATAAACAATGAACGACAGCCCAAAACATGTCCCAGTGCTGGGGATTGGAGGTCTGACTAAGAGGTGATGCTCTGTAGGAGAAAAATTCCAGAAAAGTCCTGGGACACCTGGTTATGTGTACAGGAAACCATATCCCTACCTCAGACTATGACCTTAAAAGTCCACAAAATAGCTATGTGTAGTGTGGCCATTTTCTCAGAATTCAAACCGTTACGCAGATATCCCTTCTACAGGGAGGACAGGAAGTGATCCAACCTACAAAGCACAGGATAATCAAATAGAGGTAAAAAAGAAAACACAAACTGAGGGAATTCTGGATATGGAAGAGTCTGGGTAATGAACAGGAACTACAGAAACAAGTACAACCAACAGAATACAAGACATAGAAAAAAGAATCTCAGGTACTGAAGATACTATAGAGGAAATAGACTCATTGGTCAAAGAAAACATTAACTCTAACAAATTCTTAACACAAAACAACCAGAAAATCTTGGACACGATGAAAAGACCAAACCTAAGAATAATAGGTATAGAAGAAGTCCAGCTCAAAGACAAAGAAAATATATTCAACAAAATCATAAAAGAAAACTTTTCCAGCCTAAAGAAAAATATCCCTATGAAGGTACAAGAAGCTTACAGAACACCAAATAGACTGGATCAAAACAAAAACAACAGAAAAGTCCCTCACCATGTAATAATCAAAATGCAAAAAATACAGAAGAAAGACAGAATATTAAGAGCTGCAAAGCAAAAAGGTCAAGTAACATATAAAGGCAGACCTATCAGAATTACACCCAACTTCTCAGTAGAAACCATAAAAGCAAAAAGGTCCTGGGCAGATGTGCTGCAGACACTATGAAACCACAGATGCAAGCCCAGACTACTATACCCAGCAAAACTTTCAATCACCATCAATGGAGAAAACAAGATATTCCATGACAAAAACAGATTTAAGCAATACGTATCTACAAACCCAACCCTACAGAAAGTACTAGAAGGAAACCTCCAACTCAGGGAAGCTAACTGTACCCACAATAACACAGGCAATTGATAACCCACCACCAGCATAACCCAAAGAAGGGAAACGCACAAATGCTACTACCGAAAAATAATTGGAATTAACAACCACTGTCATTAATATCTCTTAATATCAATGGACTCAACCTATAAAGAGACACAGGATAAGAGAATGGATACAAAAACAGGATCCAGCCTTCTGCTGTTTACACAACTTTAATCGCAGCACTGGGGAGGCAGAGACAGACGGATCTCTGGGAGTTCAAAGATAGCCTGGTCTACAGAGAAAGTTCCAGGACAAAGATATGCAGAGAACCTGTCTCAAAAAGCCAAAAGTTAAAAGTAAAAATAAAAGAAATAGAGGTTAAAATAAAGCCACGTAAAGATGGAAAATACACAGAGAATCTTGACACTGTATGCTATTATGCTCTCTTTGAATTGTTTAAATGCTGAGGAAGGAGCAACAGCTGCTAAAAGATATTTGCTTATAAATGCTGCAGAATTAATCCAAGATAGGTATTCTGAAAATACCTTGGCTTCAGAATTGAAGTCAA
The DNA here is from genome assembly GCF_982192425.1 of Myodes glareolus. Classification (NCBI taxonomy): domain Eukaryota; kingdom Metazoa; phylum Chordata; class Mammalia; order Rodentia; family Cricetidae; genus Myodes; species Myodes glareolus. The sequence goes on from NC_142044.1 coordinate 35,034,833, forward strand.
AAGGTATGTTACTTTGGAGAAGAGATTTTTCTTTTGTTTCCACAGAAAATGAGAGGTTCTGAATTTATTCAGAGTTAAGAAAAATCATCTTTGACCAAGGGAGACCACCTGAGCAATCTCTGGTAGGAACAGATGGCCCAGATGTCTTGAGTTCTTCATCCAGAACAGGTTCAGGACTGCTGCCTGAGATGATCAAGACTCACAGGATACTTCAGTCAGGACTTGATCATAACTCTAAATTTTCTTTAGGTTCCCATAAGATTATCAGCGCCCCCAACCAGCTAAAAGTAGCCTAAAATACTACGCCCACATTCCCAACAAATGGACTATGGATATTTTCCTTTGTTTTTTTTTTTTTTTAAAAAAAAGAGGGGGGGGAAGTGGTGCGGGAGAATTGTCTGTATTCTGTTAATCATGTTTTAAATAAAACAGTGATTGGCCAGGCAGGAGGTGTAGGCGGGAAAGCCAGACAAGAAGTGGAAATGATGCAAAGAGAGCAGGAGAATTCTGGGGAGGAGGAAATTGATTTCTCCCTCTCCTGCCCAGGCCACCAAAGCAGCAGGATGTGAGCTGCTCCACTGAAAAAGGTACTGAGCCACATGGTTAAAATAGATCAGAAAAATGGGTTAATCAAGATGTAAGAGTTAGCTAATATGTAGCCTGACCTAATGGGCCAATCAGCTTTATAACTTAGAGATCTGAGTGTGATTTTTCTCTGGGACTAAATAGCTGGGGGACGGGGTGGAACAGAAAACCCAAATAACAAACAGGCACCCTCATGTTACAGAATGGTGCCCACGTGGATAACTGCATCCACAGAAAGCCTGAGAAAGCTTGGAAAAGACTAGAGTAAAGCATTTTGGTTTTCAGCCATAGCAGGAAAAAAGCTGCGCTGTTTTAAAATGCTGGCTTTCTGGGACGTCCTGCCAGGGAAAACTCTTGACTCTTTCAAGCAGGCAGTCCGTGGACTATGGAAACAATGTTGCAGCTTGCTTCCTGGCAAGGACCTTAAAACGTCTTAAGAGCTTTTGACTGCTGTTTTCTCCATATTCCTTAGCAAATTAAAGACCCATGTGGTCAGAAAAAGAGAGATATACAGTAAAGTGAGATTCAAAGAGTAAGAAAACCTCTAAATGGTTTACATTGTGTTAAAAATGTATACAGGCTAAAGGTTAAAGTTCTCAGAGTTAAAAAAAAAGAAAGAAAGAAAGAAAGAAAGAAAGAAAGAAAGAAAGAAAGAAAGAAAGAAAGAAAGAAAGAAAGAAAGAAAGAAAGAAAGAACGAGTAGCCTGGGAGGCAGAGACAGACAGATCTCTGGGAGTTCAAAGATAGCCTGGTCTACAGAGGGAGTTCCAGGACAAAGATATGCAGAGAACCTGTCTCAAAAAGCCAAAAGTTAAAAGTAAAAATAAAAGAAATAGAGGTTAAAATAAAGCCACGTAAAGATGAAAAATACACAAAAAATCTTGATACTGTATGCTATTATGCTCTCTTTAAATCGTTTGAATGCTGAGGAAGGAGCAACAGCTGCTAAAAGATATTTGCTTATAAATGCTACAGAATTAATCCAAGACAGGTATTTTGGTTTTTTTTTTTTAATCTCTCTTTACTGCATATCTCTCTTTTTCTGACCACAGATTGGGAAAGGGTTTTCTAATCAACTGGACCCAAGGAACAAGCAGGTGTAACTATCCTAATATCTAACAAAATAGATTTCAAACTAAAATCAATAAGAAGAGATGGAGAAGGACACTTTATACTCATAACAGGAACAATCCATCAAGATGTAGTCTCAATCCTGAACATCTATGCCCCTAATACACGAGCATCCACATATGTAAAAGAAACATTGCTAAAACTTCAATCACACATCAAACCCTGCACACTAATAGCAGGAGACTTCAACACTTCACTCTTGCCAATGGACAGGTCAACCAGACAGAAACTTAACAGAGAATTAAGAAAACTAGCAGATGTCACGAATCAAATGGACTTAGCATCTATAGAACATTCCACCCAAACACAAAAGAACATATCTTCTTCTTAGCACCTCATGGAACCTTCTCTAAAATTGACCACATACTCGGCAACAAAACATACCTCCACAGATACATAAAAAATTGGAGTAACCCCCTGTGTCTTATCAGATCACCACGGATTAAAATTAGAATTTAACAACAATACTATTCTCAGAAAGCCTACAAACTCATGGAAATTGAACAGTGAACTACTGAACCACCCCTGGGTCAAAGAAGAAATAAAGAAAGAAATTAAAGACTTCCTTGAATTCAACAAAAATTAAAGCACAACATATCCACACCTATGGGCCACTAGGAAAGCAGGGCTAAGAGGAAAGTTCATAGCACTAAGTGACCACATAAAGAAAATGGAGAAAGCTCATGTTAGTGACTTAACAGCACACCTGAAAGCTCTAGAACAAAAAGAAGCAGACTCACCCAGGAGGAGTAAAAGACAGGAAATAATCAAACTGAGGGCTGAAATCAACAAAATAGAAACAAAGCAAACAATACAAAGAATCAATGAAACAAAGAGCTGGTTCTTTGAGAAAAATCAATAAAATAGACAAACCTTTATCCAAACTAATCAAAAGGCAGAGAGGGAACATCCAAATGAACAAAATCAGAAACGAAAAGGGGTACATAACAACAGACACTGAGGAAATTCAGAGAATCATTAGGTCATACTACAAAAACCTGTACTCCACAAAATTGGAAAATGTAAAAGAAATGGACAATTTTATAGATAGATACCATATACCAAAGTCAAATCAAGACCAGGTGAGCAATTTAAACAGACCTATAAACTGCAAGGAAATAGAAGCTGTCGTCAAAAACATCCCAACCAAGAAAAGCCCAGGGCCAGATGATTTTAGTGCAGAATTCTACCAGAACTTCAAAAAAGAGCTAATACCTATATTCCTCAAAGTGTTCCACATAATAGGAACAGAGGAACACAGCCAAACTCTTTTTATGAGGCTACAGTTACCCTGATACCAAAACCACACAAAGACTCAACTAAGAAAGAGAAATACAGATTAATCTCACTCATGAACATGGACGCAAAAATATTCAATAAAATACTGGCAAACCGAATCCAGGAACACGTTAAAAAATAATCATCCACCATGATCAATTCAGCTTCATCCCAGAGATGCAGGGCTGGTTCAATATACGAAAATCTATAAATGCAATCCATCAAATAAATAAAACTGAAAGAAAAAACAATATGATCATTTTATTAGATGCTGAAAAGGCTTTCAAAAAACTCCGACACCTCTTCATGATAAAAGTCTTAAAGAGATCAGGAATACAAGGAACATATATAAATATAATAAAAGCAACATACAACAAGCTGACAGCTAACGTCAAATTAAATGGAGAGAAACTCAAAGAGATTCCACTAAAATCAGGAACAAGACAAAGATGTCCACTCTCTCCATATCTCTTCAACATAGTTCTTGAAGTTCTGGTTATAGTAGTACGACCACAAAAGGAGATCAAAGGGATTCAAATTGGAAAGGAAGAAGTCCAACTTTCCTTATTTGCAGATGACAAGATAGTATATATGATAGTATATATAGGTGAACCCAAAAACTCTACCAGAGAACTCCTACAGCTGATAAATACCTTCAGTGATGTGGCAGGATACAAGATCAACTAAAAAAAAAATCAGTAGTCCTCCTATATACACATGATAAAGAAGCTGAGAAGGAAATTAGAGAAACATCACCTTTCACAATAGCCACAAATAACATAAAATATCTTAGGGTAACACTAACCAAAGAAGTGAAAGACCTATTTGCAAGAACTTTAAGTCTTTGAAGAAAGAAATTAAAGAAGATACCAGAAAATGAAAGATCTCCCATGCTCTTGGATAGGTAGGATCAACATAGAAAAAAAATGGCAATCCTACCAAAAGCAATCCACAGATTCAGTGCAATCCCCATCAAAATCCAAATATAATTCTTCACAGACCTTGAAAGAATAATAATCAACTTGATATGGAAAAACAAAAAACCCAGGATAGCCAAAACAATCCTGTATAATAAAGGAAACCCAGAAAGCTACCAGACACCCAAGGCTGTCAGTCAGTAAACAAATCCTGAGAGGCAAGACTCTCCAGTCAGCGAGCTGTGCGGGAAGCTCTATGGACACAGCTTCCATGAGCTGCCCTCTCCCCTGGGGTAGGAGTTTTGGTGATACAGCTGTTCCTGGGTCTCTGGTGTTCCTGTAAGTAATCCCCTCCCCTGAGCTAGACTTGACTGGAACGTTTCTTTGTTCTGTCATCAGTGCCGTCACTGTCTGCAGTGAACAGATGTTTGCAACTGCCCAGAAAGTCATGCACCATGACCTCAAATTTATTTAAAAATTTAAATGTTTTAAAACAAGTAAACAGCTTGTGAGACGTGAGATATTTCACAAATGAGTTATGATATATAAAATATAAAAGAAAGTGTATTTGGCCGTGTTAAAGTTAAGAACTTTGGTATAAATAGAAATCATTACAAACCTAAGACAATCTCCTTGTGGAAAGGTATTGTCAATATATTAAACTGACAATGAATCAAAATTCTGATTTCATGGAGAATTCCCATAAATCAATAAAAAAATTGACTCATTAAGAAACCAAGGAAAGGGTGGGAAGCAACAGTCGAAACTGGAGGAAATCCAATGAGCAGTAAACAGACACTCTATTAAGCTAGGAGCCAGAGCAAGAAATCAAACACGAAGACACCATTTCCCACTCAACTTAATGGAAACACTTAGAAAGAAACAAGAGATGGCCAAAATGCACATCAGCAAAAAGTTGGGTGTAAATAAATTAGTACAACTTCAAAAAAAAAAAAAAAAAGGAAGGAGAGAGAGAAAGAGAAGAGAGAAAAGAAAAAAAGGAAGGTTACCTGCCTGAGCAATATCTAAACACACTTAGACATAACAATTCCATGTCAATGTGATTAACTCAGAGGGCTCCATTAAAGACACGCACAAAAGCATCCACTGCAGTTTGGTTGATAGAAGCCAAAGGCTCCTTTTAACAAGGTGAGACTCAACAGGAGAGAGAATGGAACCGTGTGGCTGCATGGATCAGAATCTGTGCAGAGGAGAAATGAGCTTGCAGGAACAGGCTGCCTCGGCCCGGTGTGGTGGTTTGAATGTGAAAGGCCCCTACCCTATACGCTCAATATTTGAATGTTTGGACCCCAGTTGGTAGGACTTTGGGAAGGGTTTGTTTGAGGAGGTGTCTCACAGATGGTGGGCTTTGAGGTTTGAAAAGCCCATACCATCACTAGTTAGCACCTGCTTGTGGATCAAGATGTGAGCTCTCAGCTACTGCTCAGGGCCATGCTGCCTGCTGCCATGGCTCTCCCCGACGGTGATCACAGACACTAACCCCCTGGAACTGTAAGCTGCAAATAAACCCTTCTAAAAGTTGCCTTGGTCTTATTACAGCAATAAAAAATTACTACAACACATGGGTACATCCTGTGCTAATGATGCCAGGAAAGTAAGCTTCAGGAGAAAGCACATGCACTAGACATGTGTGGCAACGTTTAAAGATCATTTTCAAAACTCTATTCTGTTAATAAACATTAGTCTTTATTAGTCTTCCTTACAAAAGAACATAGATGGAGATTTCACAGTATAGCTTTCTGTTTCAAATTTAAATATAAATAAATATAGCAAAATGTTAAGATTGGACTGCTGTTCCCTTCATCTGTCTGTTTCTGTTAAAATGTTTAGAAGAAGTATGTGAAAGTCCTTCAGAATGCTGTCTGAGCCTAGGGGCTCCCCCAGAAGGAGAGCCTGAAAAAAGAGTGCGCGGGGAGCTGGGGCTCAAGGAAGAGAGGCCAGGAGAAGGCAGCGTGCAGACAGAGTGGAGAGAAGAGGCTGGGCCATAAAAGGTTTTGTGGGCAACTTACTGAGCTGGCCACTCTGAGGTAGCCAGGGCTACATTTCCTGGGTCCTTCTGGGACCCTACAGAGACCTGCCTTCATAACTGAGCACCTCCATCACAGCAGACAGGATGATTCATTTTCCCACTGCATCTCAGCCTCACTGGACAAGCTTTCCCATGAAGGATCCGGTCTCACACTTCACTGAGTTAAACCACTGTGCAGGGGGTACCTGAAGTCACCCAATCCTGCAGCCTTGGCAAGGCATTTAGAATATTCCAGAAAGCAAGAAATGCTGAACACTGCTGAGGTAAGGTGCTCTCCAGTTACACCTGCATAAATCTGGTTACTATGGCAACAGCTAGTGTAAAAAGTAGGCTATGAAATGCAGCAGGGCATGAGACTCCTATAATACAAATAGTTTTCAGAAATTAAGTGATTCTCCTGAAAACATCAACAGGGGTTTGAAAAAAAAAAAACTTCAGGTTTGATGGCAATGGAGGTTCTCACTGAAGAAAGGATTTTGATTTGGGACTCTGATAACAAGAAAGCAATGAAGGTCTGGGAGGAGAGCCTCCCAAAGAGAATGTGCAATTAATGCAAAAATCTTGAGACACAGTGTGATCACAGAACAGAACAAGCAGAGAAGAGATTGGCAGAAGATTAATGATGGAGGGAAAGTCATAAGAAAATATTGATTTTATTCTAAGCATGACAGAAAGCTATTTTGAGAGTCTGGAGCAGATGAGTGGTGTGGACTGTTTTATGCAGGGCAGAAGGCATAGGATGAGTTCCAGTGCCGGAAAGGACGAAACAGGCACAAGGCACTTTGTCTCTCCCACCGTCTGTAACCAAATCCATCCCAAAGTCACAGTTAGGGTGGATAGAGTCAAAGACTCAAAAAGTTCTAAACCTGAGAAGACAAAGTTCTGACCTGGGAGTGAGTTGCGCTTTCCTTCCCGGCCCTGCCCTGACTCAAAAGGCAGCTTGGAGCTCAGAGGGCTGAGAAGATTCATCCCAGGAATGTGCTGGGATCCCGTAGGTGTACGCACAACAGGAAGAGGCACAGAAGCTTCATTCCTAGCCTGACCAGCGGGGAGTGTTCCATTCCTTTTGCTCTTTTCCAGTCCAGCCTGGGGGCAGCACCATACACAGACAGCACTGTCAAAGCGTTAGCTGCATGGTGAACACCACTCTCTGGTCCAGGAGTCTAGGTCCTACAGACCGCAGTGTCAGCACCCATCACATCCGGATGGCCCTCTGTTCTTTTGACCAATCAGTCACACAAGACACACACACAGGAGTCACACCTACCTTTAGGGAGGGCACAGGAGGGAGGTTTGGGATAGGACAGAGATTAAAAGTTCAATCTGACAGTTATGCGTCAACAGGCTTCACCAGGGCACAACAGGTGGAATCAGGCCAGGTGACCATGGTTAGAGTCCTCACTTCTGGGATGGCATAGAATACAGGAAAAGCCAGGGAATGCCACAGATGCTTTGAAACTGGACAATGCAGAAACCAAATACACTGTGGACTACCCACTAAAACAGAAATGTCAATGTTTTCCTGAGGACCCAGACGAGACCCCAGCATCTCATGGCGTCAGAAGCAAATACTCAGAAGATCTTGGGGGGGGGGGGGGGAACCAAACAAACAAAAAACAACAACAACAACAAAAAACTTGCCACCAGAAAATATGAACTCCCCATGAAGGGCAAAACAGCAGGGCACCTCAAGATGACTATCTTACAGAAGGATGTACCCAAGAAGGCGGAAGAGCATTCCAAGAAAGAGGGGCAGGGGGGGGGAGGCAGGAGGATGAGTCAGGAGAAGCATTGGAGCAGAAAAGTGAGCTGGAAAACCCACCTGGTAGCAACTCACTGCAGTAACAAAGAGGACAAGGAGAGAAAAGACACAGAATAAACCACCTGGAACTGAGAGACCTTCCTTCATTGAGAAGCTATGCCACCCCACACGCCAGTGACTTCACATGCTCTGCTCACATTCACCAGTGCCTCTACTCCATCTACAAGTAAAAACAAAATCCCCAAATAATAATCTAGAAGAGTAGAAATCATATGAAGAATGTTTAGGGACAACAAAGGAAATGAGACACCTAAAATGAAAGACAAAAACATCATCCAACAGAAACAACAGAGGAAAAACATATTGAGAAGTATAATCCTAAGCAGGGAGCTGGGAGCACAACCTAATAAGAACTATGTTCTGAGAAAACTGAGAAAGAAGTAAAAACCCACACCCAGCTTCCAAAGAAATGATGGCAGAAAACCTCTTAGACTCGACTACAATGTTAAATGGATTCTGGAAGCTCAGCACACCTAACACGGCACAAATGTAAGAATCCTTTAAGCTGCAGAGAGAAAAGGCAAAAGGCTACTGGGGTAAACAAGCAAGAGACAAAGGGAACAGGTATGAAAAGTCTGAAGTAGTCATCAGACGCCGTGAAGGGCAGAGGAAGCAGGACATTTTTACAAGCGACTGAGGGGTGAAAGGACTATAACCTAGAAGTCTACATCCAAGGGGGGAAAAACAAAATGTCCTTCAGGAATGAGGGGTGGGGAGGGCCGGGAAGCTAAAAGAGGCCTTGCAGAAAGACCTTCAGAAGAAAGGGCAAGAACATTACCAGGAAACTTGGCATGGAAAGAAGGAGAAAAGAGCAACAAAAATGTCAAGTGCCCGGCGAAAGGGAACTTACTGAGATCTATGACAGTAAAAGGCAGAAGCGTGGCAGCGTCCACCTGGAGCAGGGACAGTTAGCAGCGATAAAGAAGAACATTGCTTAATGAAGGAAGCCTGAATCTACCAAGAATACACAATCAGTCTTAATGTACGGCCACTTAGCTCCATGTGGAGCCCAGGGAACTGAAAAGAAAAAAAAAATGAACAGAAGACACCAATAGGATCTTCCTGGAAATGAACAGAATTCAAACCTAGATCTTAATGATAAGGTTCAGCTAGTCTAGTCTTACTAGACAGCTGGCTTCTAGACTCTCCTGTCTCTGCCTTCCAAGGCTGGCATTGCAGGTGGACCAACACACCCACCCGTCATCTATGTGCATGCTGGGGTGCAAACCCTTGTCCTACTGCTTGCACGGCAAGTGCTTTCACTTCCTGTGTCTTCTCTCAAACCCTTCCGAATGCCACTGTTGATGTCCCTAGGCTCCAGTGCCTTCTGCAGACTTCTCATGGCTCCTTGGTGAATGGGGGATCATGCAGCCACAAACAGTGACAGGCTAGGAATGAGGGTCTCCTCCTTGTATCTTAGCAGGGCAGAGTATTTTTGTGTGTGTGTGTGTGTGTGTGTGTGTGTGTGTGTGTGTGTGTGTGTACATGCCATATACATGAAGGTCAGGAATACGATTGTAGGAGTTGCTTCTCTCCTATGGAAGTCTGGGTGTAGAATTCACATCGTCAAGCTCGGTGCTCAGTGCCCTTACCTACTGAGCCATCTTGCCAATTCAGAACAGAATGTTTTGTAACTCAGTCACACCCAGGAGCAATAACTGTCTCCTCCTCCTGTATCCTGCCCATCAGTGTACCCTCAGGACTCTGGGCTCTGGCTCTGGCCTCCCCACTGCACGGCTTCCTCCAATTCACAGAAAAAGCCATTGCTATTCCTACTATTCAGACAGACAGTTTCATGGCCCCGGCTCTCCCCATCAGTTCACATCGGGCTGCTCTTCTTTCTCTGTCATGCACGTCCCATGTCCCCTCAGCATTACTTATCAATGATCCCACTGAGTATTGCCTGTATTGCGGCGGGCACTATGCTGGGTACGGCCAACATACCTGCTGCTCAGGGTGCATGACCTCAGATAGCTAACACTAAGGTAGGAAGAAGGGCCATCAGCTAAGACAGGTGACATCCTATGGAAGTTCCCAGGGTCAGCTGTGCATAGTAGATCTTCTTATAGGACTTGCCCTCCCTTTTCCCAAAGAGCACGGCACACAAAAAAGAAACAAGGGCTTCCAATGTTCATTTATCGATTTTGTACCAGGTACCATATTCGAATCTTCACAAGTCATTTTTTAACATGTGATTTCATGACCATATAAGATCAATGCTATCACCTTTTGAAGATGAAATACAGCTTTACTTCCAAATCCTATTACTAAAATTCTAAAGCCTTACAAAATTTAAAATGAATCTGCAATTTGGAAAAGCACTAGCCTGATAAAGGTCTCTTTTGAAATGACCTTAATGCCATATCTGTGGGCATGGGCCCTCTGGGAAGCTGAGCGGGTCCCTCCCCAACAGAAACCTTTTAAATGGCAGAGGGCAGGTGCAGCGGTGTCTCCAGAAGGACGGCTTCTGTTCACACAAAATACCCATTACACCCTGCACCCGGCTCTGGGACGGCATTTTCTACATAGCTCCAAATAGGGATGTCTAAGATTGGATCATTTACTGTAACCGTCTAGAAAGAAATTGCTCCTCGGGAGAGAGGCAGGCACAGCTGTTAGACAGGGGCAGTGCGGCCTAATCCATTTCAGACTAGTCCCTGAGAACACTGTCGGGCATCTTGGTGCAAAATGTGAATCTCAAAGGTAATTGATCTTCCAAATTCAAGTAGGGTGGGATGAGGGAGGAAGGGAGAGGGTGGGGAGAGAGAGAGACGGGGAGGTGGGGATTGAGGGAGAAGGAATGTTCTGCCTCTCATCTTTACTATTCTATGGCATTTAGAGAAAATGGTCCACTCTTCAATGATTTGATTCTCTTCTCTCCCTGGTGAGATGGATAGAGCAGACATGGTTTCTCAGTAAGGGACAGACAGACAGACCACAGACAGAAACCGCAACCTCTCATGAGACATTAGTGCAGCAGAAGGGGTCAGAGCTAAGGCTCTGGACACCCGGCTCACACAGACACGGCCCCAAGCCACAGGATGGTGTGGAGAGGCCCATGTAGATCCAAGCCTTCACGTGCCGATGTGTATAACACATGCAAAGCCACTGCACACTCCAGGGCATGATGCCCACCTCCAAAGACATTCTTGAATAAGAACAGAATGCTGAATATAACATACCCAGAATCAAGAACATTTCTCTTTCCCTTTTCCTTTCCAGAATATGGTCACATCAGAGGGGCTGTGGAGATGACTTGGAGGGAAGAGCGCTTGGCGCACATGTGTGACAACCTGAGCTTGGATGTTTGGATTCTCTAGAACTCATGGAAAAATTAAAAGAAAAAAAAAGCTGCGCCTGGCAATATTAACCTATAACCTCAGTGCTGGGGGGCAGAGGCAGAAACAGGGGGATTGGATTACTGGGGCTTACTGGTTGCTAGCCTCATGTCAAGTTTAGTGAGACACCCCATCTCAAGGGGACAAGGTAGAGTGTGAAAGAGCGAGTATCTGAATCCTCTTCTGACCACCAGACATACACATGGACACTCATGTCTGCATACATGCATGCACATACAACATACACACACACAAAAAAAAACTATAGAAATGACAGGGACAGAAATCCTGGCAATTCTGGGAGCAAATGACCCACACACATTTGCAGCTGGGCTTCACAATACAATTGGCCTAATACCACAGTGATTTTTTGTGTGACATATCTGGCTTCTGTTTATACTAAAATCAGACTAAACCTCCATGAAAGTTCTCATAAGCAGGTGGTCATTCAGCTGTTCAGCCTGTAGTGGCTTTGAAGTATGAAAATCTAGATTCAACTGTCACCAGCAAGCTACAGGAGCCGGAGAAAAACATCCAACACCCGCCCGGCCTCATCTGTAGTCCGAGTGTGTCGAGAGGGGCCTGACTTTAAAAGTGAGATGTGGAGAACTCCAGCACAGCAGGATTCTGACAGAACAATCTTCACCTGTGAGCAAAAAGCAAGCAACGAACTCATAACACACCGCAGCACGCCACTTCATTAAACCGCTAATGCTGAGTGCCCAAATGCATGTTGATTCTGCTGCAGTCGCGAAGGAAAATAGAACTTCAGCCTGGCTCCCATTCTGCCAGTCTTAAAACCTAGCGGGAGTCATCAATGCTTCATGCTTCCCAGGATCCTCCCGTGGGTTGGCCCAGCATTGAACACTGCAACATCCCATCTCTCGTGATTAACTTTTCAGACATCGCCCATAAAAATTAAGGGCCCTCTTTGGTTGCACACATAGCTTTATATCTGACTGTTAAATGTTTTAAAATCAAGGGTCAACTTATATGGGATGAGAGACAAAGATGTAAAAGACTGATGAGTCCTTACACTATCTGAACCTCGGGATAGGACCCTACTAGACACACAATAATTCACTGAGGTAGAAAGACACTGGGGCTTCTGGGGTAACAGACAAAGATGGTCTGCCTGGAACTGAGGTCCTCTCCCAGAGGAGCATCAGAGGCAAAGCCTAGGAAAACCAAGGTAGGAATAGACCCTCATACCTTCCCAGCCCACTTCCTCCCACCCACCTCCGCCCACAGTCAGCCACTGTGCAAGGCTCTGTGGCCGCAGAGAGGGTGACGCTGTCTGGAACCGTGTGCATTGTGTTCCAGCAGCTCCTTTTGTTTCTGGGCAGTGTCCCCTGTGGGACCGCATCAAAGGCTCACCCGGCCTCCTGCTCGCAGGCGTTCCGAGTCATTTCCACACTGGAGTTATAGAAAGCAACACTGTTATATAAATTCTTACATGAGTCTTTTTGGTAGATACAGATTTTTTTTTTTAGTTCTCTAAAATAAACATGCAGAAATGAAACTGGCATCTCGCTGGGAGGGCATGTGTTTCAAAGCTCCCCAAAGAGTTGCTGGTCAACATGAATGCCCACAAAATGTTCACAAATTCCAGTTCAACTCCAGCTTCACCAACACTGAATGCTGTTAGCATTACCCATGTTAGCCATTCTGGGAGGTATACAGTGGTGCCTAATAATAGGTTTATTTTGTGTTCCTCTAGCAATGACACAGAACATGTTTCAGGTGACTGGGGGCCATTAAAAAAATACCTGTTCAAATGCTGTGGTATATTTTATGGTATGACTTTTTTTGGTGAGTGTAATTTTTTGTGATTTATTTATTTACTTTATTTAGAAAGAGCATTCAGGCATGCAGCATGCCAGAGAATAAATATACGCGGAGGTCAGGGCACAGCTCTCAGGAGACTTTCTTGCCATCTACCTTGTTGACGCAGTCTCTCTCCACAGTTCTGCGGCTGCATTCTGTATTCCAGGCTACCTAACCCGCAAGCTCCCACCTCAACACAGGAGGGCTGAAATTGCAGTGTGAGTCATAGCATCTAGCAACTTACTAGGACCCCCAAGATCAAATTTAGGCAATCTGGCATCTATAGTATAAGGTTTTACCCATTGCACCATCGGGCTAGCTCAAGCATAAGGTTTCAATTTTCACAAAATTAATTATTTATCAACATTTTATTTTATAATTAGCAATTTCTGAATGGATCTAAAAAAATCTCCCAAGTCAGGAAGCAGTCTTGCTACGTCTCCTCTGGGGAGAAAGAAAAGATTCTGCAGTTATCCATAAAACTGGCTTTGTAATCGGCTAAGTCTATTTATGAACTGCCTACTTGGGTATACTGATCTTAGTTCACACTGATGCCAACAACTCTCCCCCCCCCCCCGGTTTTTTCGAGACAAGGTTTCTCTCTGTAGATTCTGTGCCTCTCCTGGAACTAGCTCTTGTAGACCAGGCTGGCTTCAAACTCACAGAGATCCACCTGCCTCTGCTTCCAGAGTGCTGGGATTAAAGACGTGCACCACCACCCGCCCGGCTCACTCTCTTGATTACTACATCTTTACATAAGTCCTAAGATCACACACCTAATTCCTCCAACTTTCTTCTTTTAGGTCAAGTAATGTTTCCTGCTCTGTTTCAAGATACTTTTCACAACAACTTGTCAGTTTCTGGTTTAAATTAACACTGTTAATAAATATTATCAGGATTTTAGCTGGGATTGCCTTGAGTGTATACTCAATACAGAGGAAACTGGAATCTCAATGAAAACCAGCTCTTTTGAGTAACCAGCAAGCATCCTTCACCAGGTATTCATGTCTCTTCCCCGTGTCTCAACACCTTCTAGACAGAGGTAACATTTTTACAACTTTATTCCTGTGAGTTGTGTTTTGGCTTTATTGAAATATTATTTTCAAATTTCCAGTTGTTGCTAACACACAGGAAGATAGCCAGCCATGTGTGCTGTGTAGTAGCAGACATGTGGATGACGACAAGTTTTTGGTTTTTTAGTTTTTTTTTCTATCCATTTCTAATTTTTATGTCAGTAACTATTTTTTTTTTTACTTTTTTAAACATATTGCTCTGGGTAGGAGTACAAGGATTACAAGGAATATAACAGAGAGGTCACAGCAGACACGTTTGCCCAGTTCCTGTTCATGAAGAAATTGCTCAGACTTGCCTGCAGCAACAGTAACCACACACTCTTTACTCAGGAACTTTCTCATGCTGAGAAACTTTCAGAAATGCTAGTTCACAAAGTTCCCAGCTAAGTTCAGAGTAGAATTTTGTCCAAGGATGCCCTTTGCCAATTGTCAGTTTTCTCCCCTTTGTTTTATTAATAGGTTAAATTCCAACGGTAGATTTTTCGCTGCTTAAACTAGATGCACTTCTAGGATAAACTGAAATTGTTAGTATCCTATTATGTCTGACACATGGCTGAAATGTACTTGTATTTTGTTTTTCAACTCAGCCTTTGAATACTTATGGCTGCTGGCCTTGAGTTTTCTCTTCCTGTGATGTGGTGTTTCTGGAAAGCAGCAGCATGGTGAGGTTGGGGTCAGGAGGGACTCCTACCTGTCTGCTTTCTAAATGGGCTATATCATTCTATAGTTTTACTTATATAAGCATTAGTACATGGTTATTAAGAAAACATTAAAACCTTGGAGAATGTTGAAATCCCTAAATTTATAATTTCTATGAATACATTAGGATAAACTTTTCTGTAAAATGTCATTGTTTCAGGACTTGGTAAGATGCAAAATAATGTATTATTGTTTTTCAATATACTGAGAAATGATGTCAGCTTGAATAAATATAGATGATGTTTCTTACTCAATTTCATTTGGTATATAATCATGTGCCATAATCTACCATCATAGGCAAAGAAAAACCCTTTGTAATCACTGAGTCCAGAAATAGCAGTATCTCCTTGCTGTGGAATGTTTAACTGGGCAAAGATGTGTTACATTTGTTTATGCTGCAAAAGATTACTTTAACTGTGTGCAGGTGTGTTACTTTAATTTATGCTGAATTTGTTTAACAATGTAAGCATGCATGTTTAATTATACAAAGATATGTTGCATCTGTTTCACCTTGCCTGCCTAAGGCACCTGATTGGTCTAATAAAAAGCTGAAAGGCCAATAGCTAGGTAGGAGAAAGGATAGGTGGGGCTGGCTGGCAGAAAGAATAAATAGGAGAACTCTGGGCACAAGAGAGAAGGAAGAAAAGGAAGAATGAGAGGAGGGGGAGGAGAGAACAAAGGAGATGCCAGGGAGCCAACCACCCAGTCATCCAGCCAGTCACATAGTAAGGAGGAAAGAAAGACATATAGAATAAAGAAAAGTAAATAGCCCAGAGGCAAAACATAGAGAAAGAAAAACCGGATAATTTAAGTTAGAAAAGCTGGCTAGAAATAAGCTAACCCAAAGCCAGACATTTGTATATAAGAATAAGTCTCCATATCTTTATTTGGGAGTTGGGTGGAAGACCCCTACAAAAGAAAAAGCCTGCTACATCTTCTTCTGTCATTTTTCCTTTAGATCTTTTAGTCTTCCATACTTTGAAACCATTAACAGAAAATTATAGAAATAAGTAATTCGAGGTAGGCTGCCCCAATACCCACCCTCATCCACAGAAGCCTGTAAGCTACAAGCCCCATCCTGGCCCCAAAGTCACCTATCCTCCTGTAACCTCAGGGGAATTCTGAAACACACCTTGCTACAATACAGAGAGGACCAAGAAGTGAGTGACCAGTCACCTGGCAGGAGACTCCACTCTCTAGGCCCTCCATAGTGGGGCAAAACCCCAAGCCCCTCCCCCACCTGCCTCAGCTTCTCTAGTCAGTCAACAGGAGAGTTTCCTGGCGGTAGGCTGTCCCAATAACCCTCCCATCCACCAGACCCCTCAAGCTACAAGTCCCACCCCACCCCCAAACTTGCCTATCTTCCTGCAACCTCAGTGGAACTCTAAAACACAGCCTGCTCCAATACAGAGAGGACCAAGAGGTGAGCGACCAGCCACCCAGCAGGACACCCCACTCTTTAGGTTCTCCACTGAGGGGCAAACCCCTGGGCCCCTCCCCCACCTGCCTCAGCTTCTCTAGCCAGCCAGCAGGAGAGAGGACCAAGAGAGGAACTCTAAAGCACAAACTGGGACTGCACAGAGTGGGCCAAGAGAGCGACCAGAACAGTCCAATAGAGCAGGCTAAAAGAGACCTCAGTGGCTCCCTGAGACACAGACATTGATTGACAGGACAGAACAGAACAAGAACAATTCCCAAAGACACAGACAGACGCTGCAAGGATTGGACCAAGATGCAAAGACACTGCTGGCATCAATTGAAGGAAAAGATGAGTTAGGCATCAATGCAAGAATTCATCCAAAAACCTAAAAGGCAACATGGGAACACAAGAACCCAGTGGTCACACAACAGGAAGACTTGATCATCCTAACCCAGAAGAAGCAGAAGAAAATGATTTTAAATGTGCCTTGATAAAGCTTGCCTTCTTAAAAGCTTGAACTACTTCCTGGAGACATCATCTGGGGCCACAGAATGCTTCGTGTGAACTTTCTAATTGAGAGTGTCTATTCACAAGCTCTTTCTTCTAGGTCAATTTTAGAACTTTGCTTTCCTCCCTCAAAACATTGATCTGTTTTGCCCAAGTTGCCAAACGCACTGGGATACCATCCTCTACAGCATTCTCTTACATTTCCAAATATACTGCATACCAAACCCACAGAAGGCTGCATCTGTCCTTCCTTCTACTAGCAATTTGTGTTTTCTCTCTTTCCCCCTCATTGCCCTAGTTATGACTAATCTTATTATTAATCTTTTTGAAGTATCAGCTTTTGGTTCCATTGACTCTGCAAACTCTCTTTCACGCCCCATTTTACTGACATGCTTTCTTCTCTACAATTTCTTCTGGGAGTACTGAACTCTTCTTTGTGGGATGCAGAAACCACTCATTTCTAATACAATCTTTCACTCTTCCATAAATACAATTAGGAGGAGCCGGTTAACAAAAATGACTAGGTTGGCTACGGTTTTCCTGTGGGTTTGTTTTGCATACTTGTCATAGCAGATTCTCAGGAAATAATACCCAAACAGTCAGGTCGGTATACCATGGGGTTATCTTCTTCCCCCCTTTCTGTGCCGGTTTTATTTTGAAATTATGTTTTTATGTGTATTTACATGTAGGACTGTAATGAGAACTCAATTCTTCATTCATTAACAAATTTTCCCATCTCTTTCTTTTGAAAGTCCAAATGTTTAATGTTAATAAGTTCATACCAACCTCCTATATACTAGGGTTTGCCTACACTGGGCATATTTGATGCTGGTTTCATGCAAGGGGCATACAGTTAGTGTCTTGTCATATGGAGTCTGACAAGTTCTACTTTCAAATGCAGTACTGAATCTGTCTGCACTGGGGCGACGTTGGACACAGACAAGTAAGTCTGTACTATTCACATCCTTTCCAGCCACTCACTCTCTGTTCTCCTCTTCCTCCCCACCCCCAGCCCAGAGGGAGTGCAGGTCTTTTCTATTTATTCACATATCTGATGCCCCACTGCTCTATCATTCCTGAGTGCACATTCACGTTCCCATTCCATCTAATTCAATGTTTCAAGCTCCCATCAGGCTAGTGAAGATGAAGTTGCTCTGCCCACCCCTTTTTCAAAGAGACTGTAGGATGTACCTGGCATTTAGGGGTGCTGGCTGGAAATAAGGCAGAAGAAGTGCTCCCAGGGATAAGACACACAATGTGTTAGAGAAAAACATGTGTGAGGAAAGCATGGGCCTCTCAGAGAAATACATACACACTCAACACATGCACGCACACACACACACGCGCACATGCATGCACATATGGAAATACACTTCTGCTAGGGAAATCTACAGGAAGTCAAACAGATCTCAAAATCAAGAAGATGTTTTCCAAAGGATTACGTAAAAGATTGGTAGTTTATAAAAAGGACACTTTTAGGGAAAAGATGTAGTTGAAGCCCCCAGAAGTGAACTGCCTTGACAGAAGCTCAGGCTGTAAAGGTGTGAGTGGCTATACTGGAAATCAGAACTCAGCAGGGACATGTGGAGAAGCAGGGGAGAGAAAGGTAATGCCCCAAACAGAATGGGAGGGACTCTGAATACAGTCCCGTCAGCACTGAATCTGTCTGGAAGCTGGGTAGGACCTGGGGACAAGCAGGACTAGAGCCAACTGGTCAACCCTCTATGGGGCTAAGGATACACAGTGTCCACCATGATAAGGAGACAGTGAAATTCCATCCCAGGATTTTGAGATCAGTTAGACTTAGAGATAATAGAAAAGGAAGATCAGAAGTGAACTCTTAAACCCAAGAACTGGAAAAAGAAATACACAGGCCGAGAGAAGATGAAGGCTACAAGTTGGCAACAAAGATCAAAGTGGTATTTCAGCCAACAGCCAATGCTTCCAAGTCTACTTCAACCTTAAGTTACCATTTCTAGCTATAGGGCCATGATGTAGCAGTTACATATCAATGAGGCACAAAAGAGAATCCATGGCAACCTGTGCCACATCTGAGTAATCCTGATATGGTGGCAGTGAGAGAAGAGAAGGGGCAAGAAAGGCAGACACGATGCAGCAGAGCCACGTGCGGAAGGCTTGGCACACCCTGATGCTGGCTGTCAGCACATTGGCCAAATCTGCCTGGGGGCAGGAACTTTAAAGCTTTATACAAATTCAAGTAGAAGCCACCTTGGCAGTGAGGACGGGAAAAGTGATAGGCGATGAAAAGGGAAGCTAAACGGCCCAGATAAACCACTAATTCTTGCCGAAGTCTTTCTCCAGTGGCCAGGGGTAAGTGAACTAGATCCGTTCAAATGGATTTTTCTGTCATTATTATGATGGACACCATTCCTCTGTTTTACCCTATGGAGTACATGAGAGGAATAAACAGCACAGGTCAGAGTGTTGTTTGTGAGGTCCAAAGACTGACAGGTGAGCATTAGTCACGACTGCCATTCTGCCCAGTTAAGCATACACATGCTGACCTGGTCCACCAGTCTGGTGGAGCTCAGTGGAGGTGGGTCCCCACTCTCCAGGGGCTGCACATAGAAACTATCCCAAGGATAGTTTCTAATCCTGGGAGGCATTGATGCCACTTCCACACTACAAGAATGAGATGAGGTGAGGAACTGTCACCTTCCACCTAAGAGAAAAACCAATGGCCCTTCTCACCACATGTGACCCTGAAGTGGACAAAGCCGCCCTTCCCTTTCTCAGGAAGATCAAACCTGGATGAGCTGGTGACAGAGAGGGCTACCTTGAGGGAAATGTCCATGCAGAATGAGCTCACACTGTGCTGAGCTAGAAGGTCCTTGTGGTGCTGGACAGTGAATCTTGGGACAAAACCTTCATTGCACAAGCCGCAGGAGCATCACAGAGAACAAGGCTGGGTTCCTCAGGGAGGACAAAATATAAGCAAATCACTCTGCAAAGCCCCCACTGAAGAAGAGGCAGTCAGAGCAGAGCAGAGCACCATAGGGATTGCCAGCACAGCATCCCTGCTGCCCACTAACATCAAGGACCACTGCCCTGCCAGACGTGGCTTTGCTGGGCAGTGAGACAGGATAACCATTATCACGAGACACACACCCTCCCAGCCTAGTTACCTGGTTGCCGGAAGTGTGCTGACTCTGGTGAAAAACACAGACGGCTCAACTTCCACATGCAGCCCCAGAGACAGGTTCCTGTAATACCCTTCCACGTGGCCCAGGCCTCCGGAATACTTGAAGTTCAGGACAGCTTCCAGAGTCTAAAACGTTAAGACAAATGCCAAATCAGTACCCACACGTAGATGAGGTTTCATGATGGGAAGCAGGCTGCACCTAGGGAGAGTCTCAAGACCCTCACACATGAAATGATCAAACAACTACCCCAGTTCACACCAAGGATCTGGTACCGCTCTTCCTGTGGTACCAAAAGTCTGAACAGTCCTCAGCGGTACGTTCAGGTAGAAGGGGCTCCGATATGCACTCTGTTTAGATACTGCATTTGACAGAGAAAATACACTGGATGCACATCAGCAGATGGCTGGGAAGGGCAGCGTCCATGCGGAAGGGGTAAGGCGACTTCTACTTCCAGGCTGACAGCGACTAGAAGCCTGAGAGATGAGAGGGAAGCACAACAGAGGCCCTTCCAGAAAGATCAGGGCAGTGCCACCATGCCAGAAACAGGACGTGGGATGAAGAGGTGGCAGGTGCCATCCAAATGGACAAGAAGGCACCAGCACAAAGATGGTGGGTGGCTAAAGTTCAGTAGGGCACCAGTGGTCCACACTGTCCCCTCCTAGGCTCTTCTGGATCTTCCCTACTGAGTGCACATAGGAAATATGGCAGGAGAGTAGGAAGGTAGAGCCTGTCTCCCTTGGTGACACAAGAACACAACACATTCTACCACCATACAGGGGAGGAAAGGCGTTAAAATTCCAGCCCCAGTCCAGTCTGGCCATAGCTGACCATCGTTTCCTTTGAGATGAGATTTTGGTCTACTGGGGAGAGCAACCCAGACCAGGAACAGGGAGGTAGGGGTGGGGGAAAGCTACAGGGGTACTAACCAGGTACAAAGAGGCAGAGCTCCGTTCTTTGAAATGCTGAGTGAGGGGCCCCACCTTTATTTTGGAGTACAGTGCTGTTGCATCAGGGAGGAGACTCATGCCCAGCATCTGCCATGGCATTGCACGGTAGCACGGTACATGAGGAAAGGGTACTAAGACGCCACAGGAAGACCCAGATGTGCTGGATCTACCTGAGACTGAAGAGGGCTGAGCATACGAGGCAAATCCTACAGGACTGTCACCCCAGCCTCAAAGTCCTTCAGGACCCCTCAGGAGGAACAGCTCTTAGCAGCCCCTCCCACGGCCCTGCACGGAGGTAGAGAAACATCAAGGACAAGGGACATGCATTGTAGAAAAGATGGTACCTCCCACATCCCGTGTCTGTCTCCCACTCCTCCCCTCTCCCACCCCACTCAGTACAAGGTGACTCTGTAGGGATCTGTAGCCTGTGGGATATAGTGTAGCCATGGTAACAAGAAATCTTGGCCTAGTTAACTCCTGACAAAAATGATAGAGCCTTCCACAGCAGTGTTCTCAAACAGGTGTTGACAGCAGGGGCCCTTAGGGCAAATCCAGCCACCACCTGATTCTGCAGGTCTGCAAGCAGAGAACTTCACTGTATTTCTTACGGGAAATAAGTTGAAAAACAAAGCAGAAACAAAGAGGGCTCTGCAATGGAGACTTCCTATGGCTGGCCAAGTCAGAAACATTTATTATACAACCCTTTCCATTCAGACTTTGCAGATATTATAGGCTGGAGAGATGGCTCAGCAGTTAAGAGTCTGGGCTGTCTTCCAGAGGACCTGAGTTCTGCTCCCAGCACCCGTATCTGGTGATTCACATCTGCCTGTAATTCCAGCTCCAGGGAATCCTGGGAATCTCCTCTGGGCTCCTTAGATACCTCCACTCACATGCGCAACCCCCCCCACACACACACACACAGAATTATGAACAACAAACTTAGCACATAGAACTGCTAGAGGAAAGCACAGAGGCAAATCTTCACACCTCTCAGACATAACCCAGGAGCACGGGAGGCAGACCAGAATATAACAGCTTGGTGCCAGGGCCCCAGGAGGTGAACAATGGGAAGCAAGGCCAATAGCATCCCCTGACACATGTCCATTCTGTGACAAAGAAGAACAGAGAAGGCTCCCAGAACACCTGGCTCTAACCGCCCTCCTGAAGCACTTTCCAGAAGCAGCAACAAAAGCAGAAGTTGAACACTGTGGTGCTGCTGTGCTGGAATCTCCAAGCACATGCTGGGGTACTAGAGTCGGGGCTCACTCTCCGCTAGCAAGTGTGACAGGGAGTCCTATTTCCAAGAGGTTAAAGTGAGGGGCCTACCTTTGGCCCTTGTCTTAGTTAGGGTTTACTATTTCTGTGATGAAACATCATGAGCAGAGCAACTAGAGAAGGAAAAAGTTTATATGCCTTACACTTCCATCCACGTCATAGTCCATCAGTGACGGAAGTCAAGACAGTAACTCAAACTGGGAAGGAACCTGGAGGCAGGTGTTGATGCAGAGGCCATGGAGGGGTGCTGCTTACTGGATTGCTCTTCATGGTTTGCTCAGCCTGCTTTCTTATAGAGACCCAGGTCTCCTGCCCAGGGGTGGCCTCACCCACAATGGACAGCCCCTCTCACATTCAATCTCTAATTAAGAAAATGCCCTCCAGGCATATCTATAGTCATGCTATTGAGGCATTTTCTCAGTGGAGGCTCCCTCCTCTCCAGTGACTCTAGCTCCTGTCAAGTTGAAAGAAAATTAACCAGCACAGCCCTCCTCCCTCAGATTGCAGTTACCCAGAAAGGTATGTCTGACCTGCACTGACTGCTTCTGATGATCCACTTCTTTGCAGTGAGGAGGCAGCCATAGCTATTGGGATTTTTAAAAATCAAAGAGACTTTGGGAGCTCAGACCAGTGTTCTGCCATGGATCTCTGCCTCTTCTTTAATCAGTTACTGGATGAAAGATCTATGATGACATTTAAGATAGTCATAAATCTGACTACAGGGCAAGGCCAGTTCAGGAGTCCTCTCTGTTATTGCTTAGGATCTTAGCTGGGGTCATCCTTGTGGATTCCTGGGAATTTCTCTAGTGTCAGGCTTCTTGCTAGCCCCATAATGGTTCCCTTAATCAAGACATCTCTTTCCGTGCTCTCCCTCTCTGTCCTTTCCTCATCTCAAACATCCTGTTCCCTCAAGTTCTCCTCCTCCCTCTCCTTCTCCCCTCTTCCTCCCATTTCTCCCCCCAATTCTATGCTCCCAATTTTCTCAGGAGATCTTGTCTATTTCCCTTTCCTGGGGATCCAATATCCAGTCGAAGAGAGGGGGGAGCAATAATATGAGCAAAGGGGTCAAGACCATGATGGGGGCTAATAGGAGCTCACTGACTCAGGCCTGACAGCGGGGTTGGGGGGGGGGGAAGTAGAGGCAGTTGACTACTCTTGGAGCCTTGGGTAATTAAACCTTAAGTGACTGGCTTATTTCATTTACCAAAATACTCTCGAGGTTCGCCCCGCCACAGTTTGCACCAGATCACCTCCTGTTTTTAAGAGGGAGCATTCCCCTTGTGTGGCCTGGCCACCTGTGATGTTCCATCCATGAGCAGGAGGCTCGTTCCGACCCTGTGGGTCTAGTGCACAATGCTGCTGTGACAGGAGCGTGCAGAGGGGGAAATTTCCGCCTTAACCGTTTAGTCTACATTCGCTTTCTGAGGGATCGCCAGATCATTTGCCACAGCAAAACACCACTTGACCCTTCAGCTAGCACACATGGCTCTGGCATTGTTCTCACTGATACTCATTTGCTGTTTCTGTGGTAAGAGCCATCCTACGGGTGAAGCAGCTTAGGTTAGTGCAGCCCTCTTCTCTTCTGTGATTGTAAACTACTGTGTCTCTTCCTTGGTGTGACGCCCATTCAAGTCCTCAGCCCCACGTCAGTAAGCTCACTGTTTCCTCTGCCTCCCACCACTCATATTGTCTTCATGTCCCTGTGTATGTGTGTCAATCAAGCCAGTGGTGCCAACAATGCTGTCACAGACCTCTCTGCCCACTTTAAAATCCCTCTTTATGACCATCCAGGGCAACCCACACCTCTTCTTTACTAACAAAGTACTTGGTCAAACAGGTGTTTTTCTAATCTTAACATTCATACTTGAGACTCACTGAAGCCCCAGCTTCTCTTTTTGCTCCCATCAGCCCGAAGTACAAACCCATCAACTCCAAAAAGCTACTGGTTTCTTGCAAACATGTCCTACAGCCCTTGAAATCACACAAGAAACCTTTAGTCAATTCTGAGTATAGTTGACTCTAGCTAGCTAATGAGATCTCCCAGCTATCCTTTGAGTGCAAGGATCTGGGCTTGGTCGAAGTGAATGTGGCCTTTGACCTCAGGAAGCGCAGTTAGTGCTGAGTGCATGGACATAGGAACAAATCTGCACAGGGACAAACGAGTTAAGCTATCAACCAGCAGGAAGGTGGCTCCTTGCTTCAACCACAGGCACAGTGTTCGAGAAAACAGAGAGAGTCTCTGGAGGCCTTGAAAAACAAGGACCATGAAGCAACCACAAGCCCAACTTTAAAACCTCCTCCAGAGAGGACTGTAGCAGAGAAATCACCCAGGGGTGAACTAAAGGTACAAAGGAAGATAACGGTCAACTCCAGGGAACAAGAAAGAAATAGCCGATACTCTGATTTTCTTGGAATTTGATTTTCTTGGTTCTTTACTTTGCAGAGAACCAAAGAAAAGATATAATTAATGGGGGAGGGCCATTTAAGTTATAAAAATCAAGCACAGAAAGGGTTTGGTGAAATTGAGTATTGCTGCCTTCCCTCCTAATGATTAAAAGGAGAAAAAAAGAAATAAAAAGCAGCCTCAGCCTGGTGAAATTAGAATATTTTAATGAAAGCATAAAGCGGGCTGACAGGCAAAAGGCACAGGATGTACAGAGCCAAGGGAAGGCAGCACTGAGCTGTCCTTCCTGGACACCAAACAGTTCCTGTCCAGAGCACCATCTCAGTCCTCAGTTGGAGAGAAGTCTTACAGAAGGCTGCAATGAGCAAGGAACTAAAAAAGAAATATTTGTTTTCTAAGCACAGTAAAACTGAGTTTTCAGGCTAAACAAGGGTCTCTAAATGGCAACTTTTTATTGAGCACCTGCGTATATAAAACACTAAACTGAGTGGTCTGTGCCCGGCTCCTATAGTGGGGAAGGTGCTGTCTACAGTGACAGGAGTCTTAGCTTCCTCCCCTGCTGCTGTGACAAAACACCCTGACCAAGATAACTTGAAGGAGGGATAGCGTGGCTCACAATTCCACGTCACAGTCCATCACTAAGGGCATCAAGGCAGCAGGAACTTGAAACTGCTAGTCACATCCACAATCAAAGAGGAGAGCTGCTGCGGGACAATGGTCTTGTACCCTATAAAAATTTGTTACTTGCATTTTCATAAAACGCTGATTGACCAGTAGTCAGGCAGGAAGTATAGGCAGGGTGACCAAAACATGAAAATTCTGGAAAGAGGATAGGCTCCGTCTACAGTTGTCAGTCAGACACAGAGAAAGCAAGATGAGACTGCCTCGCTGATAAAAGGTGCCAACGGGGCTGAAGAGATGGCTCAGAGGTTAAGAGGATTGATTGTTCTTCCAGAGGTCCTGAGTTCAATTCCCAGCAACCACATGGAGGCTCACAACCATCTGTAATGAAATCTGGTGCCCTCTTCTGGCCTGCAGGCACATATGCAGACAGAACACTGCAAACAAAATAAATAAATAAATCTTTTTTAAAAAATCCTTTTTAAAAAAAAAAAAAAAAAGGTGCCAAGCCACATGGCTAACACGGACAAGAGTTATGGGTTAATATAAGTCATAAGAGTTAATAAGAAGCCTGAACTAATAGGCCAAACAGTTTATAATTAATGTAGACCTCTGTGTGTTTCTTTGGGACTAAGCAGCTGTGGGATTAGGCAAGACAAAAATCTCTGTCAACAGAGAGTAGGATGAATGGATACATGCCTCTGATCAGCTCACTTTCTCTGGTCTTACAGTTCAGAATCTCCTGCTCAGGGAATGGTGCCACCCACAGTGGATGAGGTCTTTACACATCAATAAATTCAATCAAGATAATTCTCCACAGGTGCACTTTACAGGTCAACCTGAAAGAGACAATCTCTCATTGGGACTCTCTGGCCAAATGATTCTAGATTGTTCAAGCTGACAATTAAAGCTAGCCATCACAGCAAGGTTCTGTATAGCCTAGACCATAATCCCAAGATTCAACACAGAGATATCTAACTGGTCATTCTACCCACCCTCTTGCCCCACCATTCAAGGAAATCACTCATAAGAATATTCATTCACCCATGTATCATTCACTTGCCAACATGGACGGATGTTCACTATGGGCAGAAGCCATGACAGTAAAGAAGGCAGGTCACACACTGCTGCCCTGAGGATGCTCAAGTTAGTAAGTAATTGAGCCCAGACAATCTGAGCTGTTACCTGCACTGCCAAAGCTAAGTATCGCGATGTATAAAACCTCTAGTGGCCAAAAACAAGATGCAAAGGAACAAGAGGTTAAGAAAGAGGACAAAAAACAAACAATTCTTAAATTAAAATCAGTAATCCCACCCCAGCCTCCCCCCTCCAAAAAACAAACAAACAAAAAAAACAAAAAACAACAACAAAAAAAAACCCAACAGAATCAACTGCAACTTCTTAAAACTATCAAGAAAGGTAACATCCTTCTCAGTCAGTCAAGGGAAGGGGAAGAAAAATTCCAATGTCACTATTAAAATGAGCCTCAGATCCCACAGAGAGCAAAAGGATTGAAAGGAAGATAAACTCTGGGCCAACACTGACAGCAATTTATGCCCAGTGAGCACTCCTTCCCAAACAGAATCAAAGAGAAGTAAAAAACCAAGAACTTCATGATGATCAGGGGCTTAACTCACATGAAAAATATCTCCTAAAAGAAGCCTGATATGCAGCTGTTCACCCAGAATATTCTATCAAGCATCAGGCTTAGGAAAATGTCGATTTCATAGGTGTTTGAGAAAAAAAGATGGAGAAGGCCAGCAAGGTGAATCGGTAGGTGAACACATTTGATACCAAAGCCTGACAACCCGAGTTTGATCCAAAAGTTCACATAACAGAAGAAGAAAACTAACTCCTTTAAGTCGTCCTTTGACATTCATATGCATGCTATAACACACACACACACACACACACACACACACAAACATACATACACACACACACACACACACACACACACTTTGAAAAACGGTCCCAATTTTTATCAGAGCAGTATTACTCAAATGTGGAAGTCAGAGAGTTTATAAGAAAACCACTTTAAGGCTAGTATTTTTCATAAATTTAACTGTAAAGTTCCTAACAAAGTACTAATGAATTTTAAATTATATAAAATGAATCATACATCATGACCACATGAGTCTTATGTCAGCAACATGAGGATGGCTTAATCTTTGAGCATCAACTTGTGACTGTCTCTCACTAGTTAACAATTTGTCAACAGAAAGGAAAAGTATGCCACACAATCAACAGCAAAGCAGATGCAACATTCAAACCATCTATACTTTTTAAAACTTGGAGCAAATAACACATGGAAAAGTACATTTTATAAAATGTACCATTAAAACCTCAATGAAAAGCCAGATTTAATGGTAAGTAACTAAATATTTCCACCAAACATTTAGACATAATTGCATAATACGTAAACTCAATGTCAAACAATTAAAGGTGTCTATAGAAAGGGATAAAACAGTTCAGAGACATCATCCTGTTAAAAAAAATCTTAAATCTACTGAAATGCTCATATACTGCTGGTAGTACTGTAAAAATAGCACAATTGCTTTGAGAAATGATTAAGTAATTTCTTACAAACTTAAATCTGTAGTCCCTATATTATGATTGAGCAATACAACTCACATCAAGGAAAATAAAAACATCTATTCACATGAAGATGTATATAAATACGTCTGGAGAAATGATTGACAGCAATTCAAAACTGGAAATAATCAGTATCCAGTAGGAATGGGTGAATGGTTAATCAGTTTTGCAGCATGCCTGTAAAAAAGAATACTTGCCTCCCCCACCCCATGAAATGGAACAGGGAGTGGTGTCAGGAGCAAGGGTGACTCTTGAGATCTGTTATTCTGAGGACAACTGACCTAAGAGCACACTGAACACTAGAAAGGTCAATCTTTAGTCTCAGTAAGGAGACCAGAGTTGCTTGGGACTGGACACAGGAGAAGACTTGTCTGTAAAGGAGTCAGGGACACTTTCTGGGGTCATGGGGTGTTCCACATCCCAGTGGTAGGGATGGCCTTCTAGGTCACACATTTGCCAAAACCCATGAGGCTTCAAGTGTCTGAGGCTGCACTGCAAAGAATGAAAGATGCACCCAGTCAACTGGATTTTGGACACCAGTGTTAAGGGGCAATCATTTGTAAACATTTAAACAATGTTTAATGCTGGCCACATAGGTGTGGGACAACTGTGGAATCTGTAGGAGTCTTAAGTGGGGCCTCGCAATCCCAGATTGCACATCACAGAATGGAGAGTGAGCCTGCGACTGACAGTAATTAAAACTGCATATAACCTTGGAAAAGGCCTTTCGCTTCTCTAGTTCAATATCCTCGCTCAGAATCTGAGTGTTCTGACAGATATTGCCTGAGATTTTGATCAGCTCTTATCAGAACTGTTATTGTTCATTTTGTAATACTAATCTAATGTTCCACAGTCTCTAATATAACTGAAGCTATTATGAGAGGAAAAAAAAAAAACCAACCACCCTCAACACATCCCAGCCTATTTAAAAGTATAAGCAGGTCTCTAATTTCTGAAGACCTCAATTGAACCTGTCACCGCAGACTCGTTCTGTGATATGGCAAAAGAGCAACAGCTGGGATGCAGTCCACTTAGGGAGCCAAATGCCCAGGACCAGCCACCGGCTGGGGCTCGTTCCTGCCACCAGACCAGCACAGCAGTCTATCGGGGGTCGGGGAAACCTACCAATGAAAGTCATACCATTACTTTGTAGTTAATTAGCACTTTTGGCCAAAATCTCTCTTCGGTGTTAATTATGCCTTAAAGATACCACGCAGCTACAAATGAAAAGGCGCAGCCACGATAATGGAGGGGTTGCTTTGAGCAATGGCAGCCTTCAGCACAGTCCAGTTCAGGAGACCTGGAGGACCTGTGCTGGTTGAGAAGTAGAATCTGGAGTAGAGAAAGGGGTGGGGAAGAGGCCAGGGGCGATCAGTAACCCAACGGAGTATTTTAGTGCTGATACCAAGGAAAGGAAGCAGACTAGAGGCTGGAGGACCAGACGAGTCCTCAGCCAACATGTCTGTGTGGTGAGCAGCAAAGACTATAAGGTGATGCAGGAGCAGACACACTGTAGACCACGGCAGAGCGGAGAGCAGCACCAGGGCCTTTTCTTTCTCTAAACTTTGGTAGCCAAGACTGGGATGTGGGTCAGTGGTACAGTATTTACCTGCCAATCAGAGGCCCCAGTTCCAACCCTAGTATGAAATAAAATAATAAGATATAAAATTGCTCTGAAAGTGTGATTTTTTTGAGCAATTTTTTTGCCCAAATTTTGACAGTGTGACAATTAAAACACCCTCAACTTTAAATAACATTTCTCTTGTTATGAAAATTGAGAATCTTTTTGTATACTTGGGTCATTATTGTGTCTTTCTGTGAATTATTCATTCATGTCCTTCCAGCATTTCCCTTGACCTGTCTCTTCCTTCCAGACTCCTAGCCATTTTGTTATATTAAGTATGTGCTTTGTGAAGATCATGTCACTGGATAAACTCAGTTTGCTGCCTCAGTTCTAACACCCTCGCCTTTGAAATTATCTTTGTTTTGCTCCTCTTATATTGACTAGGACCAGCAAATCAACAGGTGGGAATAACAACTCAAAAGTAGACCCACAGTACCACAGGTAATTGGTTTTGACCAAGGGCAAAGATGATCCAATGACCAAGTTAGTTTTTGGATGAAGACAATGGACAGACACCTAGACAAAGGCTAAAAGATAAACAACCCAGGACTCATCACCCACAAGAGTTTCTCTCTTCACACCGAGCCCTGTGTTTGAATTCTGTGGATTTTTTTGTTTGTGATTGTTGTTCAGTTTTGTTTTGTTTTGTTTTTCAAGACAGGGTTTTTCTATATAGCTCTGGTTGTCCTCACTCGTGGGCTGGCCTCGAATTCAGAGATCCACCTGCCTCCGTCTCCCAAGCGCTGGGATAAAAAGCGAGTGCTGTTACCACTCAGCAGGAATGTATTTTTTAAAAAGAAGGGAGACGCCGGGGTGGGAGAAACAGTGCCCAGGCAGTACCTATAGTCCCTGCACGCAGGAGGTAGAGGCAGAAGGTGCGACTTTTCTAACAGGGAGGGTGGACCTCCTGTATGAGGCCACCTGAGGTGAAAGTAGAAGAAGAGATAAGGATGCCAGCAGGGCAGGACCAAGAAGAATGTCCCAGACACAGGAAATTGCAGAGAGTCGGTGTTAGAGGTGGGGGATAAGCCCTGTGCGGTGACAGAGCAGCCCCATAGGAGCGTGGCTAACAGACGGGGCTGAGCTACTGCCCCTAATGAACAGAAAGCCCAGGTGGTGTCTATAGAGGCAGAGAATATTCCAACATAGGAGCAGGAGGTGGCACAGAACAAGGGGAACGAGAGGATGCAAGCTGGAGAAGAACTATGCTCAGGAGGCTGACAAAGGGCATGAACATCAAGTCTGGCTCTGTGGACATGTGAAAGTGGTATTAGAACGAACCGAGAAACCAGAAAACTGGAAAACCAGAGACTAAGTGGAAAGGAATACGGAGGCTTGGCCTTCTTCAAGATTTTTCAATGGCAAACCCAGAAATAAAGGATGGAAAGAAGAGACGGACAGGTTATAGAGGCCTTAATACTTAGGACTGGGACATTATCAAGTTTGAAAACCCCACAGACGTGTGAGGCAGACAGTGTGATACATGGGTTATGGATGGACAAAGAGAAGTGAAGGCAAGAGAACCAGTATCCAGGCAGAGACAGCTGCATAGCCTAGGGACACAAGACTGTTCTCCACCAACTCCCGGCCCTTTAGAGACACTGCATTATATTCCCTGAAACAGACCACAGGGACAAGTTGCTCATTGTAAGCTGTTCAGTGCTCCTGCTAACCATGAAACATTTGCCATGTTGGGTAGTTCACAGTTTTACAAAGCACATCTGGGGCAACAGAGAGTAAGAGCTAACAGTCTGGGCCATGGCAGCAGACTCCACTGCCCAGCTCAAGGCTGGCTGTCGCTGCCTGCCCAGCTGCCTGGTGAGAGGTGTGATGGGCGGCTTCCTCATCTGGGTATCAGGAAGATAAGGCAGCTGGTGTTAGAAACGCACCCAGAGCTGTGCCTGGCATTGGGGAGACTGCTCTAAATGCTAGCTAATATTGCTATTACTGGGTCGGCGTTTGACAGAGAGAAGGGCAATCAGGTACTGGCACCAAAAGAGCATAAATAGAATTAACAGCTGCCTCCTGCATTGAAAATCACTGGCCCCAGGCACCCAGATATGGATAAGACTTTATCATAGCTGTCCTTAACCCTTCCTAATCCCTGTCTGTTTGCCCTGGTCTTAGATGTCAGTATAACCAAGCACGCACGCAAGCACACACACACACACACACACACACACACACACACACACACACACACACGTGCGCGCGCCCACATATATGTGTGCCTTAAGCAAGCACTAAAGCTGCTAGGGCTATCCTACTTCATGTTCCCTACTCGGTGCAGCCATCAAGGTCTGGCTTGTTCCAAAAGCACCAGGCCCCTCCTCTCTAAACCTCCTCCACAGAGCTCCTTGCCCTGGCTCCCTGTCTTTTGTGCACTGTTGCTCTACATCACTCCCTCCTGCTCAATCAGGATGACAAAGCAGAAGACAGTCATGGGGGCAGTGACATCAGAATGGGAAGGTGGACTCATCACAATGCCCAGCACAGGAAAGGACTATGTCATTGTTGGCTCTACATGCTTGTGATGGCTCATGCTGACTGTCACCCTGCTAGACTCTAGAATCACTGAAGAACAAGCCTGAAGATGCCTGTGAAGGATTATCTAGATTAGGCTAATGATGTGGGATTCCCCTCTGTATGCCGTGATTACCATAAATGAATAAAGAAACTGGCTTGGCCTGATAGGGTAGAACAGAGGTAGGCAGGGAAAACTAAACTGAATGCTGGGAGGAAGAAGGGCGGAGTCAAAGAGAAACCATGTAACCCTGCTGGAGACAGATGCCAGAACTTTACCTGGAAAGCCACAGCCACGTGGCGATACACAGATTAATGAAGATGGGTTAAATTAAGATGTAAGAGTTAGCCAATAAGAAGCTAGAGCTAATGGGTCAAGCAGTGATTTAAATAATATAGTTTCTATGTGGTGATTTTGGGGCTGAGCAGCCGGGAACCAACAAGCGGGCTCCTTTCCACAGGTTAACTATATTGAAAGACACCCACCCCAACGTAGGTGACACCATCCCATGTGGGAGCTTAGATTGAGTTAAAGGAGAAGTTGAGCTGAGCACTAGAAATAATGCCTTGCTCCCTTCTTTCGGGCAGATGCAATATGACCAGCTGCCTCAAAATCTTGCTGCTATGGCTTCTCCCCAGTGATGACTGTACCCCAAAACAGAGTGAAAACAAACCTTCCCTTCAGAGTCTTCTTGTCAAGTGTTTTATTACATCATGAGATGGTAACTAATTCAGGGCTCCTTCGCTCACCTCCAAGAGGAGGGACAACATGTCCCTCTACTGCTTAGAGCAGGCCTGATGCTCATATAGGCTTGAGAGCATGAGTGGGCTTCTTTCCAGATCCTCACTGCAGAAGAGGCTAGGAAAGCATCACAGAAGCACCCCCCTCATCCCAGGGTCAATAAAAGCCAACATGGCTTCCCTAGTAACAACCAAACAGCACAGAGTGTATGTGAATGGACATGTGACCCCTGTCACTTCTCTCCAAAGGACAATTAGACACACTGAAGCAAGGTACACAGTAATTGATTTAAGAGAGGCAGCCTGTCCTCATTCGACAGCCCTCAGGGAAAGCACAGCAGTGTCAGGGTTGGGTGAGAGTAAAGCACTGTGCAGAGATAAGAGGATGATTTGTCCTCCTTGGCAGGATCCAGGATGTGCCCGAAGGGTTCCCACCTTCAGAGGCACACAGCAGGCTGCACTTTCTCCATAGGATCCACATTCCTGCTTGGGGGAGGGTCTCTCTCTCTCTCTCTCTCTCTCTCTCTCTCTCTCTCTCTCTATATATATATATATATATATATATATGTATATATTATATATTATATGTTATAAAATATATATAAAATAAATTGCCATCACCTACTTTTTAGAGAAAAGAAAATGACTCAATGCACTAAAGAGCTAAATAGTAAACATGGCCCCATATTTCAATTTGTACTTGGTTTCTAGTCATTAAACCATGGAACAGACCCTTCCCTATGGAAAGGGGGATGTCTTGTATGACTGGGAAGCTCAGAGCATCTATTCTGAGCCCCACTCTGTCAGCATATCACAGTCAGGTCTTGGGTCATGTGACCAGCAATGTCTCTATACACTATGATGGAGGTTGCAGGACACTGATCCAGGTATGAGGCACCTGGGATCAGAGATGCATTCAGCTCTGGAAAAATGGCTATGGAATTCTCAGGATCCTCTCCATTGATGTCTTTATTCATTTCCTCATTGAATACCTTCATGATCTACAAGCTCCAAAATGATTCCACTACAACCCTTGAAAGATAGTCAAGGCTGGACACAGGAACTCATGGATCAGCTAAAAAGTCATATCCACTTCCCAGAGGTAAGAGCCCACCACCAGTACTACATGGTGCGGTCTCTGCTGAATGTGCTACAAAGCTGCAGCAACCTTGAGAACCTAGAGGTTCAACTGAGGAGTTATCGCCTCTTCTCAGCTCCTCTGCGAACAGCCCCATGGGCATGAAGAGAAGGAAGAACATGAACATGAAAGCTTTTCAAGAAGACCAGCTGCCCAGTCCGCCTTTGACTGCTCACCACCTGAGGCCCAAACCCCACGACTATCTAAACAGTCCTGATTTGGCAGCAGTATGTGCCAGCAGTACTACTCAGGGCACCCGGTGACAACCTTGCATCTCTGTATCCCTAGTGCCAGTGGTTAAGTGGCAAGGTCATTTCTGGGCATAATGAGAGAACACACCCAACACTCACACCCAATGTATCTTTCAGGGACATGACCCTCCATCTACAGAAGAAAGCCACCCCTGATTATACCCTCAGTATTACAGGACTCTGAAAGGTATTGCAGGCTACAAGGAAGACCAAGTTTATTGAAATTATCAGACATTCACTCACAGGGAGGAATCTTTGATGCTGGGGCTCGACTTGTTTTCAATAACTGTCAAGCTAACATGCACTATAAATCTGGTGAACCGTACATGCTTGGCCTCATGGATCAACACAAACTGCATTGATGACCAGCCCCCAACCAAAGGAAGATGGATCCTCGGCCTCAAAGAGTCCCAGAGCCACCTCTACTCAAACACACTCCAAATCCCATCTCCAACAGTGTCCATCCCTAGACCTTGACAAAGGCAGATGGCAGAGTCATAGATCATCAACATTTGTGCATTCTTCCTAGAAGGCAAAAGATACACACGTATGTTGTCAAATGTGCAAACAGTCATTGTGAGGAGCAAGGGTCCCGCAGTGCAGGTATTTTTGTTGTTGTTGGTTTGGTTTGGATTTTCAAAACAGGGTTTCTCTGTGTAGCTCTGGCTGTCCTGGAACTCACTCTGTAGACCAGGCTGTCCTTAAACTCAGAGATCCACCTGCCTCTGCACTGGGATTAAAGGCATGTGCCACCACCGACCAGCCCAGTCCAGGTGTTCTAACAGCCCACAGTTGTCTGGACAGCACAGGCAGAATACTGGGGCAGAGGGCAGGGCCGGGGGAGCTCTCAAACTTTCTCCAATACCTCATATTAAATTAATTAGCTCCAGTTGGCAACCTTGCTCATCAATTGGTTAAAACAAAGATACAGAAAAGAAACGACTGTTGTGGACCCAGGACCCGGGCTACTACATCACACCAAACCCACATGGAGGAACCGGGGAGAGCTCTGTGGAGCATCACCCACCCAGAGAGGCCTCTGTCAGCTGAACACACCAAAGGCGAATGGAGAGAATGGGTCTTGGGAGGAAGGGGTGCGTGCCTTTACCACACAGACAAGGAGATATCAGCGACTTAAAGTTTGGGAATAACTAGGCAAAATGAATGGAATGAGTGTTGAGTAACATTACAGCAATGTCAAAGGCCACAGGTATGATCATAGCAATTTCAGAAAATGTCACCTGCTGCTAGAGAGTCTCTGGTGAAGAACGAGCAGGAATAAACTCCATAAGTGACTTTCAAAAGGAGAGAAGAAAGAACAGCATGGAGTTTCACTATTATTCTTTCAAGTTCACACTGGAAGAGTTTCCAAGTAAACCTGGGGAAGTCACATTAGCAAAACAAGTGTGCGTGGACCTTGGCTTTACAAATAGCCACAAACGCCTAGGGTGTGTAGAGGCACTGCCTTGGGGATACATGTGTGCCAAGGATGGCTAGACTCCTTTTTCTTCTTTTTTTTAAATTGATTTTTATTGGGCTCTAAATTTTCTCTGTAGACTCCTTTTTCTAAAGAGTTCTACTCTTTCTGAGAAAGCCCTGGCATGGATATGGGGACCCCTTCACAGTTACACTAGCTCGGCTCAGCCAGAGCTAAATAGCTAACAGAAACACAGCCTGGATCCAATGGCCTGCTGTAATCCCACATCTGCCCATTTAAAGCTCTACTAACAGACAGCCATTGCATACAGTCAAAGCCTAGGTAAGTGCCAGGTCCACCCCCCATAATTCCTCCAAGGCACAATGCCCCCATCCCCATGTCAGTGCTAGCATAGGGCTTGGCACACAGCCCAGTGAACAAGGCTGATCAGCACTCACGGCGTTAAGTGAAGGAACAAAAGAAACACCTTCAGCATTGGTAGTCACGGCTTTGAGTGGATTACAGTTTCTAGCTTCCGAGAGAATGGGCCCTGTTATAAACAGGAACTTTATAGTCTACAGATGCGTTTTTTTAAATGCAAAGTAGCAAGGGAGAAAAAAGATATCCCTGTGTGCAAAATATGCATTTCTAATTACATTCACCTAAGACAGATTTACTCTGAAGACCAAGAATAGCTAAATAGTGTAAGTTACAAAAGAGTAAGACGGGATGTCTGCTGAAAACACTAAGCCGAATGGAAGCTAGGATTAGTGATGAGTCAGTTAGTAAGTCATCCCAAGGGATCAGGGCTAAGATAAACGAGATGCAGAGCTTCACCTGCATAACAAGGGCCATGGTACCACCAAGGTACCTGAGTCCCTCTCTACTACTGATAGAGAGAAAAGGGAGATGGGCGACCCAAGAGGGAGGCCCAAGGGAATCTTTAGCTACATAGCAATTCTGAGGGTCTGCCTGGGATACAATGAGACCATCTCAAAAAGAAGAAAAGAAGGAAGGGAGGAAGGGAGGAAGGAAGAAGAGAGCATTAGTTTTGTTATTTGTTGCTGTGCCCAAATGCCAAGCAAAGCATTAAGGGAGTGTACCAGTTATTTTCCTGCTGCTGTGTCAAAATAGCTGACTACATAAGGGGGAAAAGGAGAACTCCGGCTCACGATTTGAGGGCACAGTCCATGGCAGTGGAGAGGCACAGCAGCGGGGGGATGGCAGAGCAGGAGGATGGCAGAGCAGGAGCACGGCAGGGCGGGAGCACGGCAGGGCGGGAGCACGGCAGGGCGGGAGCACGGCAGAGCAGGAGGATGGCAGAGCAGGAGCACGGAAGGGCAGCAGGAGCATGGCAGAGCCAGTCACGCGGTCCACAGTGAGGAAGCAGAGAGCAATGAATGCTCGCTCACTTCCTCCTTTTCCTTCAGTTCTTGACTCCAAGCCACAGGACAATCAGAACCTGTGCCCTGAGCTCCTCAAAATCAATAGGTCACTCTCCTCCCTCCCCTCCTTCCTCAAGGAGATAAAGTTCTAAAGGCAGTCCGAGATGCTCATTGCCTTGGGAGACCTTTCTGAGGCTTCTCCTCCTCATCAGCTCTGAGAGGACCGCGGCAAGGGCACAACCCCGCCCACCAAAAGCACAAAACTGCCATTTTGCATTTTCAAAATCACACAAGAGAGTGGGGGCTTATGCAGTGCCCCCAACACACATGTATAAGTTATAAGGATCTAGATTTTTTAATTATTATAACTTAAAGGATATATACTCAGCTCAGAGCTCAAGGGACAAACATGAGCACACTGTTTCCTTCTCTGACCCTCAGGTTTTTTTTTTAATCTGTGGGTCTCCTACCTCACTCAACCTAATCAAGAAAATCCCTTCTAGACACATCTGGAGCCTTGATTCCATGGTCATTCTAAATTCTGTGAGGTTGAAAGTCTGGACGAGACCAGCTGTCACAAGGAGAAAGGGTTTATTAGGGTAGTCCACCACAGTAGGATGGCATGGCTGCAGGGGCAGCTTCTGGCTATGGCGGCAGGAACATGAAGCTGCTTCCTCACGTGGGGCAGATCGAGAGGCAAACGGAGATGAATGAACATTGTACCCAAATTTTTCTCCTGTTTACCTTTTTTATTCAGTCCAAGTCTCCAGCCCACTGATGTTGGTGTCAAATATTTTCAGAATATGTCTTCCCTTTTCAGTTAATTCCCTGGAGATGGCCTCACCTCTGGGTGCATCTCCTAAATTCAGAGGAGGGACTGGGGAGATGGCTCCATAGGTTCAGCACTTGTTGCCAAGCCTCATGAACTGAGTTCAACCTCCAGGACCCATGTGGTTGAGGGAAAAAATCAACTCCCACAAGCTGTCCTCTGGCCTCTACAGTGTTGCAGAATAGTTTGCCACACTTAGGCTGAACCCTAAGATTGCATTTATTTACTGGAAAAATCTGTTTCTGGTTGTAGTATGGCTAAGCCCTAACATATACCTTTAGTTCAAGAACTTTCTGCTTGAATATTATAAACAGGATTAAATAAAGTCAACCATAGATTAAGAGGCTTATGCAGTACCCACAACACTCATATATAAGTTATAAGAACCTAGACTTTAGCCGGGCAGTGGTGGTGCACGCCTTTAATC
This sequence comes from Myodes glareolus, assembly GCF_982192425.1. NCBI lineage: Eukaryota > Metazoa > Chordata > Mammalia > Rodentia > Cricetidae > Myodes > Myodes glareolus. The sequence continues at coordinate 35,072,821 of NC_142044.1, forward strand.
TCAGCACGCGGGAGGCAGAGACAGGAGGATCTCTGTGAGTTTGAGGCCAGTCTGGTCTACAAGAGCTAGTTCGGCACAGGCTCTAAAACTCCAGTGAAACCCTGTCTTGAATGAATGGATAGATAGATAGATAGATAGATAGATAGATAGATAGATAGATAGATAGATAGATAGATAGATAGATAAATGAAATACTAGCCTAGATTTTCTAGTTATTATAACTTAAAGGACACATACTCAGCTCAGAGCTCGTGGGACAAACATGAGCACACTGTTTCCTTCTCTGACCCTCAGTTTTTTTTTTTCAATCTTCAAATTAAGAGACACATTAACATGGTCTGTTCTGTGGAAGAAAAATACCCAAAAACCTAGTGTTGCAGGATATTTGATCGCACTGTGATACCCCAAGACTGTGTTAATAAAGTTAACTTTGAATAAGGGGGTGGAGCCAGTGACTAGCTGACCAGAATTACACATAAAGAAGCCAGAAATACAGATAGAGAAGACGCACAGGGAAGAGTAGAGAGAAACTTAGAGACTGAATGGATTTCGATCTGGGAAATGTGGCGCGGACAGCTGGTCGCTACTCCACCACTTCTTTGATTCATCAGGTTTTTACCCCAATATCTGACTCTTGACTCTTTATTAGTAAACAGAACAATAGAGACTTAGTCCCCCTGGGCTGCAACCTCAGTGGCAATGGGTGCTGACTGCAGGGCCATGGTGCTGCAGACGGTAGTTAAAATATCAGTAGATTCATGTCCAGCTGCTAAGCCAACAGAAAACTCACAGCCAAGGAAATGGCTCTCAAGTGGCTAGAATACTCCTGCACCACCAACTGTGCCTGTTTTAGAGGCATGGGACTTTCCCATCCTGCATCAGACAGACTATTGCTGCTTCTCCCTGCTTAGCTTCTCAGCCAGGGATATGGAGAAGTTATGTCTAGTTCCTGGGGCTCTGAGGCAAGCAGCCAGGCAGCTCCCATGGCACTTTCTCCCCAGCACGCATGTGCAAGAATACAAGTTTCTGGGTGCTGTGGGCCACTTCCAGAAACATGACAGTGACCCTCAATACATCCACTTCTGGCACATGGGAGTGGCCTCATATTTCAATGTGCTAAGAATAGCCCTGGATGGAACAAGACTGGAAATGTGAAGGACAAGCCACTCATTCTTCAAGTAGGCAGGACTGGCTGGGAGAGCTGAAGATCTCAACTCAAAGAGGGTAGTCGTTTTGGAGCTGGGGTACACAGTTCCACAAAAGAAACTGTGAGGAAGAAAGAAAGACTTCCGTTTGGAGAAGGGAAAAGAAAGAGGGATGGGACTGGCTTGGGCGGGCTCCAGCAACATACACCCAACCTTCTCAGTTCTCTGGAGAGTCCCACCTGGCACAGGAAAGCCCTGAGAATCTGCCAGAGAGGAGCTAGATATGGAGGGAGCTAGTCTAAAGCAGCTGGGGCACAGAGCGAAGCCACATGTGAGTAGGCAACTACTCCCCTACCAGTTTCTGCCCAAAGTGGGATCAGACATCAAAAGTAAAAATAGCACAGACCATTCTCCATTACCCAGGATGAAGCAGGGCATAAGGAAAGGTCAACAAACCCAGGGCCATCAGGTGTCAGGGGCACAATGATCAGCACCACTAGATCCAGCCTAAACCATGGGCCCTGCCAGAGCTAGGACTGAGGCCATACACACAGCAGCAACTAGAACACGCAATGTATCTTCAAAGGGCAAGGCTGCTTGGGAGCTCCTATGAGAAGTCTCCTCAGCTCGCTTCCTGAAAGCACTGCCTTTGGCTACCTTGGGCTATGACCATGAATGTACTGTGGCCTTGATACATAGCCCCAAAATGCTAATTTCTTAAGAAACTCCTTAAGGCTTCAAAGCCTGGGTCCCCAACATGTCTCTGCTCAGGGGTGGCAGAAACTTAAGAGCTGAAGATTAGCGGGATAGCTTCAGGTCATCGAAGATCTACCCTTAAAGGGGGTTTGGGGACTCTGCTTCTGTTTCCTGGACATGGGAGGAGCAGGTCCTCTAACACATTCTACTCCTACTGAGGAGCGACTTCAGCACACGCCCAAAGCAACAGGCCCAAACGATAATGGACCGAAACGTACACAACTGGGGCCTGGACCTGGTTTGCTGAGCTATGCTGGCTGGTCAGTGAGTCCCACAGATCTTCTTGTTTCTGCCTCCCCGCTGATGGGGTTACAAAGGCACCACCAGGCCTGGCTTTGTATGTGTGTACTGGGAATCTAACTTATTCCCTTACGCTTAAGTAACAAACACTTTATGAGCTGAGCCAAATCCCCGTCAGTTCCCCATTGATTTTCTGTCTGCATGCTACCCACTGTTAAAAGTGGGATATTGAAGCTTCCTGGTATTATTGTACTTCTGCATGTCCCTTCAGCTTATCAGTGTTTGCATGGCCATATACAGGTAAGTTGATGTTGGGCGCATGTATAGTCACTGTAGTTGGAGCTTCCTTCGGAACTCGCTTTTCCAGCATTACATAATCAACTTCTTGTTCTCCTAGCAGCTTTAGCTCTGTGGTCTCTTTTGCCTGATGTAAATATAGCCACCCCTGCCCTCATTTATGTAACGTATCTTTATCCATCCTCCCACCTATAACCTTCTTCATTTTCTAATCTGGACATTGGGAAACAATTAAACAACCTATCATGTAAAGGACTGGCAAATGTTAGCTGTGCTGACATTGTTTCCAGCGATTAAAATCGTTTTTGCACTTGTATCTCGAGAAATTTTCAGATTCACAAAAATGTAGAAGCAGAGACAAGAATTTTTGCATGCCTACCCTTGGTTTCTCCAAATGTAAATGGCTTGTGTAACAACTGTGAAATGGAAAAAGCAGGAAACCAGCATTGCTGCACTCCTGCCGATGAATGACAAGGCTTATTCAGGTTTACCAGTTGTCTTACTAACATCCACCTTCTGGGTCGGGCCCCTGCTAGGGGCACACTGTGTATTTAGTTGTCTCTTTTGTTCTGAGACAGCAATTCAAGCTTCCTTTGTCTCCTGATGCTGACACTTTGAAGAACACTGGCCAGGTGTTTTTTAGACTGTCTCTCAGTGAGAGGCTGACGGACCTAGCCTCATGGCCTCACAAAAGAGCTCAGCGTGGTGTCTGCTCTACTCAGTCTCATTCTGGCACGCCTTGTTCCTGATGACAGTCACTGTGTGTGCCACATGGTCAGGTGGCTCCTCACATCTCCCAGCTGCTGACACCCTATTTGATTTCCTTTCTCAGGTGTGGCAGAGTTCATAGATGGAGAAGGGACCTGTGAGGCCCCTCTATTGGGAAATCCTAGAGGTTGAGGGAGGTGCTCCTTTAACGCTATAACCACAGGTAAGTCCTCCTTGATACAGTAAGTACCCGCCCACCTACGACCAGGCAGGCAATCACACACACACACACACACACACACACACACACACACACAAAAGGTACAAAAGCAGAAGGAGAAGGAGGGCTTTTGAGGAGAGGGAGGAGAATGAGGGAAGGAGATAGGGAAGGAGGATGGAAGAGGGGGATAAGGACATGAAAATGACCAAAATTCTCAATTTAAACCTGTGAAATTGTGAAACAATTTTCAAGATGATAAAGATTCATACAGCACCCAATAAATGACAATTTTGGAAAACACAAACTAATGCACAGCAATGGGAAAAAAAGACTAGTATTTTCCTGGTGAGGCAGATGGGAGCAACACAGAGTGGACTACGAAGAGGCACCAGCAAACATGGGCTCGTGATGAGTGTGCTGATGGCCTTGGTGGTAGAGATCTCATATATGCATACATGTATGTTATGATGGCTATTCTTTGTGTCAGCCTGACTGCCTCTGCGGTTAACTAAAACCCAAGCAGCTAGGGATACCTGTGAGGCATTTTTTTTCTTAATTCAGTCCTTTTAAAGTGGGGTGAACCACCTGTAATCCAAATCTTTTGAGGCAGGAAGATCCTTTGAATCTGGACAGCCTTCTTCTGCGGGCAGCCTATATAGAGGACATGGAAGAAGGAACCTTTCGTTCTTTGCCTGCTTGCTCTCATTCTGACCAACAAATTTATTCCTTCAGCATTCGAGCCTACTTCTTCAGGATTCCAGCGTCTACTGAAGACCACTGAGACATCTAGCCTTGGACTTCCCATGGATAAACTGCCGTTATTGGATTAGTAGGACCACACAGCCTGTTAACCACTCTAATAAATCCCCTTTCTACTACTGATAGATAATTAGACAGGTGGGAAGACAGACAGATTCATTCTCTCAGTTCTTTTTCTGTAGAGAACCCTAACACACAGGTCAAAACTGTATATTCTAAACATACATGTTTACTGTGTCAACTACATCTCAACAAGGCTAATTTAAAAAGCAAAGACAACCTACCATACACTTCAACATGAATGAAACCTAAGGACGTGAAGCCTGGTAAGCAGAAGTGCTGAACAGAAGGACAGATACTGATTTATATATTTATATATGAATGTAAGACAGCAAACCTCACCAAGCTACGGTGGCACATGCCTTTAATCCCAATACTCAAGAGGCAGAGGCAAGCAGATCTCTATGAGGTTGAGGCCAGCATGGTCTACAGCGCAAGTTCCAGGAGAGCCAAGGCTACACATAGAAACCCTGTCTCAAAACAAACAAACAACAACAACAAAAAAAAAATCCAGTGAACTTCACAGGAGCAGAGAGAAAAATGGTTGCTCCCAGGGGCTAGGAAGAGGCAATATGGCTGCCGTTGACCAAGTCTATATGCTTTTGCCATGTAAGCTGAGTAAGAACAGCAGAATTAATGTACAGTATTACACTGAAGGCATTTTATGGCCATGTAACTAAAGTACTGTATCACACGATGAAAATTTTGCAAAACAAAGTTACGTCTCATGTCAAATGTCCTTGTCGAAATGAAAGACACAGGAGCAGACCCATACACACAGCTATGAAACTGGTATCTGCTGAAGATGTGATAGAAAAAGGAGTCATTTCCCTGGGAGTCACTGCCTTGAGCTGGGTCCTATCTCCCTTACCTGGGACCGTTTGCTCTTCTGAGTTACTACATCCATGAGACTCCTTGAGCAGCCTCAGGGGGATTGTCTACTCCTGACTTCTGGGAGACTGTCTACTCTGGTTTTAGAAGATGCCTGGGTCAACACTTAAATGAGCTGAGATCCAAATAGGTGACAACTGACAACAGGGATTAATTTCCTCTCCCACAGTCGATATGTAAAATCTTTAACACATAAGGTATGGGGGATGGGTATTGTGACACTGGTATTATGGTGACACTGACAGTGAGTTCCAAAATGCTCTCCTTGTGAGTGTGCACTGGGTTTTGATATCAACTTAGCAGCCTATACATGAGAGTATGTGTCCAGAGTAGAAACCTTGTTGAAACCCCTACCCGGTTCTCCTCAAATGAGGTCCTCAAACCCCCAAGCTCCCACCACAGGGCTTCTTGTGTGGATGGCTCTCCAACCAAGGGCTTAGCCCTAAATTCAGCTTCTCTTGGACCCCCACACCTCTTCCACCATGCCCAGGAGGTGCTCACCATGGGAAATAACATTTGGAGACAAGAGCCAACTAGGCAGGAGGGGCCTGAGTAGACATGTGAAGGGGTGGCAGTGAGGGGAGAGTGGGGTACAGAAGACAGACATGGTAAGGAAGCAGAACAGGCTTGGACAAGGAGTTACAAACATGACATCTCATTTGAGGCGCTTATGCAAGCCCTCGGGGGCTCTGGCCAGGGTGGGTAGGGACAGTGGGCCAGGCAGCGAGGCTGCAGAGAATGATATAGAAAATTAAGGGGTGTGGGAATCTAGCTGAGGGGGTCAGAGGCCTCCACACAACTGGTACCATCAGAGCTGCCTACAGACAATGCTTACTTTCCTAAAGATATCTCAGTCATGGGCATTAAAGACAACAAACAAACTCCACTGTAGTGGGGCCAGAGTGCTTGAGAACTTGAGTTTCATCACACCAGCCCTCCTCTGCTGGCCCCCACCTCAACAGTGCACCTCACAGAGCCGCCTCGCCGCTCCGTCCGCGAAAGGAAACTCTCTGAGAGAAACAAATAAAGCAGCACATAATTTTTTTCTTTTTTTCTTGAACTGTAAACTTTGCTTTTCCAAGAGGGCTTCCTGTCACTACCCCTTCCCATGACCCATCCTCACCCTCCTCTCCCCACAGCCTGCGTCCAACTGCTGTCTCTCCCTACTTCTCCATCTTCCCTTGAGTCTGTGTTCCTCACCGAGGCTTTGCTTTGTCAGTACTTCCCCAGAGAGCCTCACTGCCCCTGGTGACTCTCACTGTGGGGCCAAACTGTTGCCCCGGCCATGGACTCCACATTCCTTGGCACCGGCTGCTCTCCAGTGTGTTTGCATCCTGCCTGCCCTCCAACCATACCTTAACCTCATCCCAGCACACGGTGGCCCTGGGCACACAGTGACTATACCTAACAGCACATGGTACCCAGAGGTTCAATCAATGTACTCAGTGTTCTTTCACCCTTCTGGGTTCATGTTTGACTTCTTTCTATGCCCCACCAGTCACCTGTGCCCCTGTTCCTAAGACACAATCATGCCAGGCAATTCTGAGGATGTTAACCCCTCCCCCCCACCAGCTGTACCCGTCCTGTCTTCTGAGGCCCAGAGAACAGTCCTTTCAAAAGACTTTTCCCAGGGGAGATGAATCCTTTCTCCTCTGAGGCCTAGATTCAGTCAACATCCGTCTTCTGTGACTTTTTCGGATTGTTCATTAAGGCACAGTACCTTTCTACAATGACATTTGCAATTAATTAATTTTCATAACTCAACTGCTGTATTTGGCAGGAAGAACAATTCCTACGCCAATTATACGCTAACCCACATGACCCCTTCCTCGAAAAATTCTGTTCTGGCACAAGGCTGGGTTGTGGAAGACCAGCAACTCTCTTCCACATTCTTGTTTTACAAAGTGACATTCATGGTGTGTACCTAGAATTCGGTGTCGCATGACTTTGGAGGATGCAATTCTAGGCTGAAAACAACAAAAGAACACAGAGAGAAGAGATTACAAGGCATCCAAAACTGATAACGACAGACTCAGTGGGAGGTAGTAAGATGAGAGACGGTACTGTCCCTGCCCATTTGGCAGGCATGGGGCTCCTGGAAGCCAGGTGACACACAGATCACTCCCTGAAATTCCCGTGATCAGCATTGAGTTTTCCCAGACAGAGAAAGTTGATAGATGCAGGAGAAATTGATCCATTCACCCTGGAGGCCTGGAGGCTGGAGGCTGGGGGACTGGGGCAGCCAGAGCACTGTATAGAGAAAAAAGCCATGAGATTCTTACTCTGGAAGTTTCACAGACACTGAGTCAGGTGAATCCTGGCCACAGTCCAAGCAAGCAGCACTTGAATTGATATAGAGCATTTCTCCAGGACCAGGGCTATTCTAGACTAAGAAGAAAGGACACGGCATCATGGCCTGGATGGGCTCAATACCCAGAAGACTTGACTGCTCAGGAAAGTGAAGGCCTCTGGCCAGGAGTCCCCAAAATGGGTAGCTCTCGGCAGCTTCCTACACCAGGAGGAACGTTCCCATCGTGTCAATGAACCACAGCTCTCCTTTCTGTGTGCATGGATCAGATAAGGCACAGAAGGCTGCAGGTGCCAGCAGTGGCAGGGCAGCATATCCTCTGAAAAAAGGGAACCTTCAGACAGGTGGACAATACGACACTCAACACTGGTTCTTGTCACCTGTTGGATTACTGGGCCATCTCAGTACTAAATCCCCATCTCATCTTCATGTTATAATCTATCCAAAACAAAGGCGCTGGCTTGCTCCAAAGCAGCACCACCTGGGTGTTCTGGGAAGCCAGAAGCTGCCAAAGTTCTATGTTTGGCTAGGAGACAAGCCTGTAGCTGCTCAACTACTACCTCAGCTTCCTGGCCTCTAACCTGGGGCCAGTGAAGCAGAGGCCAAAGAAGCCATTTGCCATGTTCATCCCACCTGCTCAGTGTCTACACTCACCAGTGTCCCCTTCCTGTCCTAGGGACCTCTCCCTGGCCCTGGTCATGCTACTGAACTCAGTCTACGGACCACTCGGTCAGGTGTCTTGTCTGCCAGCAACCCGGGCTTCCCCTTAGGAGTTCAGAATTCCTCCCACTTCACAAAATATGCTCTTGGTCATAGTCAGACCCTTGTGAATAAAGTCTATATTGACACAGGGGGAGATATATGGAGACAGCAGGAGTGAAGACATCAGAAGATCATTCCTTACTTCCCAGGAGACCTAGGCTGGAATGGGAACAGATGTGGGAGATATGGGAATGGTTACCAGATGGCTGTGGGCTGCACAGAATAGCAACGGTGCCCCACGTCATATGATTTCCATGGTCAGCCAGCAAACAGCCCTTGAAATGCCCTGGATTGAACTGCACAAGTGGACATATGCTGGAAAAAGACCTATGAGCTCCCAACAGCAGGCAGAGCGGGATCGCCCATCCCCCGCAAATGACTCTCAGAATTTTAATTGGATTTGCTCTAAATTACAGTTTGTAAATAGGTCACAGAAAAGAAATTAACTAGGAAGTAATTACATGGAAGATAAAAGTATTAAGAGCTTACTTAACACCTAGGAAATGTTGGGCCCAGATAAAAGCCAGCACCTCAGGAACACACACACACACACACACACACACACACACATGCACACATGAATGTGTGTGCATGTGTACATGTTTCTGGCTAAACATCATGGCATAATGAATACCTGTATCATGTTAGGTGTCTTAAATAATCTAGTGGTGCGGAGTGATATGGAGGATGTGTGCATATTGTCTGTAAGCAATAGTACACTTTGTTGTTGGAGGGGCTTAGAGATCTGTGAACCTGGAATTCCTGGCCCTGGAACTGATTCTGCAAAAGAGCAGAGGGAAGGGGCAGTGACATGGGTGTGACTGGCTCCTGGGACTTCTTGCAAAGTTGCTTGTAGTAGAGAGGACTCAGTTGTTCAAGAAGCACCTGCAGAGAAAGGCCACCACGCACAGAGACTTCACACAACACACTTACAAATAAAGTCCGGTGACACAGCCCTGTCCTGGCACCAAGTACATATTTGGGGAGCACACCTGGCCACATACTTCAAACGTCTAAGAAGGAACATTTGGATGTGCAGGAAGAAGAGATTTTCACTGGGCACCAAAGACATGGGAGTGTGCACTTGCTAACTCAGCTGCCTTACTGTTTCCGGACTAAGCACTTACAGCGTGTGACCTTCAGTGGGAACTGCCAGTCCCTTTGCATGTCCAAGTTCCTGGCCAGCAATGACAAAGATAGCTTGGTTTGCAGATCCCAGTGCTGGCAATGGCACTTGGGGGCCCGAAAAGAACTGCCTGGGCATGTCAGAGAAGTATCCTGGGGAGACCAGGAGGTATTTCAGAGAAAAATTCAGGGCTGGGTCAACAGCTCAGTGGATAAAGAACTTGGTTTACTGGCGTGAGAAACAGAGTCCAGTCCCCAGCAACCATGAAAAATGTCAAGTATGGTGGCATGTACTTGAAATGCTGGGGAGGCAGACGAAGGAGGATCCCCAGGGGTAACTAGTCAGCCAGCCTACAAATCCCAAACTCCCTGGAAGCTTTACCCATTAAAACAAAAAACGTGTAGTGCTCCGGAAGAGGTACTAGCACCTGTGCATACATATAAATCATACACACACATATACACATGCTTGCTTTAAAATACAACTGCAATTAGGGATAAGAGAGGTACAGAAAAGACAAAAGGGAAGAGAAGGTATCATCTTCTGCTGTGGTTGGCCCTGAGGCCATCCATGGTGATTTACATGAATGTGGCCCCTGTGGCCATTTAAAAGAAAATAGTACCCAAAGGGAGAGGCCCTATTAGGAGGTGTGGCTTTGTAGGAGTAAGTGTAGTCTTGTTGAAGGAAGTGTGTCACTGTGAGGGGATAGGTTTTGAGGTCTCCTATGCCCAAACTACACCCAATGTGACACTCAGTTCACTTCCTGTGAACTTCCTATGAATTTTCTGTGATGCCTGTGGATCAAGATTTAGAACTCTTGGCTTCTTCTCCAGAACCATGTCTACCTGCATGCCACCATGTCCTGCCATGGTGATAATGGACTAAACCTCTGAAAACTGCAAATTAACCCCAGTTAAATGTTTTCTTTTATAAGAGTTGCCATGGTCATGGTGTCTCTTCATAGCAATAGAAACCCTATCTAAGACAGCTCCCATAGGCTCATATATTTGAATGTTTTGTCCCTTGTTGTAGAATATTATTTTAACTGAGCAAAGATGTGTCACATTTGTTCATGCTGTGGAATATGACTTTATCTATGTAAAGGTGTGTTTATGCTACATTTGTTTAATAATGCAAGGATGTGTTACATTTGTTTATGCTGCATTTGTTCAAGTATGTAAAGATATGTTGCATTTGTTTCACCTTGCCTGCCTAAGGAACTTGATTGGTCTAATAAAAAGCTGAATGGCCAATAGCTAGGCAGGAGAGGGATAGGCCAGGCTGGCAGGCAGAGAAAATAAATGGGAAGAGGAATCTAGGCTCAGGAGAGAAGGAGGAGGATGAGGGAGAGGAGGAAGAGGAAGAAGAAGAGGAGGAGGAGGAGAAGGAGGAAAGAAAAAGGGAGAAAGAGAAGGACACACCTGAGGCCTGAAGCTAGGTAGCCACCAGACATGAGAAGCAATGAAAGTAGATATACAGATAGAAAGAAAGGTAAAAGCCCTGAGGCAAAACATAGATGAAGAGAAACAGTTTAAGTTAAAAGATCTAGCAAGAAATGAGCCTAAGCTAAGGTCAAGCATTCAAAACTAATAAGAAGTCTCTTTGTCATGATTTGCAAGCTCGTTGGCGTCCCAAAAGAAAAAGCCTGGAATAGTCCCTAGTTGGTGGACTGCTGTGGAAAGGATTAGGAGGTATGTCCTTGTTGGAGAAGATGTGTCATTGGGGTTGGGCTTGAAGCTTCAAAAGTCACCCTTTCTCTGCCCCCTACTTATGGATCAAAATGTAAGCTCTCAGTTGCTACTCCAGCTGCCATGCTCCTGTCATGATGGTCATGGCCTCACCCTCTGAAAATATAGGTCCACAATTAAATGCTTTATTTTATAAGTTTCTTGGTCATGATGTCTCTTCACAGCAATAGAATAGTGGCTAAGATAGAAGGTGGTACCAGGGATTGGAATATTGCTGCAACAGGCCTAATCAAGAAGATTTTGGGAGAAATATGGAAGAAGTTGGAACTTTGAACCAGAAACACAATTTAACACTGTAAGTGAGGATTAATGGATTATCCTTCTAGGACCATGATGAACAGTGGTGCTAAGGGTAATGTGGACTATGAATGACCAGTTCAAGAAGGTTCAGAAAAGAAGAATATTAGCAAGTGACCTAGAGACAACTCTTGGGATATTTTGGCAAAAAATTGGGGCTTTTTTCTCTCGCCCTAAGACTCGGTTGAGGCTAAATTGAGTTTTATACTAATTTCACTGACAAGGAGAGTTCAAGACAATGTAGTATTGACTGTGTCACATGGTTATTAGTAACCATTCTTATGCAGATCTACAATGGAAAAAGGGCAAATAGGAGGAAAGAATCAACATATAGTTTGAAAAGAAAAAGAATACTAGAAAACGTACTATTGGAGCCAAGTCCAGTGCTCAAGAAAATGATAAATTTAAAGAAAATTCTCAGTCTGGGTTACCTCACTCATAAGCGGTTTTTAGACAGAAAGCAAAGGAAAACCAACCTCTAGATAAAGGGCATGGTGCCCTCAGGGCAAGAGCACATCCAGCTAAGCCAGCGCCAGCAAAAGGAAAAGGCCTGAAGGATTTTCTCCACCTAAAAAGTTATTACAAAGGAAATTTTATACAAATGAAATTCAAGGAGAGGGTCAAATTCCAGCCCCACCCACCCCAAACAACAGAACTTCTAGATTTAAAAGTGAAGAAGGATACTGGAATGAAGGGTTCTGGAATCTTCCTCTTCAATTAGGGAAAGTCACCAGGTCAAGTATGTGTCAGGGAAGTCCCTGTATGGCAGCCTTAAGAGGTCATAGCACAAAGCTATGAAAGTGGAGCCTAGAAAGCATTGGAGACCCCAAGATATTGGAGATGCCAGGCTCTGGGATATCTTCTAAGGAAACTTGCACATAGGACGTGGAATCAGCCCAGGAAAAAGAAGTGTGTTGAAGTCAATAAAGCTGGAAGGAATATGCGATCCAAAGAGCCACCTAAGTCAGAATTTGGAGTTTGCCCAGCTGGGTGTCAGTCTTGCTTTGTTCCAGTATTTCCTCACTATGCTCCCATCCCTTACCTGCCTTGTGAAAATATAATGTATGGTTTGTGTGACTGTATGCTGGAAGTATGCAATTTGCTTTTTGATTTTACTAAAGGTTACAGTTAAGAGATTGATTTGAGTCTCAGAAGAGAGTTTGGATTCTTAAATAGTCTTGAGACACTGAAGAACTATGAAAAACTTTGAAGTTAGACCCAGAGAATATTACATTATATGGCTACTAGTCTATGGGGACCAAGGAGCAAAACATGGTGGTCTGAATGAGAAATATCACTGTAATGATCTGTCCTGTCCCTTTAAGAGACAAGCCACACCCACTCACTCACTCCCCCATCCACCAAGGCAAGCTGATCTTTAGCTTCCAGCCTGAGTCTCTTCATTTTCCCTCTCCCTCTCGAAGAAGGGGCAGCTTCTGTCTCTCCCCATTTCTCTCCATCCCCATTTCTGTTTCTCCCTTCTTTCTCTCTCTCTCTCTCTCTCTCTCTCTCTCTCTCTCTCTCTCTCTCTCTTTCTCTCTCTCTCTCTCTCTCTGCTTCTCTCCCCGTTTTCCCTTCCCCTCCATAACCCACTAAATAAATATCCAAACTCACTCTGCATAGTGTGCCTATCCATGTCTCTGTCTCTTGCCCACCACGTGGCTCCCTGCCAGGGACCAGCCGCCTTCAGAGACCTGTGGCATGGTCTCATGGCCTGCTGCCACCACTCAGGATCCTGCAGCATTTTACTTAATCCATTACAATCACCATAAACTCATATATTTGATCCTGAGGGGGTAGAATAGTTTTGGAAAGGATTAGGAAGTGCGTCCTTATTGGAGGAGGTTTGCCACTTTTTTGTTCCAAAAAACCCATACCAGGTGTTCTCTCTCTCTCTCTCTCTCTCTCTCTCTCTCTCTCTCTCTCTCTCTCTCTCCTCTCTCTCTTCCTCCCTCCCTTGTGCTTATGGATCAGACTCTAAGCTCTCAGCTACTGCTCCCAGTACCTGCCTGCCACTATGCTTCCCACCATGATGACCACAGACTCAGTCTTTGAAACTGTAAACCAGTCCCAATTAAGTCCTTTCTTTGGTAAGTTGCCTTGGTCATGGTGTCTCTTCACATCAATAGAACAATGACCAAGACACCACCCATGCTACATGCCACACGAAATATTGAAGCCAGGGAGCTAAATGGGAAGACTCCTTCCCATCTGTAGAATAGACTTGGGAACTTGTTCACTTAGGAACTACTTTCTAGTTTGAAAGACATCACAGTTATTCACACTCATCGTTCCAAAGGACAATTCTAGCCTGGCCTTCTGATGAACTGGGTGAAGCTGAATTGGCTGATTACCTATATTATAAAATTCTTAGATCAAAATCGTTTAATTAGCACATTTGTATTTTATAGGCAGCAATCAAACCCTAATTAGTTTACCACAAACAGCGCCATGCTGGACACTTGTTCAAGCCTCCTTCGTAACAGCATTTCATTTGGCACCACAATCTAGCTTCACCTAATAAATTAAATCAGTGAGTCCTAACTACCTGAATTATGCATGAACCCTTTGGTGTCAATGCAAGTTTGATTATTTAATTTGTGTTACTATATTGAGTAATTCACCCTTGAATCTCCCTTGCATACACAATATATTGGGAATAAAGAACATTAGAAGGGAAATGGAATTTGAAAACGCTGCTAAGAAAATGCCTTTCTGAAATGCAGGAGCTAACTGGTGGTGCCACACTCCCTAGCACAGACCAGTGTCTCTGAGCTGGCACACCTATGAGCACAGAGAAGTGCTGGCGTCCTCCACCCTAAGACCACTAAGCTCATGCAGTTGCTCAAGAGTATAAGTGCAATGGCAGAACTCATGATCTCTAGACAAGGAAACAATTCTGTCCAGTTCCACCACTGGCCCAGCACAGTCCAGGATAGTAACAGTGAGAGAAATGGACTCCAATTCAGAGGGAAGGTTGGCTTGGCTTAACCTTTGGTGCTAGCTCAAACTGCCCAGATAGTTAAGAAGGTAAGGCCTCGGTCTCCACCTCTACAGGGCAATGGCAATGTGACTCTCCTTAAGTCCTCAGGGTCATAGCATGTGCAGTGAACACAGGAAAACGGCAGGAGCTAAGTGCTCTGAAAGAGTCTAGGAGGCCTCTTGATGGCTTTACGGCAGACAGTCCCTGGGCCTATTCTACTTGCATACAACTTAGAGACAGATACATTGCTGAATTCAGAGAACCCCAATGCACATAGCGTCTGTCACGCTGGGGTGTGTATTGTTCCCCCAAGTTCACATACTCAAAGCTGGTGCTGAGTGGAACTTTCAGGAGCTGATCAGGCCCTGGAGACTCCACCAACTTGAACAAATAGTGAGTTAGGGCAGGATTGAGACCAGCTCTCCCTCTTTGTCAGAAAGCAAAGAGACCACACGTACGTGGTTCCTTCTGCACATGCCCAAATAAACCTCTCTCTTCAATGATCCAACCTTGGGTATTTTACTAAAGCGACTTGAAACAGACTAAAGCGTCTTCTAAGGATCCCGTAATATATTGTTGTCCAAATGAGTCACATCCCACCAAAAATGTTTCCTTTTAATTGGCTTTTAACTTGTTCTACTCTTTGGAAAGAATTCTTCATGTATGTCTTCTTCCTTTGGTTTTGAATTGTTTTAAATGGAGGTAAAGGATATCATTACAGTACAGTGGATCATCCTAAGGGACTGGACCAGATTACATGGGCAGCAGACACTTAAATGTTAACAGTCCTCATGCAACTTGATCAGAATTGGCTTAATTTAAAATAAGCTCACCCACACATATACATAGATATGCAATACATGCACATATTCATCTACAATGGTAGCTTAAAGTAATGCAAGATTTTTCTTAAATAACTGACATTTAATTAGCAATTGCCATGGGAAAAATGCTCAGATAAGCCAGACCATTCTTGCTTCATGGTGAGGCAGGTACAAGGGGGACTCAGGCTGACTGGAGGCAACACACTGAACCCTGGGCCCTGGTCCCCTTTGGGCCTGCCTCTGGATGTGTGGAGGCAGGCTGACTAGGCACATAGTACACCTGGGACTCCTCCAAGCTGAAGTTCCTTTCTGCCACCAGGCCACTCTGAACAAAGCAGATATCTCACCCAGGCTCCAGAAAAAACTCAGATAAGATAGGGTACCCTGCACAAACACTGGGGAAATCATCCTGACAAAAGGAGCTAAGATATTTCACTGACATACTTGGTCAGTGACCAACAGAGAGCAGGAAAAGACAAGATATTACAAGGCAAGGTTGCGGGCCACCTCTGCAGTACAGGACCAAAGTAAAGATACCGCAGAGAATGCTCTCAAGAGTGGCTGAAGGAGCACAATGGAAAAGCTGCAGGAATGACAGGGCCCAGAGTGGGTCTGGCTGTCTGGACTGCTACTCTGCCTAGTGATTTTGTTAACATGGTCAAGTATGACTTTGTTAAAGCTCACCAAAACAAGCAATGGTGAGATTCAATAATTCGATGAAGACTGCTTGAAATTAAAAAGCTCTGTACAGTGAAGCAAACCATAAGCAAGGAGGAAGTCTTTGCCAACTATACATCTAACAAGAGATTAATATAGAAAGCCTACAAAGAACTCACAAAGTTAAAAGCAAGGCAAACAAATCATTTCATTGATAAATGGGCAAATGAACAGAATGCTCAAAATTAAAAATGCAAATGGCCAATAAATACATAAAGTGTTCAACATCCTTATCCATAAGGAAAATGAAAATTAAAAACATACTCCGATTCCATCTCATCCTGGTAAGAGTAGCTATCAACAAGAAAACAAATGACAACCAACACGGGTAAGGCTGCAGGTGGAAAAGGGAGCCTTACTCCCTGGCGGCAGGAATAAGAACTGGAGCAGGCACTACGGAAACTGATGAGGAGCTGTTTCCAAAACCTAAAAATAGAATGTCACATGATCCAGCTGTCCCGCTCCTGCATACAGACATAAGGAATCTCTGTCAGTACACCAGAAACACATGCATGGCCATGTTTATTGCTGCCCCACTCACGGGCACCAAGATACAGGACTGGCTGAGCGTCCATCAGCAGATGGGCAGATAAAGATGTGGTGCTTGCTATCTACCACAGAGTTCTAAGCAGCTGCCAGAAGAATGAAATCGGCAGTTTCGGGAAAACATGGAATTAGAGATCATCATGTTTAGAGAAACAAGCCAGACCCAGAAAGAAAAACATCACATGTTTTCCCTCCTATTATTTTAAGACTATGTGGGGATAGAAGAGCTCTAGGGCCGGAGGAGGAAAACAAGAGGGAGAGTAATGAGGGAGATATGGAGCACAGCACAGCATGTTTACACACACACACACACACACACACACACACACACACACACGAAAGCAGAAGGGAACTTGAGAGGAAGAGGACAAAATTGGGGGAGAGCAGGAACAAGAAAGGGTAATGGAGTAGGTGAATGTGAATATATATAACTATAAAAACAAGAAGTCACAGTGAAATTGATTGTTTTATATAACTAGATTAAACTAATGCATGACAAGAAGTAAAATTCACAAAATCCTACACCAAAATGAGTGAACTTTAATGTATGTAAACCCACTTGAACAAATCTCATTTTTTTAAATAAAGAAGCAAGCCAGACTAAGAGACGTGCATGTGCTTGTGTGAGTACACGTCACTATATATAGCTTAGCAATCAAAATATAAACATCCCCAAAATGTACTAACGACTTGAAGAGGCACTTCAGGGAGGAAAACACGTCAGCGGCCAGGAGCTCATGAGAAGGCACTCACAGCATTAAAACCTGCTGGAAGGTAAGGTAAGAAGACTGCCAGCTGGACGCTCAGAGGTGCCTGCCACCCTCCCACATTATCAGATAACAATGGGGAAGCCAGCCAGGCGGTGGTGGTACATGCCTTTAATCCTAGCACTTGGGAGGCAGAGACAAGTGGATCTCTGTGAGTTTGAGGCCAGTATGGTCTATAAGAGCTAGTTCCAGGACAGCTAGGACTGTTACACAGAGAAACCTTGTCTTGGGAGGAAAAAAAAATGGTGAAAATGGTGGTCTGATCAATCACTCTTACTATATACAGCACAGACTCAACGTACGAGCAGCAGCAGTGGGAGAAAGGGCTACAAGGAGGGAAATACTGGCATCGCTGGTGTGCACCACCATGACTGCTTCATAACCAAGTTCTTCTTCCAGGAGAAAGATTGTCGGGCTACAGAACAGCCTCATCATCCCAACTCAGTGTTGTGAGCTTCCTAGGAGAGAAACTGGCAGCTCCTGGGGACAATGGACACAGGACATTCTGGCTTGCATCACTGTTGCTGTCTTTGCAGTCACTGGAATAGAATCTCTTGTGGGAGCCACTTCTAGCACAGTGATCCAAAGGCCAATACCGTAACCACAGCCAGAGAATGCTTGCTCTCCTTCAAGTTTTGTGTGACAGACCCTAGACACCTCCTGCTGCCAGCCTAGAGGGGCAGCTGTTCACAGAAATGAGAAGGGAGCAATCTGTCAGGTTCCCCTCAGGCACCACACATCACTGTGATTCTCTGTGCTGAGAAAGTAGTCTAACTGGCAATCCTGGGAGGAAGGCCAGCCAGCCACAGGCCCTTGATGACATCACTGTGAGGTGAGAGCTCCCAAGAGCCTACCCACAGATTTAGCACCTTCCCCCTGCTGATCTGCTGTCCAGAAGTGTGGGTGACAGACTTATGCTCTCTGGTCACGCTACCAGAGAGGGTTTATTCTTACTCACGTGTGTTTACAAAGTCAGAATGGCATTCATATCCTCTCTCACCAAGCCATGACTTAGAATTGTTCAATCCTCAAAAACAGCTGAGACAAAAATAAGGAGAGGAGAGGAGAGAGAGAGAGAGAGAACAGGAGCCGGGGGGGGGGGGGGGAAGCAGAGACCTCTAAGTCAAGTTGTGTCCCTCCTCATCCTCCACTACATGTGACAAATCATTGGTGATCATCTCAGTTCAGAAGCCACAACACCCAGTTCTTACATAGTTCACTGTGGGGCTTGATATAATCATGAAGACCAGCTATGGGATCTCCACGAAGCCTCAACATTAGTGCCCTTCACAGCCATGCCCAAGCTAGTTTAGACACAAGCTACAATCTGCAGTATGTGAGTGTGTGTGTGTGTGTGTGTGTGTGTGTGTGAGAGAGAGAGAGAGAGAGAGAGAGAGAGAGAGAGAGAGAGAGACAGAGAGAGAGAGAGAGAGAGAGAGAGAGACAGAGAGACAGAGACAGAGAGACAGAGAGAGAGACAGAAACAGAGGGATAGAGATGGTATGGTAGCTACAGTCTGGATCTTTTATGACCCCTCAAAGGCCCATGCTAAAATCTTGACCCTGCTTTGATAGCAAGAGGGGGCTAGTTACTTGCTCAGTTCCTTAGAGAAGAACAAGGATTTAATCAGAGCACAGAGAACTGAGTCTTGCATTTGGCTGCAGTAATTGAGTGGGAAGTGTATAAAAAAAGCCCAAGACTACAAGTAGAAACAGAAACGCTGCAACTAGAGATGTTTTCAACAGGCGAGGATCACCTCCATTTAACTAGAGATGACTCTCAAAGAGTACACGCTGCCCATCACTCAGCCTACTGGTGATAAGGAAGCATTCCTCGCGGCTTCAAAATCCCTCTGCATGGTCATGTGCAAGAATATAAACTTTTATGTAATTTTACAACAATTTCTGAAGAAAATATATTTCCAACAAAAACCAAGAAGATGGACACTGGATAGTGTCTTCTTCTGAAGAGGTCCTCTGTCTCTCCCTTTCCCCTTCCTCATTCCTCTCTTTCTCAGTCCCTCTATCTCTCTCTCTTTCTCTTCTTTCCATAAACCCTTTATCCTTATACCCTTCCCAATACACACTAAATAAACTCTATATCCAAGCTCCTTCCACATAGCACATAACATATCTGTCTGTCTCCCACCCGCCACAGTCTCAGGTCACCCACTTCATGAATCATAACATTGTTCCCTCCCGCCCATGGGCAGAAGGGCTGAGGAACGCAGGGATCTGGACTCAGACCGCTTTCCAACTTCCTGTCCACTCTATCGCTGTACAAATGGTAAGGTCCCCTTCTCCAAGTCAGCTTTTGTTAACATTCATCTCTGGTAATTCCCCATGACTGAGGACTGGGACCTTGTTTCTCATCTCAGACTGTTGTCCTTTGTCTCAGACTGCTGTCCCTAGAGCCACTCAGAGTGGTCCTTGATGTTCTTTTCTGCCGAAACGAAAGAAGCCCACAAGGTACAAACGAACCCACGTGTAACTTTATTACAGGGATGAAGGCGGGGAACAGGAAGGAAAGAGAGAGCAAAGGACCGTGCTTTGCCTTTTAAAGGCCACCCCAGTGTATGCATGCGCATCAGATGTGCCTCTGTGCACGGGGGCTTTTGCGTTGGATTGTGGGTGCATGTGTTTCTGGGAAATGAAGTCTTCCAAGTCAGGTGGACTACGCTGAACTCTGCCTGCGCACAGGGGCCTCCTGGGAAATGTCGTTCCCCAAGAGAATAACAGTCCTGGTGTAATGGGTTTGCTGCTAGATCTCCGGCAGGCAGGGGGCAGTGAGTCCCGAGAGCATCCAGTCCGGGACAGGGCCGGGACGCACCACACAGCAGGTCTCCAAAAGTAGCTGGTCCCCTGAGAATCCCCAGCAGCTAGCCATGTGAGAGGCGGGTAAGCAAGGGGCAGACAGATAGGCACACCAAATGTCTTGAAGCTAGACATTTATTAAGTGGGCTATGAAGGGGAAGGAAAAACGGGAGAAGGGGGTAGAAGGGGGGATACAGAGAAGGGGGAGAAGGGAAGAAGTAGGGAGAGGCAGAAGCTGCTTCTCCGAGAGGAAGACAGACAAGAGAAAGAACTCAGGCTGGAAGCTGAAGATCAGCCTGCCTCAGCGGATGGGGATGGGCGTGGCTTGTCTCTTAAAGAGACAGAACAATCATTACACCTGGTTCCCACCCTCTGCACTGGCGAGCCTTAGGATGGCTTGACCAGTCTGCTCGATCCTCGCATTATTTTAGGGATACCTAAAATATATTTGTCTTTCGATCTCATATCTCATCCCTTCCTCAGCTCTGGGAGATGGGCTATGTATTCCTTAAATAACAACCTAAATTTGCCACCTAATAGCAGACCCCAATACAGGAACTTTCTAATTTCTGTCAGCAAACAGGCAAATGGAAAAGTTTCTCTCCAACCATACTAAACGCTGTCCCGCTGGCGTCTCACACTAATCCACTCTTCCCTCCACTGGGCTGCCTCACACTGTGGCCAAGCCTGTCTGGGTGGGATCCCGGACAGGAGCCAGCAAGGTTGGTCAGGTCGCTGCCCTAGCAGCTGCCCGCAGCTGCCCGCACCTGCCACTGCCACCACTGCCGGCCTGCCCCTCAGATGCTTCCAGCCATCAGGATGGGCCAGGATCTATATTTCTCTTCTATCTATCCTATCCCCACCATTTTTCCACCTGACGGTAGCTGGCAGCACTGAGAAAGTTTCCTGTCTACTTCATGTATGAAAGAATGTGTGAATGGTGTGGCCACGCAGATGTGATTCTGTCTTAGATGTGTGCTCTATGTGTCCTCTATGTCTTTCTTGTTATTTCTATCTATTTAAAATCCCTGTGGTTTCTCCAGACTTTGCATCATGTGACGGCCAACATTTTTGTTAGTGGCAACAATTCTCACAGTTCCTCTGTGCTTTGTAACACATGACCCCGCCACCATCTTTGTTAGAGGCAACCACTGCCATTTTGTTTGAGCTTAAGTTAGGGAGGAGTCACAGACTGGTGAGGTTCTGCCCCCAGTCAAATGGTGCTAGCAGCTTGCCCACTAACAGGCTAATGAGCTCTGTTAATTGTATCTCATTCTAGATAACAAAGCAATGAGTCTCAAATATTTTAAATTGGTATGTACTTTTAAATCTGTTACAACATACTGTATATGTGATTCAACTCTGCTTTGAAATAAATTCTATAGAATGATAAATTTTAAGGCTATAAAAATCTATTTCAGATTAACTAAAGCTAACCTATAGCCTTTCCAGTAAGGTGTTCTCCACTATTTGACAGCTTTACTGTTAGACTTCTATTGCAAACAGTTAAGCTACAGTACAGTCAAGCTTGGACCCAGCTCTCCAGGCAGATCCTATACTGTAGTTGTAATGGTCTGTCCTTTCCCTTTAAGAGATAAGCCCTGCCCATTCCCACCCCCATCTGCCTAGGCAAGCAGATCTTCTTTCCTCTTCTATCTCTCTCTTTTCTATCTCTCCCCCAAAGAGGTAGCTTCTCCTCTCCTCCCCCCCATTTCTCTCTCTCTCTCTCTCTCTCTCTCTCTCTCTCTCTCTCTGCTTCTCTCTGCTCTTCCCCTTCTCCCCTTCCCCTTTTCCCTTTCCCCTCCATAACCCACACTCCTCTCCTCTCCCTTCCCACCTCTCTCTCTCTCTCTCTGCCTCTCTCTGCTCTTCCCCCTTCTCCCCTTCTCCCCTTCCCCTTTTCCCTTTCCCCTCCAGAACAGAATAAATAAATATCCACTTTCTCTGCATGGCATGCCAATCCATCTCTGTCTCTCACCTGCTGTGGCTCCTTGTTGCCCGCTGTGGTCTCCCACCCACTGCTGCCCTAAACCACCCTCAGTGGCCCACTGTCACCCCTCAGGGAACTGTGCCATAGTGCTTTTACCATTACAGTAGTGATAACTTATATATACCCAATAAAGAGCCCTCAAGTGCTCAGAGATCTTGGGAATACGGCATTTAAATGTTTAATTATTAAAAAGCTTTTCATAACATAAAGACAGGTTGGGGGCTGGAGAGATGGCTCAGAGGTTAAGAGCACTGACTGTTCTTCCAGAGGTCCTGAGTTTAATTCCCAGCAACCACATGGTGGCTCACAGTCATCTATAATGAGATCGGGTGCCCTCTTCAGGCATGCAAACATACATGGAAGGAATGTTGTATACATAATAAATAAATAAATCTTTAAAAAAAAATAAGACAGGTTGGCTCCTAGCAGTACCACCCCATTTCCTCCAAAGACAAAAGACAGGCACAGAACAACATTCATGTGCAATTCACTTCAAGTGAAAGCACTAATCACTGAGCAGGACTGCCTTTCATCTAAACTCCTGATGATCTCCAGACAGTGGACAGAATCAACAGGAATGAATGGCCTAAGCTGCTCAGTATGAGGTAGGCTTGTCTTCCTATAGATTCTTAACCCACAGAATCTTCTGAAGCCTGGCAGGCCCTGCACTAACAACAGAAGACAAATACAGCCCTGAAAGGCCCTGCTCTCAATGGCCATGGAGGACCCTGAGGAGTGGCTCTAGGTAGTCAATCAACTAAGTTCACTATCAGTTTTTAAATCAATAAGTTAAGTAAAATTTTATCCTTCTCAAAGATCTCTGATGTAGTTTGACAGCTGAGAGGATTTGCCAGTTTAAAAGGACAACTTCACAGATTTCAGCATAACCTCTTACCATGTCTTATGTGTTTAAGGTATCCAGATGAAAACTATCAAGGTGTGTGCCTACAAGTCATAAAGATCTGAGAACAAATGCAAGCTATCAAATCTCTCTCTCATTATGCTATCATTCATACCCTTAATATCATCAATAAGATGCTAATTAGCTGTTAATCTAACTCTATCAGAGTACTATCACCGCTGTACTGCAAGATCAAGATTTTAAATTCTCCTTGGCCATTTTCTATAGTGCACAAACATCCATCACAGTCATTGCATGTGTCTAAAACTTAAGTTTTCACAAACTCAAATAATTCTTATAAGTTCCAGGGAGACAAACTGAAGTATTCAGAAACACCCCTTTCTCAATTACCAGACCCTAAGATCCCAAACATTCCTACCTTTCCCTGGTCCTGACCCCTTCCTTCTCAATTACCAAAACCTAAAGAAAATTTTTTTCTTCCTAAATTTAACTTCATTCTCTGCTCTGCCAACACCTTACCAAGTCCAAAGACACCAGACAGTTTCATATTGCAAATCCTGGACAGGAGTGAAGCAACCAGCTTCCTCCATGACTGGTATCACAGTTTTCTCAGGTCCCCCAAGACCACAATGACCACAAACCAGCAGGAAGCAGTCTTGAGGACTCAAGGCCCTCATCCCCTTAACCTGCCGTGCCTAACACCTCGCCTTTTTATTATAAAAGAAACATGGGAATGTTATAATTCTGCTGGCCTGTTCTGTCACCTAAGTACCCTGTCCCTTTAAGAAACAAGCTTTGCCTACTCCCAACCTCCCACTTCCCAATGAGGCAAGCTGATCTCATACCTCATCTTTCCCTCTCTGTCTGTTCTTCTGAAGAGGCAGCCTCTGCCTCTTCCTTCCTCTTCCCTCTCTCTGTCTCTCTATCTCTCTTTCCTCCATAACCCCCTTACCATTCTGTGGTATAGGCGGTCCTTCTATCTATGTGTTGCTTTCATTGGTTAATTAATAAAGAAACCGCTTGGCTTGAAAGGACAGAACATAGTTAGGCAGGGTAGACAGAACTGAATTCTAGGAGGAAGAAAGCAGAGTCAGAGATTGCTGCCATGGAGCCAGCCACCAAGTCAGACATGCTGATCTTTCCTGGCAAGCCACGACCTCGTGGTGACATACAGATTATTAGAAATGGGTTGAATCAAGATGTGAGAGTTAGCCAATAAGAGGCTAGAGCTAATAGGCCAGGTAGTAATTTAATTAATACAATTTCTGTGTGGTTATTTCGGGTGTAAGCTAGCAGGGCGGGCAGACAGAACAAAGGGCCCCGTGCTCCTCTCAGGTAGCTGGATGACAAGCAGCCCACTCATTCCTGTACAACAATTATACCCTTCCCAATACCCACTAAATAAATTCTATACCAAAGCTCTCTCCGCATGGTGTATCAGTCTGTCTCCCACCCTTGGCCTTAGATCACTCACTTCATAAATCATAACAATGAGGGCCATACACTTATAGTTGGGTGTGCTCAGTTCACTATAATTTCTCATTGGGTGGCATCCTTACAGGAGCCCATAGGAGGCAATGAGATGAGAGCTCAAGATAGCACTCATTGCTCTTGATAGTGTCTAGTCCTATCGCTGTCATAAGGCAGCATGCCCACCTCTGACTACTTAGGCCCCAGAACTCTGCATATAGCAGTCCCTCAAATAAGCCTGGAAATTCAATCAAACTGAAGAGGCCTTAACAAGGAAAAAAAAACAGCTTGACAGCATTCTAATCCATTCTTCCTTATCTGAAATTTGAGTTATTATTCAGCTATGGGAGAGCCCCATGCTTTCCAAACCAACAGCAACCTGAAGGCTTTGATGACCTGGGCTGAGTGGTAAATTTCTGCTAAGGGTTTAAAGAAAGAAAGAATCTAAAACATCTCATTAGGCAGCAGTGCATCTTGTAAGGAGGAAGGCATGCTAAATGCATGGTGACTCAAGGCTTCCTCCAGACAAAGGAGCGCCATGGATACTTGCCTGGGACTGGAGGACTTGAGACAGCCTCGGCCCCCAAACTTAGACAGCCTAAGCATTCTCATCTCCCAAATAACAGAGGCAGGTGAAAGGGAGGACTCATCAGGACAGTCAGACATTTCCCTGCATTTTAACAACCTAATTAACATTACAGCAGTGATGGGGGGCTGAAAGGAGGCTCCCGTTAAGGATTATTGAGCAGGAAATTTGAAAATACTGTTTCGGATAACACGGCCCTTGACAAAATGTTCTCAATTTCATGTTTTTGTTCATGTGGGGCCCAGGGCAGTCTGTCCACCCATATGGGGCCCAGGGAAGCCTGGTCACTCACACAAAATGGGGCCCAAGACACACACACAGCTGTCATAGCAGGTAGCACTAGGTTCCAGGAAAAGCCATAAGCTGACACCACCCAGAGACAGCCAGCATCTAAGGGGAAGTACCTGTCATTTCAATCATTAGATAAGATAATCAGATGTCCCTGAGCACAGGACTCACCTATTTTCATTTTGTCAAGACCCCTAGACAAATGTTAGCCAATCAGGGTCCTGAACCCTGGAAATCCCCTTACCCCAACCTCCACTATGATTGAAAAAAAAAAAAAGGAAGAAAAGAAGAATAGAAAAGAAAAAAGAAAGGAAAAGAAAAGAAAAGACCTCATCCATCCTAGGCTTGGGTCTCTTTGCTCTCAGCCATTGCGTTGGACAGACAGACAGTCCAAGCTTAAGCTTAAATAAAGGCTTTGTCTTTGCTTTTACATACAGGACTGGGTCTCCTATGGGACCCAGTGTTTTGGTTTTGGGGGGACTCTGTAATCTGGGCATAATGGCTCACCTGATATTCAGATGAATTTTCCTGCTTAAAAAATGTGAAAGATAAGCTATCCCCCCCTTTTGTTAAAAAGAAATCTAATTGTGTTGACTTAGTTCAAGACTACAAAAATACATCTTTACAGCTAAATCCACATAAGTCTGAGGTTATAACAAGAACGTCCATTGCTGCAGAGGGAGGGGAACAAGTGTCTTCAGACACAGCTGGTGGCACAGGCTAGGGACAGCTCTTCTAGAAAGCAATTTGACAGCAAGTACCCAAGGACTTAAGATGCTCGGCGCTTCTGACTAAATCATTATACCTCGGAGAATCCTCAGAAGACAATCTGGAATTTAGTCAAAATCTTTCCACAGAGACCAACTATGCTTATCAAAATAGAGCTTATAAAATTAGTGACAAAGAAAACATTAGCAAAACGCCCAACATTTGAGAGAAGAAAATAAAAGCATGTAGAGTGTTCTCAGAACATGCATGCACACCCTTTAAAGCTGGAATGAGGATGAATGCTGAGTGGCACACAGAAATGTGACCATCAACAGAAGGACGCAAAAGACAAAACAACATTTTCATCATAGTGACCCTGGCGAGCCTTGCACTGCCCCCACTGTAAGGTCATGCAGACCACTTCCCTCTCTGGTTTTCCATTTCTGTATGAGGCAGACAGGAAAATATCCATGATAAGGGCTATTGTAACCAAAATCTTGGGATAACACCTACCATGGAGTGGGCACTCAAGAATATGTGGGGAAAAATATACAGGCATGCAAAACCAAGGCTGTTTTTTGTTTTGTTTTCCTCCAACATTTTTAATATTTACTATATGTGTACTAAACATGTTATACTTCTGCAATGGAAATGAATCTCAACAAATATAAAATTGTCCACTAAAATATCCTGAATGAACAGTACAGTGGGGATGTTTAGTGTTCCTGCTTCAGTCTCTTGCTGTCTTAGATGGGACCTGGCTGTTCTTAAGCCGCAGGTAATGGCTACCTCCAAAGACATCTGTGCTGAGCATGACCCTTATCTGGTTAAGGGGCTTCTGTATGGGTAAAGAACAACACAACTCTGTACAGAGCATAAGGCCTACATCTGTTATGCCCAAATCCGCAAAGTCCCCACAAAACCAACAAGGAGACTAAATCCCGTATGTAAAAGCAAAGAGCCTTTATTTTATGCAACTTTGCAAACTCGGTCTTTCCACATTTCTAATGTATTGGAATAAATGGAGAGCCCTGAACTCAGAGTTGGGTTTTTATAGTAGTAAAGGTAGGGGTGAGGGATTTCTGAGGTTCAGGACCCCTGACTGACTGACATTTGTCTAGGGGTGTCCTGGTGAGTGTGTGCTGGCAGGTGATCCTATCTACAGCAGTTGGAATGTTAGGCAGTTTCTTTAGATGGTCTGTTCTTGGGTGGTGCTCAGTTAATCTTAGTTTATGATCCTTCCTGCAACCAGGTATTGCTTCAGGGTAAACTACTGAGACTCAGGCCTCCATTAAACTTGTCAATGGCTGAGTGCTACTCTGGCAGGTGATAATGGTTGGAAGTAAAGAACTTCCTTTGGGTGATCTGTTCATATTTAGCTTATCATGGCTCCTACGCATCCAAGATCTAGCCCCTAACCTGGCTTTCCTGAAGGCAGTGCCAGCTGTGCCCTACTCCCAGGGCAGGGCTGCTCTCTCCCTTACAGATTGGATGAGGGCCCCAAGGCCCTTATCAGTGAGAAGTGACTAAAAGGCCTTATAATTGGCCACAAGATACATCTGTCTGCACATCCTAGTTCTGAGGCGAAAGCTTTAGAGCATTGGTTCTCAACCTATGGATCACAACCCCCTTGGGCTTCAAATGACCCTTTCACAGGGGTTGCCAAAGAACATCAGAAAACATGGGTTTTTATATTATAATTCATAACAGTAAAATTATAGTTCATAGCAAAATTATAGTTATGAAGTAGGAACAAAAATAATATTACAGTTGGGAGAGTCACCACAGCATGAGGAACTGTGGTTTATCCTCATCCACCTCCCTCCAGCCAAGACTTCTCTGTTCTTTGCTGTGGAACCCTCTGGAACCTAAGGGCTCCTGTGTACTCCCACCATAGCCACCCAACAGGGCCTTGCTTGTGCACACAGCCCACAGTGGTTCTTCTGGCCTTTCTTCCAGCACTTTCAGGAGCTCTCTGCTGGCTCCCTGTTCCCATGGTGGCTTCTTCTCGAACTACTGCACCATTTCCATCTCCTGGGTCCAGCCTGCTTGGCCCATGCCAAGAGCTCATTGCTCGCCATCTGCCCCCCCATGCCCCATTGTTCACCACCTGCCACTCCCCCCACAGGCCCCCTGAGCTTTACCATTCCACCCTTTCCTCCACACACAGCATCACTACACAGACTCAGGGGCAAGCACACCACTCAGGGTCCTGCTGTGACGTCCCCAGTACCCCAGGCTCTGCCTTCCCAGCTCCTTGACAACTAGGACCATTTAAGGCCTGAGCCTTTGCTCAGCTGTCATCTTTGCCTATCTGTCCTAGGTAAACTAGCCTGGGCCTCCCCGTGCTACACGCCTACTTCTCTTCCTGGAAGTGCTGTGCTCAGCAATCACTTTCCTGCGTGTGTTTACCCTCTTCGCTTTCCTCTCTCACTAACCTATAAAGCTGTGGTCACAGGATTGTTTATCTTGTGTTATTCTTTTGGTCCTTTAAGGGGCAAGCCATGCCCACTCCCAGCGACCCCTGACCTCTCCCCGCCATCTTGGATCACACACTCTTACTGCTCTCCTCTTGGGGTCACACGCATCTCCCTATTTTCCTCTCTCTCTCTCTTTTCTGTCTCTCTCTGTCTCTCTCTCTCTCCCTCCTTCATAACCCCCTGAATAAATATTTCAATCTCACAATCTCACTCTACATGTGGTGTCTGTCCATGTCTCCTGTCTCCCGGACTCACCGCGAGCTGTCTCTGCCGGGGACCTTGGAGCAAGCAGTTAGGGACCCGCTGGGCTTCCGCTGCTCTGTGAGCTCCATCTGCTCACATGGCCCCCGCAGTTGTCTCTGCCTTGGGACTAGAGTTCGCCGCCTGCCTACAGCTGCCACCTGGGGCACGCCATTATTTTTAAAGTATAAAATCTTGAGCATTCTGTTCTACGCTTGACACCTCAAAACCTGACGCATACCGGTCACCCAGTTAGTATTTTATTGACTGACCTGTTGTGTAGGAAATGTGGGAATCTGGCCCCTAACAGGCAGCCACCCTCAAACAAAAGCGCACTTAATGATAACTGAACAGGCACACTTCAAGGCTGTGATTGCTAGGAAATGCCAGTTCCTCACTCAAGCACACAGGTAGACAGCTTGGCGTCTCTACCTACACTGACCTGAGACAGGCAGGGACAGACTACCATTTAATTAGCATACCTGTTTCCTGGAATCTCTTTTTTCTGTTTGAACTGAAAGTTCACATAAATACTGCCAAGACAGACATGGCAATCACTGGACCCGTTTATCCATTCCTCTTTCCAATTCTACACTGGATACACCTCTCAGCTTCTCACCAGCACTGGCATTTGTGTCTTTACTTGGACAGTTAGAAGAAGTGACCAAGCCTAGTCCGCTGGGATTGCTGCAGCCTTTTCCTCTCAAAATTCCAGTAACAGTAAGAGTCACACACTCAGAAGGACAAGCAACCTATGGTCTGTACCCTATCACTTATATTTTAAATAAATGCTGATTGGCCAGTAGCCAGGCAGGAACTATCGGTGGGGTGATCAGGCAGGAAGTAGAGGCGGGGCAACAAGAACTCTGAGAAGAGGGAAGCGCCTTCTGCAGTCGTGATCCAGACACAGAGCAAGCAAGATGTGACTGCCTTGCTGAAAAAGGTACTAAGCCACATGGCTAACTCAGACAAGAATTATGGGCTAATGTAACTTATAAGATTTAGTTAATAAGAAGCCCGAGCTAATGGGCCAATCAGTTTATAACTAATGTAGACCTCTGTGTGATTCTTTAGGACTTAGCAGCTGCAGGACCGGGCAGGACAGAAACCCTAGTCAACAATTTGTTTAGATTCAAGCAAACATTCAGCAATGATCAATCAGGGACTTGGCACCTCCATCACCTTGAACTTGGATTCCTGCTGCAGCAAACTTCCAATCCCTTCTGACTGCTCTGAGAGACACTGCATAAGGCAACATCAGCCCTGTTGTGTGATCCACTTCTCCTGATTGTAACTCTCAGCTTACTCCTCTGCCCTCTCCACCACAGTCCACATACAAGTAATCTCTGTGAGATTAACGTCTTTACAGTCCACATACAAGTGAGCGCATGCAGTGTGTGTCATCCTGTGCCTGGCTGACTTCACCTAACACAGTGTAAGCCTGATCCACTCTATCACACATGCCAGGGTTACACTCTTCTCTGTGGCTACATAGTATGACATTGTGTATACAGCACACGTGGTGCTTATCCCGTTCATCCCGTTAGGAACATCCATGAACAGGAGGCTTTTACACAAGGCCTTTGTGACCAGTGCTGTAATCGGCACAAGTATGCAGATATCTCCTTCCTGTACAAGTTTCATTTCCTTTGGGCTGCACCGAGCAGGAGGATTGCTGGATCATTAAGTAGCTCTATTTTTAGTCTTCCACAATGGCCACAGTAATCCACCTTCCCACCCAGTGTAGGGAGCAGCGCTATCCTAGCATTCTTGCCAGCATCTGCTACATATTGTCTTTGCCAGTGGCCATTGTGATGGTGTGAAGGGTGTCTCCCCATGGTTTTGATTCACACCTCACTGAAGGCTAGTGAGGTTCAGTATTTAAAAACAAAACCTGTATTGACAGCCCCTTTTGCCAATTGCAAGTAAGTCCTCTCTACACTATGGTGGCACAGCTTCCTCCCAAGCCCCTCACCCTGCTGATGTCAAGCCAAGCTTGTTGCTCTTCCTCCCATCCACCCTACAGCCTAACTCAGAAGTCACCTCCTCAGCCACTGCCTTCCCTGATACAGCCCCTGGCTAGCGCTTCCCCTCCCTTCACACCAAGCTCTGTAGGTCAGAACTCAGCTGATGGGGCGGCCAGGAGGCCAGATGCTCTTCAGAGGTCAGAAAAGCATGAGGTGTCCACACCATACACCAGGGCACACAGCAATCAGACCCATGATGTGTCAGTGACATACAAAAACGTTCTCAGTCAGTAGAATTAAGGGACATCCTAACCAGCCTCCTGTGAATGTCTGCCAGGATGCATGGAAGGAGACATGATACTGTCCTCAAAGCAAAGCTTTTTTTTTTTTTCCTGGGAGCTTTCTGTGTTTAGAACAAGTGAAGGACTGTGGCTGTCAGAGCCGCCTACCCAGCTGCCTCCCTAGGGAGGTTGAGCAGCTACTGAACAGAACAGATACCTGAGCCAGCCATACAGCAGACCAGCACCGGAGAAGAGCTCAGTGTGTGATGGACAACGAGGCCAGGGGGCTTGAGACCTCACACATGAAAACACACCCCATTCACACCATCAGAACAGGACAGAGACACTGCTGGCTTCTGTTCAGCAGTGGTCCATGTGCAGGTTGGCAGGGTTGGAAGCCCACTGTGCACTGCCGTATGAACATAGCTCCTGCCCCGTGATAAGGAAAGACCCATGATGCCACATACATCTGTCAGGGCTCTGCTGCCTGCCCCCTCTAGCAGCTCCTACAGCAGGCTTCCCGCTGGGATGACATCTGCTCAGAGCTAAGACAAGGGACTCAGCTCCTCATGGGCTCTGTGTTGACAATAAACCTGCATCAAAGGGAAAGCAGCTGCAGTTGCTGCTGCTGCCTCTCCCCCACCCTCTCCTGCTGCTACTTCTTCTGTTCCTCCTCTTCTTTTCCTTCTTCTTCATCTTGCCTGACATTAAACAGCGGCCACTTTAATATATATATATATCCTTATGATCTTATCTCTGCTGGCTTCATCACCAGGTGACTCACTGCCAGTTTCCATGGGAGACCCAGGGATTGAAGTCAATCCAAATAATTCCTTGTTTACCAGACACCCAGGCCGTGCAAATCCAGCACCAGGCCCCTGGCACACTTTTATCACTGGTCCTGAAAACTGCTGACCCCTTCCTTCAGGTGACTTGTCCTCCCCCAAAGCAAAAGGTTGACCAGACCAGCCTAGGCTGGGGTGGGCAAATGGTTACACATCAGGCTTGGTCCCACGGACTCCAGGCTATGCAATAGTGGCTGTGTGCGCATGCAAGGAGGAGGCCAGTTTGAGGCAGAGCACAGGGGAACCCACTGCATGATCTGTATGGCTGTTATAGAGAAACACTGCCTGGGTGCTAGGAGCCAGGAGAATGAAGGGTCAGGATCCAAAAGACCAAAGCCCAGACATTAGGGGCTGGCGGACGCTCTGCACAGAGAAAGGGAAGGACCCCTAAACAGGATAGCAAATCCTGTGAAATTCAAATACTGGATAGGAGCCCATTCCCCTTCACCATAAAACACTGAGCCAGATGAAATTCCCAAGCCCGTAGTCAGGCAATTTATCTTTTTAACCCGCATCCACCCACCTGCCCTAGGCTCTCCCCTCTCCTGTCTTGAATTCCCCCATGCCTCCCTGGGGTACCTGCCTCCTGTCTCAGCTCTGACTCCTCTATCTTTTTCTAACCCAGGGCTGAACTGGGGCTCGATACACATAAATACCTAACAGAAGTGGGTAAGGGTGGCCAGGGGAAGGGTGGGCCAGCTGCTGGGACTCTTTCTTGCTCTTGGAGGAAACTGACTGAGGCCTCCAGAGCCCCAACTACATCCCCACACTCCCGGGAGAGTGAGCTCCGTGTAACGATCCTGTGCACCACGCTCAGATGAGTGGTCACTCTGATGCCTCTACTTTCAGGCCGCCAAAATCTTGCTGCTGAGGCTTGCTTCTGTGTTCCCTACAGAAACTACAAGGTTCTCCTAGACGGACATGGAAAGCCTCCTCCTTATCACAAAGTTGCGGAGTGAGTGAGCTAATATTGGGGAAAATAATTAATTGTGGTGATCTAGATAAGAGCAGAGATGAAAGACATAGTAAGTGGGGGGAGGGGTGCAGTGAAGGCAGTAAGCCTCTGAAGTTGGCTTCAAAGGCTTCTGGTCTGCCTTTGCTGCAATGAAGTTACAAAAATAACATAATTGAAAAATCAAGGATAGAATTTCTCCCCCCCCCACACACACACACATCCAACAGTCTCAATCAATTGCCAATGACTGTCCAAACCCCAGCTCAGCTTCCAAGGCCTTCCAGGGCTGCCCCATCTCACCTGTGCCAACCCATCCCCAGTCAGCCCAACAATCCTGCCCCAGAGCCCTAACCAGCCACAATTCTGTCTCAATGACTCCCTTATCCAACAGCCTGGTTTTTTTGCTGGCCAGCTCCCAGACAGTCCACACAGCTTCTCCCTATTTCACCCATGGAATCTTCCATTAGTGAAACACACACTGTTTACAGGCAGATTTCCCCAGCCTTCAGAATTTGGGGTACTCTGTGTACTCTTATTTTATAAAGGAAAAAAGTGGTCTCAGAAGGTTTGAGTGACCTACCAACCAGCTAATGAATTCAAGAATCAGAGACCATCTGTTCTCAAATCGCCCCTGTCTCCTGGTCCCTTCCTTCTTCTGTATATTATGACCAAAGTTACCACTGCCTAAGTCTGGCTAAAAACTAATGAAGCGTGGAGAACCTCAAAAGAGGTCCATCTGGGAGTGAGGGGACCAATGGAAAGGTTCAGCAGCCTCCCAGAACTCCCATGCTTGCACGATGAACATACAGTGTAGGGTTAAGAGGGGAGAACTGTGAGCCAGAAAGTTCCCGAGTGCTGGCTCTGCGGCTCAGCAATGACACCAACCTGGATTCCCTGAGTCCCTTACCCATCTGCCCAGTGGTGACATCACTGACAGACTGCACTTCAACCCTCACTGTTGTGTCCTGCAAGAATTCCACGCTACTCCATGCCAGCGTCAACTTCTGCACAGAACACATTTCATTCCCTCCCACATCTGAACTACCCGAGTCCCCCCTGGAGTCTGGGATGAGGACCGCCTTCTTCTTGCATGTTTCTCTGACCACACATCCCCTGCAGGTGGGCTCGTTGGTTCTAGACCTGGCCTTTTCTAGTGCTTGGTAAATCTCCCTAAGGCAGTCACACAAGAGGAAAGAGGAGTCAGTGCTAAGGAAAGGGGGGAGCAAGTCCTTAAGAACAAGGACCCTGCTTATAAGCGTTGTATTCATGCCAGCAAGGAGCTCAGCCTGGCCAACAAGACGGCTAGAGCTCCATGACACCATGTACAGCCTGGCTCTGAGACTGGAGCCTGGCAAGTGCTCTCTCCAACTCTTGGGTTTTAGTCCCCTCCGCTCCCAGACACACGGACTGGGTTCGTGACTCATCCTTACCAGCACCCTGTCAAGACTTTGCATCAGGCTGACTCTCGCTCACGGCAGGCACCGCAACAGAAACTGACAGGTGATCAATGGAGGTACGGCCATTTTATTTTTATTATTTTAAGCACAGCATTAAAATAAGCTTAGCTGGAGTCAGATTGCCAGAAGCTCAATCTGGTGTCACCTTATAGCACAGGCCTTCTCTGAAATGCTAACCACTATGCGCCTTTCATCCTGCTACACAGGCAGCACGGACACCCTGAGCATTAGAGATATGCTCTACCTGTAGCTGTCTGGCGACCTAAGCAGTTCTACAACACAATGACTAACACAAAAAGCTAACACTAGCTGGGCGTTACTGGCACAAACCTTTAACCCCAGCTTTAGGGTGGGGGACGGAGGCAGGCAGATCTCTGTAAGTTCAAGGCCAGTCTGCTGTAAACGAGCTAGTTCCAGGACAGGATCCAAAGGTACAGAGAAACCCTGTCTTGAAAAAAACAAAACAAAGCAAACAAAGCTAACACAAGAGAGTAAACAGACCCAACAAGGCGACAGATCTAGGCGTACACTTGTCAGACCCCTAGATAAGGATACAAAGAAATTCCTTGGGCTGGGACTGAGGGCGCTCAACCATGTGTACTAGAATGAGGCCTTGTGAGGCTGGCCAGAAAGCAGTGAGAGGCTGAAATCCTGAAGCAGATAACCAGGTACAAACTGCATCTTGATAATCAGGCAAGGACTCAATCTGGAAAGTGCTTGTCCCAGAAGCATGGAGACCTGAGGTGACCCCCAAGAACCACATAAAAAAAAGCTGGGTATGGCAGCATGTACCTATATCCCCAGTATTTGAGCAGCAGCGGAGACAGGGGGATCCCTGGGGTTCACTGGTCAGCTTTGTTGCCACAGGCACACTCACATGCACAAGTATGTCTGCACACACTTGAGCGAGCACACACAAACTCATGCACACTCACACACAGCTGTATCTTCAGCCAGCAATGGTTCACAAAGACAGCAAGGAGGGGCGAGATAGGACATAAGGAAGGAGAGCAGGAAAGCCCACTCCTAAGCTTAGTTAGTCTGGGTCTCGGGCTGCCAGTCAGGTAAGACCAAGGGAAAATTTCCTGCCCCTTACTTCAGTGAAGGATGTAATCTCCAAAGAACTTACCCAACTTACACCCAGGAGGCACACTTGCAAAATTTATTTATTGAAGATACAATATAACAAACACTAAGAACACATCAATGACCCAAAAGGGGACTCCTCCACAGGGAGCTTGCCTAAAGAAAGAGGAAAAGACCACAAGCAAAAGACAGGATATAAGCATGTTGTGCAGTGTGAGAAACTCAGGGGGCTGGGGTGAGGTGCTGGGAGGGAAGCGGCTGTGATACAGGCCTTGCTGCTGCACTGATGAAGCTATGTTGGAGGGGAGGAGGCAGCCTCATAGCGACCGGGACAAAAAAAGCATTTTGGAAGGGTTTCCACAGAGACAATAAGGTGGCCACATACCCACATATTCCTTCAACCTGTTCAGCTAGGATGAGCTAGGGCTGAGGGCCAGGGGGAGGGAAGGAAGAGGAGTAAATGTAGAGGCAGAGGGAGGGACTAGGGACAGGCCATTGTTAAGGACTGTGGGTGTCTTCTGAGTAGCTAGAGGCACAGCTGGGAAGTCTCAGTTTGGTTTGGATGGGATTACTCTGAGAGCTATAAACAACAGACTACTGGGGAAACAGGGGAAACTAGTTAGGGAGCAGTGGCAGTGATCCAATCTAATTGCCTTGGGAGGAAACAGTGTGGCTACAATACATGCCTTGCCACTGTGCTAACAAGGTTATATATAATTCAGCAAAGACCTGATGGAGTGGAGGAGGAAGCCTTGTAGCTTTCTGGAGAAAAGCAGTTCCAAAGGAATAGGTTTTACAAAGACAATAATGTAGGTAAGCACTCATCTATTCAGCTAAGATAGGATAGAGATAGTGCCCGAGGGAGAGAAGGAGTGGAAAAGGCACAGGTTGGGGGTAGGGGTGGGGGTAAGTTCAAAGCTGCTGGACACTGGAAGCACTAAAGAGGCAGAGAAAACATAAGTTACTAGACTGTTAAGCGTGAAGGCTAAAGAGAAGAGTTAAACAAGACACCCAGCTGGAGCTGCTGGGAGTTGGAGTTTCTGAGAAAACTGGAGAGGAACGTGGTTGAGTTCTGAAGGGACTGGATACAGGAAAGGTTCCGCACGCTGGAAAGCAGGCATGTCTGTGCCCTTGGAGTTCCAGCAAGGCGGCAGTCAGTACCGAAAGCCTTGCGTGTGCCACAAGATCCACGCAAATGTGGCACGGCAAAGAGGCCTGGGCAGCTCTTATGGGAGGGAACCCAGACAGTGCCTCACCGCTCACAAGCGGCAGCTACCACCGGATCGAAGCCAGCAAAACACCCCACACACACACACCGAATCTCCCCAGTGAGATGACGGAGGCTGCTATGATGGAGACTGTTGTGGTGCTCAGGGTATGACGGAAGTCCTGTTTCAACCCAAAGAGGCTGCCCACCCAGGTCTCCTTGAGGACTGCCCAGCCACGATCCAATCTATGCAGTTGGCAGGGATAGAAAACCTGCCTGATTTAATCCCAGCATTCGGGAGGCAGAGGCAGGCAGAAAAAGGAAAAAAAAAAAAAACCTGCCTGAGCCTTCAGAAAACACCCCCAAATACAACACTCTTCGCTGGGTAAAAATATCCAACCAGTTCCTTGGAGCTGTAACCTCAATGCTGAAGTCCATAGTCTGAAGAAAGTCAACTGGTTTACGGGTCTGCAGGTTCCTGGTGCCACCATCCTCTGTGGTCATCAACCCAGGCCCTCTGCACAGCCTCTGCTGTCCACATTGGCAGTGTCTTCTCTGCAGATAGCTCAGCTCTGCCCCAGCAACAGGGTAAGGACATCTGCCCAATTGCTCCCACACAGCCATGAGTCACATGAGGACCCCAGCTGGACTATCAATGTGTAGCTCTGCAGTGTTGGGTCAGAAGCATCACCTCAGCTTCCTGGCACCCCTTTATACAAAAAGTCTAGATTGTTTGGCTGGGGGCTTCACCCCAGCTCCTGGCATAAACTCACTCCCCTGGGAGTTGCCGCAGTCCAAACTCCACCTCCAAGAAAGCCTGCAAATGGTGACCCCTTCCCAGGGAGGGTAAAGAAAGCCCACCAAATGGTAACCCCTCCCTAGGGAAGGTCGGGACCACTCCCACAGGCTATTTAAACTGTCCCCCAGAGAATGAACACATGGTCTCCCGGTTCCTCGTGGTCTCCCCTTCTCTCTCTTTTCCTCTCCATGTTTTCCCAGGGCCACCCAGGAGTACTGTCATCCATTAAACATGGGCATCTTTTAATTTGGTCTGATTTAGTTTGATTGGGATTATTTGCGTCAGCGGAGAGGTTTATTGGCCAGAAAATACTTAACATGCAGTTTCCGCCATCTTCAGGACAAGGACACTTGCCAAGGAGACCGGTGGCCTTCACAGCCATCTACAAGGTAATGAAATCAGGCTACGCTACTCCCTCATAAGATAAGGATTGCTGGTCGGGTCCTCGCCCTACCATTGACCACAGGGTAAAACCCTCAACCAGCATCTTTGATGCTCACTCAAAGCAGCGCTGCTGTCACAGAGAGCAGAAATCCAACTAAATTTTAGTGGATTGCAACATGGCTTCCTTAGGGCAAGGTAGCCCTGTCGGGTCCTCCAGAAGTAGTAGTAGGCTGACAGAAACTTGGCTGGGTTTGTTCACACCTCCAACAATACCACCATCCCAAAGACAAAGTGTGCTGAGCCCACAGCATTATACAGTAAACAGATCTACTGGACTATCCATGGGAGGTGGATACCCACACTCCATTTGGAGAACCCATTTTTGCAGAGCTATGGGCACACTTGTCCTTTGGATAAGTCACTGTCGATCCTGTAAAAATCTGTGAAATCACGGCGTTTCTCCCTTCTATGGTATCCCAGCAGTGTATAAACCGACTTTTCCTGTAGGGCAGCTGGATACCTCCCCCCACACAGTGAAGCCATGGGGTGAAAGAGATTCAGTCAAGTTCTTGTTCTCATAGTCCAAATCTACTTTAAAATGCTCCCCCACAAACTTTCTTTATTGACAGTAGTCACTGATAAAAAAAGAGCCTCATACAGGAAGCAAATGTCTGCTCCAACAGCAGACTCAGGAAGGTGGAATCTTCTGGTCTCCTGCTCTGACGTAACAGACTGCTAATATTCTGTATTTAC
This sequence comes from Myodes glareolus, assembly GCF_982192425.1. NCBI lineage: Eukaryota > Metazoa > Chordata > Mammalia > Rodentia > Cricetidae > Myodes > Myodes glareolus. The sequence continues at coordinate 35,111,146 of NC_142044.1, forward strand.
CCTCCACCTTGGTTTCAACTAACATGAGATCATAGCCCAGGAAATTAACTGCTTGTACAGGAAAAAGGTCTGAGTCACTAAAACTAGCTTCAGAGAGAAAAATTCCCACCTGGACACCCTGCTAGACTCAAAAGCAGGGGCCCCAGAAGAGATTCCTTTTAACTCAACCAGCTAGATGCTAATGCAAATCAAGCCTTCAGTTTAGTGTAACCACCAACCACAGGGAACTTCACAGCTATACCCCCCTCTGAGATATTAAGTGCCTCCTTGCCAGATCTACCGGTTTCTTTTTCTTTCCTTTTTTTAAAGTTTTCAAAATGTTTTTATTTGCATTTTTCTTTTTTTATTAATATTTATTAAGCTCTACATTTTTCTCTGCTCCCCTCCCTGCCTCTCCCCTCCCCCCTTCAACCCTCCCCCAAGGTCCCCATGCTCCCAATTTACTCAGGAGATCTTGTCTTTTTCTACTTTCTACTTCCCATGTAGTAGATTAGATCTTACATAGATTAGATCTTACATAGATTAGATCTTACATAGATTAGATCTATGTAGATCTATGTAAGTCTCTTTTAGAGTCCTTGTTGTCTAAGCTCTCTGGGATTGTGGTTTGTAGGCTGCCTTTCTTTGCTTTATGTTTAAAAACCACCTATGAGTGAGTACATGTGATAATTGTGTTTCTTTGTCTGGGTTACCTCACTCAAAATAATGTTTTCTAGCTCCATCCATTTTTCTGTAAAATTCAAGATTTTTTTTTTTTTTTTTTTTTTTTTGCTGTGGTTCTACCGGTTTCTTGTGACTCTGGAAGTATATGCTTGATACTACTATTGTTACCACCTATGGGGATTGTTAACGAGACTCCATGCCTACATAAACTGAAAGTTTTGTGGAGATCACCCCCTTTTTTTAACCCTTATGCCCTAATGTTTCTTCTTTTTCTCTCTTCTTTCATCTTTCCAAGGAATAAAAATAAATAGATAGAAATAGATAGAGATAGATAGATAGATAGAGTGAGTGAGAGAGAGAGAGAGAGATGGAGATAGAGAAAGAGAAAGATGACAGACAGACAGACAGACAGACAGACAGACATGCAGGTAAAGTACCTGAGTCAGTCAGTTCATTCCACCCCTCAGATCCCGTTTTCAAGACAGTTTTCGCTTGTCACAGCAGTTCTGATCTGGACCCTGAGGGAGTGCTGAGGCTGGTACTCAGTAGCTCCCCATAACAAAGGTGTCTGCCCAAGTCATCTTGGTGCAGCTGCTTGGAAGGTAAGACGCCCTACTGGGTTAGCACCACCCAGTGCCACTGTATAAATCCCAGAACAAAGATGTCTGCCCTCGGTTTGAGAGTGGCTGTGCTAATGTGGCCATTCAGTCAAGTGCAAGAAGCTCCACGGTGTGATCATCTGCAGCATAAAAACATCAACCCAGGCTTGGGGTGTATGAATGCAGCTGCAGGGCTACAGAGCCTGTCCAGGTCCTTAGCATGCCACCCAATATGACTAACCACAGGATAAAGAAAGGCTCTACTGGGTCATACCATAGCCCTTGGCACAAAGACATCTGCCCAGCTCCCTGCTGTGAGACGTTCTGGGAAAGTAAACTGCCCTGCTCCTCACATCAAATGCATCTGTAATAGGCTGGAGGGTTTGAAAGCCTCCTCGTTCTTAGAACAGGTCCTTAGAGCATGGCGCCAGGAATCCCACTATTCACAGAAAAAGAACAATCCAGGGGGTAACCAGCACAGGACTCCATGGTAACACGGTGACGCACAAAGCTGAGGTCATCCACCCAACTTCCTCTGTGCTTCTACCTACATACAGAGTAAAATGATCTACCCAGTCCCTGGGTGAGCAAATGTAGCTGTGACGCAGCCTTACTGATCTCAGCTCTTAATATGCAGCTGGGACCTGAGTTACCATCAAAGTGAGGGCGCTCCACTCTGCCACCATCCCCACGATGAGGGTATCTGCCTAGATCCTTAGTGTGCAGTCACAGTAATACAACAGTGAAAGTGGTACAGCTTTTTGCTGTACCAACTCCAGGAAAAACACCAGCCCAGCTCCTTAATGCCCAGTTGCCGCAACACATATAAATCTACATGGTAAAGGTGATTGGTCAGTCGTACCACCATCCTTAACCTTAGTGTGCAGTTGTGACCCTATAGCTGCCCATGGGTCCTACGTACTTCACTATACCTCCATCCCCGAGGTAAGAGCCACCCCAATCCTTAGTACGCAGCCACCACAATGCAGTTGCCCACAGAGTAAGGAAGGATGTTCTGCAGTGTCCCTATCCCCTAGGACAAAAATCAGCCCAGATCCTGGGCATTAAGGATCTTAAGCTATGTGCAGGATGAAGACGCTCAAAAACATCATCCCAGGGATCAGAGCCCCTTAGGTCTTTCAAAAAAGCTGCTATGAAGCGCTTATCCACAAGGTAAGAATTTCTGCTGTACCAACATCCCCAGGATAAGATCTGTTTGGGCATTTGGTACGCATCCACCACAATGCAGGCATGCACCAGGTAGTACCAACTCTGTTAAACCCTCATCCCCAAATAAGGAGATTCTCTTAATTCCTTAGTGCGCAAACAGCAACAATGCAAGGTAAGGCTTATCTGAGGTTATCAGTGCACGGCTCTGCTGTGCCACCATTGGCAGGAATATGTAGAACCTTAGTGTGCCACCAAAATCATTCAAGTTATCCACCGCCTAAGGATGCTTCGCTGGCTATCCATCCGTATGCAGTTCCACTGTGCCTATATCCCAGGGTAAGGACATCCATTCAGTAACTGAAGTGTAGCCACAAATATATGCAGTTCCCCAGGATTAGGATGGCAAACGGCTGTGCAGGTATTGACTGGGCAAGAGCATAAGGCCAGGTCTCAGCCAAGCAGCTGGAAACCCTCCATGGCTCATCACTGTGGGACGTCCACAATGCTCCTATCTACAGGGTGATAGCAAGAATGTGTGCGAGTGTCTCCAGGGTAAAAAGATGGGGTCGGCAAGATGTAGGGTTCTGGGTATGCAGTTTCCTCAGTGCCACCCACACACGCGCTACACCAACACAGACATCTGGATTTGTTCTGCGTTGCCTCTTGCCAATTCCTTGGTCACACAGCCGACAAGCAGAAGACTCCCGACTCTGCAATCCATGCTGCAACCCCTGTACCAAACTAGCTTCAGAGGATAGGGTGCGGATCTTCCTGGGGAACCGGATTGTCTCCAAGAGCCACGGCCACATGCACATACACAGCACAGGCACTTGGATGGGCTGCCACAGCCTAACATCGCAGAAGGATGAGATAAGGACAGCCTCTGAATCCTCCTCGGTCATGGACATGGACACTGAGGCATGGTAAAGGTGTTTGCTCAGCTCCCAGCTGTGCCGCAGTCTGCAGGGTTACGGATGTCTGTCGAGATCTGATGCAAGACAGTTGTGATGCACTCGGTGTGCCGGAATGGCAATGCGGCCTTCTGAAAGGTAGGGATACATTCTGTGGTGCCATCTGTTGGGTAAGAAGGACAGACCGGGTCTTCCATGCATGAGCACAGAGGCCAGCAGTCCACACAGTCAAGTCACACAGGTGGTTAGCATGACACCACTGTGGTAGCAACTTCAGGGTATTGGTGTGTTGCCACACTAGGGTCTAAAGCATAGGGATGCTCCACTGAGCCTCTGTCAGTGAAGCAGAATGTCCACGCAAATACAGGGAATGTCCTAGCCACGGCAATCAGGAAATCTCAGTGCACAGGCGCGGCAATGTGGCAGTGTGCGCGGTAAGAACATGCTCCGTAAGACCGTCTAGCAGGTAAGAGTGACAGCCTGGGTACTCTGGGCAGAGGCACAGAAGGAGCAATAAGACCAGGGTACCCCAATGGCGTTCTGCCCATGGCCCCAGTGGGGCAATCTCCCTGGAGTGCCCATGCTGTCACACACGGTGGAGATCCACAGTCTAGGATGTCCTGCTGGGTCCTCAGGGTGAGAGTATCCATGTAGTAAGGGTATGACTCAAATAAATGACCCACTGGGTCTGCAGGGTAAGGGTGTCCACACAGGTAATAGGTACCAGATTGCAGTAGCAAAGTGCTCACCAAGGTAGATCCTCTCGGGAGCATGAGAAACACCCAGCATTGCCACACCAGGCCCTGCCCAGAGCTCTCCCTTCTCAGCCCCTCCTGTGAGAGATTTGGCTTTCTTGCTATTGTATAGACTCTGGGACAATAGGGACTGTGCTTCTGCAGTGAGGGAGGCCAGGGCTGACCGGTGTACCCCTACCCTGTGGCTGAACCAATGCTGTAACCTCAGGCTTGTGCATGCTTTGCAAAACCACAAGAGGACCACGATCTCAAAAGTAAGCTTTAAGAAAGCTTCTGGATTGTAATCCCGAGAAGGCTGAGAAGGCTAAGAAGGCCAAGCAACAGTGTTTCCAAGCACACACCAAAGGGCAATTTGTGACGCACTAATAATTTCTAACCAAGAGAAGAAGTTTCAAAGTCCCACCTTTTTCTATTTCTAAATATTCCAGCAATATGGCATCTTGTATCGGAGAAGTTTTAAAACAAAGGATTTTCATCTTAGTTGTTGGTTACACTGAGGATCATACTAGAGACTATGGTGCCACAAGGAATGGCCCCAGGGGAAGAGCCCTGTGTCCTGGAGGTTCTGATTCATTCTTCAGAATTCATGGAGCAGGACCTATTATTAGGTTCACAGATGAGGAAATAGAGGCTAGGAATCATACCAAAACCTTCGGCCAGGAAGAAATTGGGTGGGGATTTTGCGGTTCTGAGTGTTTCCTTTTTTGATGGGAGAAGGGATTCTATGTGATGATAGACTTGGGCCTATGGTGATGCTTTCTGAGTTGCCTTTTCCTGCCTTCCGACGGTCAGTTATCTGACCCCAGTAAAATTTCAGAGGCTGTTGAGGCTGTTTAACTAACAGGGGCTCCTTTTGTTATGTGGGGTTTTATATTCTAATTGTTAGTTTGCATCTGCCTTCAGATCATAATAGAATGTAGCTAAAACACGCTATAACTTACATTGTCTTATAAAAGAAAACTATGTGGTTACTAATATAATTAAAAATGATCGCTTCTCTCAAAGTTTACAGCCCATGTTAACTTTCATTGTAAAACTGTAGTGTGTGTGTGTGGTTTTTTCCCAGACTACCTGAGTGAAAACAAAAGAGATGTAGTAGATGTGTGAAATTTTAACATAAAATTCTAACATAAACACCACTGAAATTGAAACCCCCATATATGTGTGTATGTGTGTGTGTGTGTGTGTGTGTGTGTGTGTGTGTGTGTGAAGTCAGAATCTGTGTTGGTATATCCTGAACGTAAGTGTGTGTTCAATAAGTGAAACACCCCAAAGAACAAATAGACAAAAGAACAGATACAAAATGAACATGCTCTCTGCAGTGGTGGCTAGGCACACATTCCCTTGGTTTGGTCAGGTCCTCTTCAGGGCTCTTCACTTCTCAGCCTTTGGATCATGACATGGTGAAGCCGAGAATGTCGGGAAAGGCCCTGTGTAACTGCAGAGAGGCCTGCAGGAGAGGGGCACAGGCTCGTAGGAAACTGAAGGTCTGAGTCTCGCTTGCATAGATGATGCTTCTTGAGGGGTAGCTCAGTTCTCACTTTGCAACCTGCAGGCTGGGGTTGGATTCTCAGGTTCCTGGGATTCCCATTACATTGAGTTGTGACATAGAATGTTTTTTTAAGAGTCAGGGAGCTGTCTGGTTTACCAGGGGATAACCGGAGGATACAGTGCTCACAGCAAAGGAAAGGGGGGTGCTATTGTTCTTTAACCATGAGAAGTAAACCACAGAGCTCAACAAACCCATGTAGGAGTTTATTAGGGAAGGACAGGGATAAGGGGAAGGAAATGTGGTTGTGGTCCACCAGCAGTTGCTGAGGCTCCTCACTCCTGCTCTGGGGCAGGACGTTGGCCAGGGTCGCCTCCTGAGAGCACAGGCAGTCCTCAGAGATGCCTGCAGATCTGAAGGGGCAGTGACAGTCCACCGCGTGATCTGTACCAGGGACTGTGCTTGGGGTCTCCCAGAGGGGCAGCGTCCCCGGAACTGGGTTGCCGGTGTACACCTTGCTACTGTTCCGTTGGTGTGCATCTAACTACTATGCTATTGGTGTGTGTCTCGCTACTGTGCCACTGGGGGAGGTTGGAAAAATGCCAGCGACTGAGCACGGTGGCCCAACTCACAGCAAGGTGATAGATAGGTATGTACTGGGAAGTAGCGTGAGAGATGGCCACAGGGCTATTTGGAACCAGCTGCAGAGCCAGATGCAATGGTATACACCTATGACCACAGCACGAGGAAGGCCGAAGTAGAAGTTCATGTTCAAGGCCATCCTGGGCTATAGAGCAAGTTTGAGGCTAGCCTAGACACACAGTGTGACTCTCCCAACAAGGCCACTTTACCCCTGATAATTATCCAGGTAACTTAAAGGCCATGACTCTGAAGCAGGTAGCTTTGGTGATGCTGTGTTCAGGGTGCTAAGAAGGCTATCCTCTTAGGTGGAACACTGCTGCCCTCAGCCTTGCCTAACAGTAAAAGCTGACGTGGTACTTTTTTGACATTCCCCATGGCACAGAATCCCCACTCCCTTCTAGCCCCTAGCCCTTTGAGCAAAAGTTCTAACCAGCCATACTGACCAAGTTCAAGCTCTCATGGTTACCTCTGCCCCAACTTGCCCGACAGTTCTCTGTGCTAAACCATGCCAAGGCTCCAACCCACGAGTGCTAAACTTGCTTGCACAGTCACAGAAAGCCCTGTTAGCTTATTTCTACCCTCCTGGCAAGAGGTAGCAGTCTGGCTGGTGAGGCTATGGCTTACAGGGAATCCAAGAGGCCCTCTCCTCCCTCTCTCCCTCCCCAGCTCCTCCCCTACTCCTGGGAATCCTCTTTCCAATAAAGATCCTACAGTATTAGGGCCTCCCGTTTCCTTGCTGACTCAGTGACACAGGGATAATTAGTGACAGCACCCACAGGCTTCATTTGCAGATCTCCAGGGAAGGGGTGACTGCTCAAACAGTGTCTGACACGTAATAAACACTCCACGAGCATATGGTAATTTGACAAATGAATTAGAAATTCATTCTGAGCAGTCAGCTCTCTGTTGAGTCTGTTTCCTCCCTGCCTCCGTGTCATTAGGTATGAGTCTCAGAGCCATGAGAACAAGCTTTTCCACTGGAGGTACCATGCCTTCCTTCTCTGGGATCATGTCTTACACCTATACTTACCTTCTACTCTTCTAAGTTCCTCTCCCTATTCTTGCCCTAGCCTTGTCCCTCAGGCACATCTCAGTGACTGACCCTGCACACCCAGTGGACAGAGGCTCTGGGAAGGCAGTGCCTTGTGCTCAGTGCTATTCCTGCCACAACCCCTAAATCCTATCCGTTCTTCTCCCACAGGGCAGCCAGTGAGGCAGCCCAGGATGGGCCACTCCACTGCCTCAGTCTTGAGTGGCAAGAGACTCTACTCTAGCCTGTCCTGGAAGAGCAAGGACAGGGGAAAGAGTAACCCACTGGGTCAAATCAGTTTGTAATCATTACTTAAAAAAAAAAAATGTCTGGTACCCAGATCAAAAGGAAACACAAAGGACAAAATGCTTAGTTGGTGAATCACGGGCTTAGCTCAACCTTCAGAACAAAGTCAAGGCTAGTGCTACTATGAAAGTCTCCTCGCCTCCTGGTTTGGCACCTAAACAAAGGGCATCGATGCCATCCAAGCCAAGGTCTGCATCCCAGGGAATGAACCAGGCTTGCAGTCTTTTCTCACTGCTCATCTTAGGAAAGCTGTAAATAAAGAGGCACCTCAGAAACCTACCCCAGAGCATCTGTCAGACTTATGTGAGGAGTAGGTGTGCCACCATCACAGGCTCCTGGCAGTGGGACACATTCTCATAGCTGTCCCAACAGGGCCTGTCCATGAGGCCCAGCAGGTGAGCCAATGCCAAAGGTGAAGAAGCTGTTGGGGGGAGGGCATCACAGAGCAAGTGAAGGTGGAAAGGGAGAAAGGGAATTCCAGGCATTTGCACCTAGAGTCTTGTGGTGATATAAAGCTTGCCTAAAGATCAGAGTGTGGAGCTAGCCATTAGCCATAGAGACCAGGTAGTGGTGGCACACACCTTTAATCCCAGTACTTGGAAGTCACACACCTTTAATCCCAACACTAAGGAGGTGAACACAGGGAGGGATGTGCCTGGGTGCAGAGAGGAATATAAGGCAGGAGTAGATAGGAGCCCAAGGCAATTCAGTCTGAGGACTTGTAGAGACAGGATACCCCATTCAGTCTGAGGATTTTGTAGAGGTAAGAACTAGCAGTTGGCTGCTCTGTTTCTCTGATCTTTCAGCTTCCAGCCCCTAATATCTGACTCCAGGTTTTTATTATTAAGACCAATTAGAATTCACACTACAGTGTCTCTTCATGAACAAAGGTTTGCTAGGAGGCTCCTGCCAGGTAACATCCTTAGGAGGCTTCACAGGTCCAAGTCAAAACACAGATGCTCAAAACATCAACCTATCTTCTTTCCTTCCCTTGGCATTAGTTTCCCGGCATCCTCACAGTCACTCAGCATCTGGTTCAGAGTTCAGTCAGAAGAAGCACTTGAAGCCCAGCTCTAACACATGGATGCTGCCCCAAAGAGGAGTTCTTGCCCTGAGTGCCACAGGCTCTGGGTTGTGACAACTCCAAGATACTATAAAGAACTACAGGCTTGTGCCACAGGCAGGAATCACACCAGACACCTGCCCCTTCCTCCACCCAGCTGTCAAGCCCAGATCACCTGGACCCCTTCTCTGATGCCTATGGGCTGTGAATGGCCAGCAATCAAGCAGTAACTGCACAGTGTTAGGCCCAGTCAGTCCTCCTGAAGGCCATTCCTTCTCTTATTGGTTTATCATAGCATCAGTTCAGCCTCTACTACAGACCAGGCATGGGGTTGCATATTGGGCAGGACAGCACATACAAAGGACTAGCCTACTGCCAGGTATTAGCAGCAAAGACTCAGCAAGTGGCTTCTTACCATGGTAAGTGGAACTTGATATTACAAGGAGGCACTAGGTTGGCAGCAGGGTAGGAAAGAATGCTCATGGGGGAGTGACAGCTGACACTCAATGCACACCACTGTAGAGAAGGATGCTGGGAAGGGCAGTGTCCTAGTCCCAGGCAAGAGATAAGCATGTGCCAACGCTCACAGCTATGGGAAGAGATGGGTTGGCCAGGTAAGAAGGTAAGGGAGCCTGGGTGCTCTGCTGGACTTAATTCTGAAAGAAATGAAATGCATAAAGAACCAAGTGAGGTGCTTGATTTTTCAAAGTGGTAAGAGAAAAGCAATTATATATACACACGTATGTATATGTATGTAAACTGATAGTCCATATATAAATTACATACTCTGGGTAGTATCTGAAACACAGATCCATAAATGAAATGGGAAGTGGGGAGGTCAAGAATTCAACCCACTCCAATCCTCTGTTCCCAAACAAGGAAACTGAAGCACAGGATTATTTCCTCTACAGTTATCCCAACTGCTAAATAGCTATTTGGAAACCCAGCATGAGAAGCCAGACTGAACATCTCCAGTTTGGGTCCCCAGTGGCCCCCAGGCTGTACTCCTCGGAGCCATGCGGTCTCATTCCATGGATGAGCAGTGCTCACTCCCTCTGCCCTCGTCACCGACCCTCCCCTGACCACCTGATCACTTCTATGTTCCCAGGGTCCTCAGCAAAGAGAAGGCATTGAAAAGAATGTATCTGGCCTTATAATCCCCGTGCTGGGGACATGGAGATGGTGGGGGGGTGGAAGAATTCTTGGAGCTTACTGGCTGGATAGCCTAACCTACTTGGCAAGCTTCCAATGAAAAAGCCCATCTCAGACAAACTAGATGACACCTGAGGAACGATGACACCTCAGGGTGACCCCTATCCCCTAAATGCACACACATACCTCCTAAAGAGAAAACAGGCTATGGAGGTTAAGAAGTAGATAAGACAGACAATAGCCACTCTGCACTGTACCCTGTGTATGTCCAGAAGTTATTAGTGACTGTGGGATGGAACAGACAATCCAGATTAGCATCTAGCACAGCCCCCCACAAAAACTGTGGGGTGCTGAGCAACCTAACAAATCTCTCAAAACACCTGTCTCCTCATTTGCCAATCCATAACCTTTCCACCTGAAAGCATGGGCCACATGTCACATCTTGGGACACAAAGCCCTGTTTCCTACTCTAATGAACCCTGGGAGGATCATTACAAGCCTGCTTGGTAGATTCAGCAAGCCTTTGTGAAAATTCCTGACACTTAAATCCTGCAGGCTGAACAAACCCTGTGTGCCTCTGTGTTGCAAGCAGGGGGCTCAGACAACAGTAGCTCCAAGCTTTCCGCACTAACCCAGACTGTGGGCAAAAACAGCAAGACATGAGACAGGAAAATGAGTATGGCCAGAAAGGAGGTCCTACAACCCAGATGGGTTAAGCCTCGTCCGCCTATGGAGAAGTCCTCTGCCTGCAGCCCTCTTATGCCACCCTACCTGGAGGTTTCCAGGGTCCCCCAGTGGTTGCCAGCTGTAGTCAGCTGCTTTACGGCACCTCCTGCCTCCCACCGCGCTGCTTTTGGAAAAGCTCCCTCTACTTAGTTCTAGCCACTCCCCCTCTGGTGCTGTCACCGGTTTCTGAAAAGAATCCTAAGGTTATGTCCAATGAAAGCTCCCTATTCCCATAATCCTGAGCTTGGGCCTTAGGCCTACTATGTGGGCCGCCTCTGGAACTTGGAGCAGTGGGGGCTGGAAGCACAAAGGACATGCCAGGCAACACAGACCCTTGCACACAGCTAGCATAGGATACCAGTGGACTAGATGGGACAGAACACCCACCCAGAGACCACATAATCCTCACCTTCTGAGCCCGACTGCCCATGTGGGTCAGGTGATAGGAAATCACCAGATTCTGGGGCAGGGGTGAGAACCTTCCGTATGAACTGAGGACAAAGCACAGAAGGAAACACACTGATGGTGGTATGTGTGACTCTGGTGAGAACGAGGCAGGACACTTCGTCTTGAAAAGTGATCAATATGGCAGACTAATGCACAGAAAACAGATGAAACTCCCTAAAATATTTATGACATTCGAGTGATTCTTTTGAACAGAAGCAAGCTCTCCTGTGCACGCCAGCCCACTCAATCAAAGGAACACTTTAATAAGGCAACTCCTGCAGGAGGCTCAGCACGGGCGTCGCAGCAGGGCACGCTGGTGTGTTTCATAAGATATTCATGGTTCTCTCTAGAAAAGAACATTTTGGGAAGTAGGAAGCCCTTCTCCCTTATCAATCTGGCCATTTTCATAACCAGAGAAGTAATAATAGAGCAGATGCACTAGAAGATTCTGATGTGTTTTTGCCTTAGGGAAAAAGTAGGTAGTGGAGATTTCTGGGTAATGGTAATAGTATCATATATTGAACCTGACGTCATACACCAAGTGATAGGCAGGGGCTGTGCAGTGTGACTTTTAATCTTCTGGGCTCACGTCTCCCTCAAGATGCAGCTTCAGATACTAAAAAGTAGCTCTTGTCCTGGCCTCGCTGTTAGAAAGTCCTCTGGGAGTGCCCCTCCTTCCCTCAAATATCACGAGTATCACAATCCAGGCTCAGGCTGGTCAGACTGAGATCTCTTGGGTTCTGCGGTACCTCCCAGACATCACTGCATTTTCAGCTGCTCAAAAACAGTCTCCACTAACTTCTCTCCGCATGTTTCCAACCAGCCATTCACTCACTGCACATTTCCTGAGCAACTAGAGCTCAGATTTTAGGAGTGGCATCCTGTGCAGGACTCTGGATGCAGCAGAGAGATGAGAAAGAGAAGAGAAAGCGGTACGACGTGGGACAGGCATCCCTGGCCAAAGGACCTTTATTTTATGAAGAATGAGCCAGTACCATCAAGGGTAGCGGGTGTTAGTGTCCTAAAAGATCATGCCTGCTTGCAGACCCACAGCAGGGTGAGGGTCCATTGGGAAAGTCTCAAGACACGAAAAGAACATGGGCATGTGTGAATTGCTGCAGCTGTGTCGAGTGTGCTTGGAGTTGAAACAGCAAGAAGGGCTGTATGAGGCCAAACGTGACACTGGGAAGGAGACATAACGTGCTGCTCTTGCACCAGCATGGCCAGTTTGTCCAGACAGAGGCTGTGAGCAGATGAGGTCTGTGCCATGAGGACTCCAAGCAAGGTGTGTGCACACCCAAGACAAGACCACACCTCCTAACAGTGTCACGCCTTATGAGACTAAGAGGGCCAATTACATTCAAACTACCACATTCCACTTCTGGGCCCCCATAAGTTTGTAACAATATCATAAAGTAAAATGCATTTAGCCCAACTTCAAAAGGTCCCATAGTCTATCACAGTCTCAACAATGTTTAAAAGTTCAGTCTCCTCTGAGATTCATACAATAAAATATCTCAACTGTAACCCCCTGTAAAATCCAAACCAAAAAGCAGATCACATACTTCCAACATAAAATGCACAGGATATACATTACTGTTCCAAAACGTAGGGAAGAGAGTATAGTGAGGAAATGCTGGACCACAGGAAGACCGAAAACCAACTGGACAAACTGAAAACTCTGCATCCACGTGTCTGATGTCAAAGAGCTCTTCAGATCTCCAACTGCACCACACTTCCTTCTTCTGGGCTGATTCCACTCCCTGTTAGAAGCTCTCTTCAGAAGGTATCCCACGGCTCTGGCATCTCCAACATCTTGGGTTCTTCAAGGCAACCCAGGCTTCAACTTCACAGTTTCACGCTCTCTAGGCCTCCGTTCAGGGTCACCCCCATACATGCCTTGCTTGCATCAGCGGCTTTCCTTAGTCCCAGGTGCAAAGTCCATAGCCCCTTCTATCCTTAACTTCAGAACCACATGACTGAAGCTGCCAAGTCCTGCTGCTTACTGGGGCTGGAACATGCCTACTTGTTCAGTTGCATCTTCATCACCTTCTGTCCTTCACTGGCTAAGCTTGGTTGTCCTGAATCTGGATCTCTACACCAGGTTGGCCTCAAATTCAGAGATCTGCCAGTCTGTCTTCCAGTGCTGGGATTAAAGGCGTGACCACCACACCCAGCTCTAAGCTTTTCTTTAGTTCCTTGTCACAAGTTGGAAATTTAGCAGGGTGGGATCTTAACCCGAGGCCACTACTCCCTTTATTCTGTTTCTTAATCCACTTATCTCCTAGAACACAGGATTTAGCTCTATTCTACTTCCTGGTGTTCCTTTTCTCAACTTACATTTTGTATTTTTATTTGCTTTACTTGCTCCTTTTCATTATAAATCTTCACTAAAGTTAACACTAGTAACCACACAACAGAGTTTATACAGGCTGTTTTGAGATTTCCTCTGCCAATGGAATTAATCCGGAACTCTTCACTTTAGCCTCAGGCAGACTCTGCAGACAAAGGCAAAAAGGAAACACATTCTCCACCAAACTATCATTAGGATGATTTCTAGGCAACACACTAAAACCCTTCTCCTCTGAAACCTCTTGAGCCATCTCGCCACAGTTCAAATAACTCTCAGCACCACTGTCTTCCATGTTCCTGCTAGTATGGCCCATTAAGCAGTGCTGAAAGCTTTCCACTGCTTTCCTAACCCAAAGTACCAAAGTCCTAATTCCTCCAAACAAAAACATGGGCAGGCCTATCACACCAATATCCCAGTCCCTGGTGCCAACTGATTTCTTAGGATTTCTATTGCTGGAAAGAGACACCATAACCACAGTAACTCTTATAAAGAAAAACATTTAACTGAGGTGGTGGCTTACAGTTCAGAGGTTCAGTCCATTATCACGGTGGGGAGCAGGCAGACATGATGCTGGCTACATCTTGATCAGAAGGCAATAGGAAGTGTCATACTGAGTGAAGTTGGAGCAAAAGAGACCTCTAAGCCCAGCCCCCATAGTGACGTACTTCCTCCAAAACGCCCACACCTACCTCTACAAGGCCACACCTCCTAATAGTGCCACTCCCTTTGGAGGCCATTTCCTTCAAATCACCAAAGAAATCATGGTCAAGGAATTTTATTTAATTGAGCCCTTCCAAATACAGTCAAATTTCATGCCAGAGCCATAGGAACTAAGGGTTCCCAGGAAACCTAGGTCGGCCCAGCTGTGTTGCAGTAAGATGAGGCATGATGACAACCAGACAGGGCAACATGGAGGCCAGGATAAAAAAAAAGGAGGAAATCCCCACAGCATATCCCTGCAGGCAGCAAGACTGTGGGACACAAGGCTATCATTTGGAATGAGCTCAGGAAACCCAAGCTAATTTTAGCCACAGCCCAAGAAAACCATGATCGGGATGATAGACTGCTGAACAAAGGCTTAACATAGGATCAAGCAGCACCGGCGCCCAGTGACTGGTTCTTCCAATCCACGGTACCTGCGCTCTAAAGGAGAGTCGCATGCACAACTCCAGTCTCGTATCTGCCCTCCAGCTCCAGGGTAAGTCTCACTGCTCAACTTTAGCATCCTCTTGGGACTTAAAGACACTTCCACAAACAACTGAAGTGGAGACAGGGCTAGGTGTTAACTCAGTCAGTAAAATGTGTGCATTGCAAGTATGAGGACCTGAGACTGACCACAAGAGCCCACATTAAAACACACACACAAACACACACACACACACACAAACAACAAAGCATGAGTAATCCCAGTGCTGGGGATCTCTGGGGTGCACTGGAAAGCCAGTCTAGCTCACCCAATGAGACCTATCCAACGAGAGACACAATGAAAGAGAGAGAGAGACAGACAGACAGAGAGAGAGGGAGGGAGTGAGAGGGAGTGAGAGAAGGAGGGAAAGAAGAAAGGGAGGGAAAGAGGGAGGGAGGGAGGGAGGGAGGGAGGAAGGAAGGAAGGAGGGAGGGAGGAAAAGCAAGGAAAGAAGGAAGGAGGGGGAGGGGAGGGAAAGGGAAGAGAAAGGAAGGGAAGGGAATGGAATAGAACTGAAAGGGACAGAGGGAAAACAGACTGGACAGCCCCCGAGGAATGGTGGCCAAGATTGTTGTGGTTATATCTCATAGGGAGCGACACTGTTAGGAGGTGTGGCTTTGTTGGTGTGATTATGGCTTTGTTAGAGGAACTGTATCACTGGAGGGGCAGGCTTTGAGTTTTTCTATGCTCAGGATACCACCCAGTCAGTATGACAGTCAACGTCCTGTTGCCTGCAAGATATAGGACACTCAGCTACTACTCCAGCACCACATCTGTCAGCATGTCACCATGCTACCCATCATGGTGATAATGAACTGAGCCTCTGAAACTGTAAGGGAGCCACGCCAATTAAATGTTTTCTTTATAAGAGTTGCCATGCCCATGGTGTCTCTTCACAGCAATAGAAACCTTAACTGAGACAGTCGTCTTCTGCCTTGTGTGCTTCTGAGCATACACAAGCACAAACATGAACACACACATACACACACACACAAAGAAGTAAAGTTAGTTCCCTAAGGGTCACAGACACACTTCCGTTGATGAACCACTCTATCCTATAACTTGCTTTAAATCTGCATGAATGGATGGATAGATGAATGTGTGAGTGTGTGTGTGTGTGTGTGTGTATGTATGTGTGTGTGTGTGTGTGTGTGTGTATGCATGGGTGGATGGATGAATAAATGAACGGACAGGCTCCAAAACTACAGAGAAACCCTGTCTCAAAAAAAAAAAAAAAAACCACTCAGAAACTTGCAAATCAGCAAATGCTGATGAAGGAAGGAGCAGGCAGAGTACCTGCTTCATTCATCTCTCTCAGCTTAGGACTGGCTGGGCTTGTTTTTCTGGTAAATAAGGGGATGAAATGACACCATAATGTGAGCTGAGGAATTTCCACTTGAGTCCAGAGTTGCCCTAATTTCTAGTTTGCAAGCACACTTTAAATGCCATCTAACACAGGGCTGGGGAACGTCTTCTCTTTCTCAGGCACCTGCTGCAGTGCCTAGTCCAGGGCGGATGATGTACATATGCTAAAGCCCGTGGCTTGCCCTGTTCTAGGTCATGCTCACCTCCATTGCAATCTACAAATTCATTGACCACTGGTTTTGTGGTGCTCACCTTCAAAATTCTGGATAAAATGTGGGACACTGGAATACAGTCTCATGGGGGGAGAGATGCTGCAGAAAGAGGGGCTGGCGGAGGCGAGCAGAGATGAATCTTCCAAAAGCCCACAGGCAGCTCTGATGGGTCCAGCTGAGAGGAAGCTTCCTTCCATGAAATCGGAGGGTTTTAGTAGAGAGGAGGTAACATTTGGAGGATCCCACTGTATGAGTTGGAGGGATCTGGACCAGCCTAAAATCCTTGCTGTGATTATCAACACCCCCATCTGCAGTACTTGCCCAAACCCTTCTTATCACCTTCATCAGTATTTGCTGATTTGCAAGTTTCTGAGTGGTTTTTTTGTTTGTTTGTTTGTTTGGTTTGGTTTGGTTTTTGGTTTTTGGAGACAGCGTTTCTCTGTAGTTTTGGAACCTGTCCTAGAACTAGCTCATGTAGATCAGACTGGCCTCGAACTCACGGAGATTCATCTGCCTCTTCCTCCTAAGTGCTGGGATTAAAGGTGTGCGCTACCACCGCATGGCGAGTTTCTGAGTTAATTAATACAATATGGAGCATTCTTCCAGTAAATGATTTTAATGGATTTTGACTTTTCATATTTTCATCTGCACACAGCTCTACTGCAGTGCCTTCATCCGCCATACATGCATCTACCAACCTGCTCCTACATCCCTACCTGTCCACACATACCTACATCCAGCCATCCACTCCTCACCTGTCTATCCATCCATCCACTCACGCATACATACATACATACTTATATGCATACATACACACACCCATCCATTCATCTATCCATCCATCCACCCAGGCACTCACTTATATTACGTCTACCCACCTATCCATTCACCCACCCATCTGTCCATACATCCTCCCACCTACCTATCTATTCACCCATCCATCCATACAGTCATCCATTCATCCATTTATCTTCCCACCCACCCACTCGTCTACTTATCCACCTGTCCATGACTCCATCCACCCACACATCCATCAGTCTACCCACCCACTCACCCATGAACCTATCCATATATCCATTGGTGTGGGAGAATTGTCTATATTCTGTCAATCATGTTTTAAATAAACGCTGATTGGCCAGGCAGGAGGTATAGGTGCGAAACCCAGACAGGAAGTAGAAATGATGCAAAGAGAGCAGGAGAATTCTGGGGAAGAGGAAGTTGATTTCTCCCACTCCTGCCCAGATCACCGAAGCAGCAGGATGTGAGTTGCCCCACTGAAAAAGGTACTGAGCCACATGGCTAACATAGATCAGAAAAACGGGTTAATCAAGATGTGAGAGTTAGCCAGTAAGAAACCTGACCTAACGGGCCAATCAGCCTTATAACTTACAGAGATCTGTGTGTGATTTTTCTCTGGGACTAAACAGCTCGGGGGGGGCGGGCAGGACAGGAAAACCCCCAACAAACAGACCCCCTCATGTTACAATCCATCTACTATCCACCTATTCATCCTGCTAGTCAATCAAAATGTATGGGATACATGCTATCAACAAATTGTATGGAAGATCCTGAGAACACCTAGATGAAAACAGGGCAGTGGGGAGCAGTCAAAGAACAAAATCAAATTACTATCTCAGAAGTTAAGGGGTCATCAGGAAAGCTTGCCCTGTACAAACACCATGTTTGAAAGGAGAAAGAGGGCATCAGTATGTCAAAGTGATGTGTGAGAACAGGTGAGGAAAGGACACATGTCAAGGAGGTAGTCAGTGGCTGCAAGGGCAGAGGCCAAAACAAGACTCCTAGGATTGCAAGGGACAAGTGTTACCAACAACTGAGTGGCGGTGTTGGCACTGCCGCACCTTGGATGGTGAGAGGTGTGCTGGGAGACAGGGCTGAGGAGGGAAGAGTGGAAAGGACACTGGAACCCATGTGTGGGGAGGATGAAGCCTGGGTGTGGAAGCACAGCCACTAGATGTGGGGGCACAAAGTCAGGGATTGGGAGCACAGAGACGGGGTGGGGGCGTGGGAACACAGGCTCTACTAAATCACGGGGAGGAACAGTTAGACCTTCGGGAGAAGGTACCTGGGTGAGGGAAGCCAACAGCAGAATTACTGTCGTGACCCAGGAGAGTGGCAGAGCCCAGCCAAGGCCGGAACTGCAATGGCAGTCACAGACATGACAGAACAGAACTCAGAGATTTTTTCCGGCCAAAGTCATAGTCATCGGCACACTGGGGATGCATCCCAGACGCAGAACTGTGTGCTATCCTATCGCAGGCCTGAGGGCTCTTTATGCCGTCTAGGAGACCGCCTCTGCTGAGCTCTGGCTCCTTCCAGAAGAGGCCAAGTGACAAACTGGATGCAGTCCTGTCTGGTTATCTCTCAAGGTGTCTCCATGACCTCTATCCTCAGGTGACACATTCCCCCAACATGGCAGAGGTGGCCCAAACATGGCAGAGGTGACAGGGTGTTTGTGACTGGCAAGCCCCCACCTCACAGGAGTGTCTCTCCTGCACTATGACAGGGGAAACGGTGGCTCCATGGGGAGTCCCAACATGGCGGACCCGACATATGCCATCGTGTCAGAGCTATCTGTCTTCCGCAGACAGCAGCTAGCAAGAAGCTGTATGTCCAGGACTGAAAGGAGCAGGGTGCTACCAACAACTCAGGAAAGCAGGAACCGCCACCCTAGGGCTGGGTCCACTGACCTAGCAACATCTCAGCTGAAGCCCTGTGACACCTGAACTCAGGACCCAGCTAAGGGGCCTGGGAACTGCCCCATAACAACGAGGCGGAAGCAGATCCATGCTTCACTGAGTGTGGAGTTCACGCTCCCGTGAGCAAAGCCACAGAGAGCTAGTGCACTTAGTAGGGGTTAGCAAAACGCCTCATATCAGAGAGAGACCAGAACATCCCCACGACCTGCCCTGTCCGGGCTTCTGAAACAGGGAGCGCTGAGTTCCACGGCAGAGCTGAACACAGTGTTATTTGCCCAGCGCACACACTGGCTGTTTGCTGAGTGTGAATGTGGAAACGCTTCCCTGAGCCCTTTAATTCTTCACTTTTAGTCTGTGTACTGAGCATGACTCACGTATACAACTGTCAATCTGGCATCTCCCTGGGGATGTCAAGGCAGATCCTCGGTGTCAAGGCCTCCACAGCTGAACTTCCTGTCCCCAGCTTAAGCTTGACCCCCACCCCAGTCTTGCCTACCCATAGTCTGGCCTCTGGTCACCACAGCTACTCTTTTGACCTTTGGACATATCCTTCAGAGCCAAGCAACAACAATGCCCATGACCATGGTGACAGCCTGACACCCCAACTCCAGCCTGAGCTCACAGCCGCCTCCACTGGCCTCCCACTGCCATGTCTGCCCTCTTCTACTTCATCTTCAAACTCCAGCCAAAACAGCTATTTTCTTAAGTGAAATTGCAAATTTTAACTCTACTTAAAACCTTCCTGGCATCCACTGCCTCTTGATCAAATGAAATGGCTTGACCCCTGAGCGGCCTGAGTCAGCAGATCCTGTGGCTCTGGGTGAGCTAAGTCCACTTCCTCATCTCTCCCTGCAAACAGCCACAGCCCTCCACCCCCCACCAGGGCTGGGAACTTTCAGGAGCTGGGACACGGTGTCTCCTAGGCTGGCTAAAATCCCCCCATCTTTGTGCAGCTCAACTTCAGCATCAACCACTGGAAGAGGCCTTCCCTGTGTGAAATCCCTTTCCTCACTCCATACAGCAAATTACTAGGCAGAGAATCACAAACGCATCTGTCGTTTGTGCTGATGTCTTCCATTTCAGACTATGGGCCGCCCAAGAGTCTAAATGGTGGGTGTCCACCTGCCACACGCTCTACAGTAAAGCTAGCACGAAGCCTGGTCCCTGAGGGCCCTGAAGGCACTTCCACAGGATGGACTCCTTTAGTTCCCAGGAGGAGTATAGTGCAGTTCCCTAAGGGACACTAGGAAGCCAGGGTAGTGGCTCTCAACCTAACTTCTTCCAGCAGATAGATCCTGGTGCACTCTGGTCTGGCCCTCTCCAGGACGTGGGTATCCTCAGGCACACCCATGCTGCTCTATAGATTTCTCAGAAGTTGACAACCAGCCTGTTTGAGGTTCTTGAAACCACCGTGGCAAAGGACCCACCGGCTTAACTATATTAACCCCACAGTTCCCAAGGTCAGGGGTGCTAAGATCAGGATGGCCCCAGAGTGGTCCCAGAGCTACCTTCCTCCTGGAAGCTTGAGACCAGAATCAGTCTTCTAGTCTTTCTGGCTTCTAGAAGCCCTGGCACTCTGTGGATGAGACCTTTCTTGGCCTCACTCCATCTGCGGCCTGCACTGCCACGTCACCTGTGACCCCTGGGCCCCTCTCTTCTGATACGCCAGGTGCTCACTTTAGCCTACCTGGATAATCTAGGATCAGCTCCTTGTTTCAGGTGTGATATGAAGAGAGTCACATCACCCCAGTCTGTGGGAGGCCACCTATTCACAGTGTCCGGGGAGTAATAACCTCTCTGGGAAGGTGTTCTCCATGTAACACAATGCCCCTCACTCACTTGGCCCAAGTGAGTCCTGGATCAATTCTGACATCTCAGGGATGGAGCTCTCAAGCTCCCTGCTAAGTGTGAAGTCAGCGGGAAGAGCCGGTCTGCAGAGCCCTCAGGTCAGCAATGCCGATGGCAGCACTGTGGCTGAGGACTTTGTGGGCTGAGCTCGAGGGACTCGGAGGCCCTGAATTTTTCAGAGCTTTAGAAGGTGACATCAAGGGTCCTCAGGTTTAAATCTTTCCATTTTTAGAGAAGACGACCCTTTCCTCTGAAGATACACGCTGGACAGGCATGGGGCCTCGCTGCATGCCAAATGGGTGGCCCTAAGTAAGTCATGGATGCTGTTTGCACACCTCAGAAAGATGCTTCTGTATCCCTCACTGGCTCCTCCAAGGAGCGGAGCAGTGGTTCTCATCTTTCTAATGCTGTGACCTTTAATACAGTTCTTCACATTGTGGTGGCCATCGATCAAAAAATTAGTTCATTGCTACTTCATAACTGTAATTTTCCTACTATTATGAATCATAATATAAATATGAAGGATATCTAATAAGCAACCCCAGTGAAAAAGTAGCCTGATCCCCCCCACACAAGGGGTCAGTAGGGTGTGCCAAGGTCACACAGAGGTGGCCTGTGACACAGCAGTGGGTATTATCAGATGCAGCAGGCCACCTAAAACCAAACCAGAGAATACTGAGAGGGGGACCCCAAAGCTGAGTTGGAAGCTGTTTGAGGCTCCTGGAGGCAGGAGCCCTGCGTCAGAAGACACCAGCAAGCGAGTAAAGAAGGAACAAGCACCTAGGTTGGCAGTGCTGGGAAACTCCAGGCTTGGTTCATCTGGAAGGGGGAGCAGCTCCTTCAGAGGGAGCCTTGCCTGTAACTGCAGAAGGCCTGGGAGCATTCACGTGTGAGTAAGGCTACAGGGGATAGGAAGTGGGGAAAGGAAATGGACTAGGGGTGGCAGTGGTGGTAGCTTTCCAGTTGAGCATACTTGTTAGGCCCTATCTTCTTTATACAATGAAAGAGGGGTAAGGTTGCAGTGCAGAAGAGGAGAAAGGAAGAAAGAGATAGCCGCAGCTTTACCCTTGGGAGTCCGCATTAGGGTTCAATGGTGGGCTCCTCTGACATACCTGACTATGTAGGCATCAGACACATGAGAAGAAACGACTCCACTTCAGAACTGGTTTCACCAGCAGCCAGGTTACAAGGCAGCCAAATGGCTAGCCAGCCCCATCGTCCCCCACACCAAGGATCTGCCTCAGCAGGAGGGGATCCACAATCCCATCATGACATTTGCACAAACGTTAATACTTCAAAACACACAAAAGCTTCGAGATAGGGTCCAATTTAGTCTGCAGTTGAATGCCAGAAGCACAATGATCCTAAAATTAAATGACATCATCTGTCAAAACAGTGGCTTTCTAATTTGAATTAAGGCACTGTGGAATTTTATACGGGGAAGAAACATTTAATTAGGACAGTGTATTCTGCCAGAGCAAACTCGGCAAAAGCAGCCACTCGGTCTGGCCAGCTTTACTGAGGTTCTCCACCAGCTGTCAGTGGCAAGGACATAGAAGGGAATCCTAGTCACCTAAAAATGTACCAGTGGGGACGTAACTCATATGTGCAGTGGTGACAGCTAACAGGTCACACCACCAGGGACCATGAGTCCTAACATTCACAGGGCATTTCCCAGATGCTGGATGCCAGGTCCCCTAACAGAGCAGGGAATAGTGGGTCTCGGACCCAAGTCAGCAAGCGTTCTTCTAGTAGCCACAGCCATGCCTCCATGAAATTAGCCTTTGGATTCACCCTAGCTTCACCTGTAACCAGAG
Source organism: Myodes glareolus (assembly GCF_982192425.1). Taxonomy (NCBI): domain Eukaryota; kingdom Metazoa; phylum Chordata; class Mammalia; order Rodentia; family Cricetidae; genus Myodes; species Myodes glareolus. The sequence continues at coordinate 35,133,597 of NC_142044.1, forward strand.
AGACAGGGCTGCTCTTCCTCCCGGGCTAAGAATTAAATGATTTTTAGTGATGGTGTCTTAGTCTCTCTCTCTCTCTCTCTCTCTCTCTCTCTCTCTCTCTCTCTCTCTTCTTAATTGCTACAATAAATACTCCAATAGAAACAAGAAAAAAAAAGGATTTACTCTGCTCACAGGTCAAGATACAGTGTATCCCAGTGGGGAAGAAGCAGCTGGTCACAACACCTCACAATCAGGAGAGAGTGATGCATGCTGCAGCTACTCACCTCTTTCTCCACTTACACCGTCCAGGATACTAGTCAGGCAGAGAACACCTCAAAAAAAATAAAATAAAAAAATAAAAAAAGAGGCTGCATTCAGTGCATAGCCCAGGCACTGGCATCATGACTTTCATCTGAGATGCATGGGTGTTCCATAAACACTCAGTGAGTGAGATACACTAAAACCTTGTGCTTTCTTGATTCATTTATTTAAAGGAGGTAGGTGTATCATTGAAGATTCTCTCTCTCCAGAAGTCATTTGTAGTTTTCTGTTTGTTTATTTTTGAGACACCGTCATGAAGACCAGACTGGCCTCAAACTTACTGTGTAGCTAAGGATGCTCTTGAAATCCTGATCCCCTTGCCTCCACTTCCGTTTGTGCAGGGATCAAACCCAGAGCTTCCCGCATGCTAGGCACTCATCCTGCCAACTAGTCTGTATTCTAACTTCATCGCGCCTTCCACCCCTCGTCTGGTTTTAAAGTTATTCCTGTCACAAGAAGTAGCTGCCATAACTAGAAGAGCTGTTCCCATGAAAAGGATGCACTAAGAGGCTGCAGCTGGGATAGTAAACTCAACCCCAGTTCATGAGTCTGCACTAGCTCATGTGCCGGACTCTTGCCAAAACTTAGTTCCTACGACTGTATGAGCCAAGATAGTTTTATGTTAAAGTCATAGATCCCAAGGCCTAAATTGACCTCTATTATGACAGAAATGATACTATAACTTCTAAAGGGTGAGTTATTCGCCAACAAACCAAGACAGCGTCTACTTGACTCAGCGAAATGATTCACAAAGGAAAGCTAAATTGGCTTTTCAGCCAAAAATAGAGACAGCGCAGACTGTGACTTACACCAAAGTTAAGATTTACAGTTGACTTAATTTGTTGTTATCAACACCAAAGGCAGGGTGTGTTGGCCTCTCTTTCCTTAGGCCCTTTGCTAACTGCTTACTTTCCAAGGTGACCACAGTACCATTCAATCAGCACTGCTTGGCACCACGGCAAATAATGTGTGACTTCAGCTTTGGAGAAGGGAAAATCTACTTGAGTTTTCATGGGAAAAACAAAACAAAACTGGAGTCCTGGACAGTCAAGCTAGCCACAAAGATGCTGGTTTGTTGGTACTCACAGAGCCCATGGGGTGGCTAGCTGTGAGGCTGGGGCTGCTGTACAGGCTAAAAACTTCTGGTAGGGACAAAGGCCAGGATAGAAATTGTTCCCCATTTTGTCCTGTAGGTCTGAGGGAGGCATGCTCACTTCTTTGAGAGAGGACAAAGAGAGCGTTGTTAATGGAATACCCACTATGTTCCTGTAATGCAGATTACAGAACAATTCTGTGAGGCAGAGGCAGGGATTAGTGGGCCCTATGCTTTACACAAGAGAAAATTGAGGCTCAGGATGCACGTGAATTGCCCAAGGGGTCTATTTGACTGGGTCGGTAAATGGCAAGCTTAGCTCTGGAGCCAGGCCTGCTCAGCTGCAAACGCTCTGTCCACCTACCCACGGCTCTGCTAAGCCCTTCTGATGAGTCAGTGTGTACTAAGGAAAGGTCAGTGCACAGGGGACACGGAGACTGCTTCCTCCCTTGAGGAGGCAACTTCACAGTCCCTTAAACGCCCGTTAAGAAGGCTTCTCTTCTAAAATCTTTCTTGCTCTGCCAAGTAGATTGTTCTTTATGGAGATTTTGTTAGCGGAAGGTAAGGGCCCTTCTCGGCCTCCAGTCACCTGTCAATCACATGCTACACCCAACTACATGACTTCCTTTAGCAGCCTCGCCAGCCTTCCGCTTGAGCAGGTCAGTCCTGATGCTGCAGCGTCGTTCATTCTCACTGTCAACATAACTGGGTGAAGAAACAACTAGATCACCCCCGAGGCGCATCTTTGGGTATGTCTGTGAGTGTGTTTCCAGGACAACTAACTGAAAACGGAAGACCCATTCTGAATGTGAGTGGCCCCATCCGATGAGCAGCCTGGAGTCGCAGGAGGGCCAGCTGAGCACAGGAACTCCATTCGGGGCTTTCTGATCTGCTGAGAGGTGAGCAAGCAGCTTCATGTGGCTGCAGCGTGGAGCCGGCTGCCAGTATTTCTCCTCACGGCGGACCATGGTACCTCAAGATGTGAGCCCAAATAAAGCCTCCATCCTTTAAGCTGTTCCTTGTAAGGAGTTCAGTCACAACAACAAGAAAAGTAAGTGGCAGACGGGATGAGGCTTGAGACATCCCTGGGGATACAGGCTAACATCTGCCAGAGGCAACTTAAGGAAGGAATGGCTTGTTGTGACTCATGAGTCCAGAGTACAGTTCATCCTGGTGAGGAAGTCATGAGGGCAGCTGCTCATACTGCACCCACAGTCAGGAAGCCCAAGCACTGGGAGATGAATACTTGTGATCAGCTTGCCTTCCCCTTTTTATTCAACCCGGGAGCCCAGCCTACAGAGCAGGACTGCCCACATTCTTCTGGGCCTTCCCACCTCATCTTACCTAACGGTGAAATTCCCTCACAGACATGCCCAGTGGTTTGTCTCCCCAGTGATTCTGGACTGTGATGGTATCAACCATCACCATACAGTGATTCTGGACTATGACGGTATCAGGTATCGCACATACAGTGATTCTGGATTGTGACAGTATCAACCATCACCACACAGTGATTCTGGACTATGACGGTATCAGGTATCACACAGACAGTGATTCTGGACTGTGACAGTATCAACCATCACCCATACAGGGATTCTGGATTGTGATAAAATCAATTATCACCCATATAGTGATTCTGGACTGTGACATTATTAACCATCACCACACAGTGATTCTGGACTATGACGGTATCAGGTATCACACAGACAGTGATTCTGGACTGTGACAGTATCAACCATCACCCATACAGGGATTCTGGATTGTGATAAAATCAATTATCACCCATATAGTGATTCTGGACTGTGACATTATTAACCATCACCACACAGTGATTCTGGACTATGACGGTATCAGGTATCACACAGACAGTGATTCTGGACTGTGACAGTATCAACCATCACCCATACAGGGATTCTGGATTGTGATAAAATCAATTATCACCCATATAGTGATTCTGGACTGTGACAGTATCAGCTATCACACATACAGTGATTCTGGATCGTGAGAATATCAATCATCACCCAGATGAGGGGTGGCAGCGCCCAAGCAGGGTGAGGAGAAAGAAGTCACCATATAGTTGTTCACATGAGGAGGGGTGGACTGCATGAGAGATTATGGCTGAAAAGCCAAATCTAAGGAGAGCAAGCGGAGAGGAGAGGGTTGCATTCCTGGGAAGGCCAAACTGGTATAAGAAACCAGAGCTGAGCCAGTGCCAAAGGATAACCACTGCTCCATGGGTGAGTCATGTTGGGGCACAGAGCCTGAGGAGGAGAGGGAGTGGTCATGGGGGCTGATCACACTTGGGAGGTTGAGCGAGTAACTAAACACCTGAGGCCGGTGAGTGCAGGCTTCCCTCCAGATACTGAGAGAAGGAGGGGATTAGGACAGCCGCTGGAATAGGATCTGTCAGAGGCAACAGTACTTATGCCAAACAATAGCTTATGCCAAAAAGTGAAGGAGGACCCAAAAACTCAGGACACTCATTTCAAGGGAAGCAATGGGCTTGGGGAAGTGACTAGGTCACAAAAGTTCTCCTTGCACCAAGACCTGGCTTCAATTCCCAGAACCCATGTGCAAACCAGGAGTGGTAGTGCATGCTTGTAATCCCTTATCTAGCAAGCCAGAGACAAGCGGGTTCCTGGGGCTCAGTGAACCAATAGCCTAATTGGTGAGCGACAGGCCAGTGAGAGACCCTGCCTCAAAAAAACAAAAAGATGTGGGTTGACATCTGGCTTCAACATGCATCTGTGCTTGTGCACACATACATACAAAAGGGGTGGGACCAGCAGCCTACAGGGCCCTCCTTACTGGTCAGATCTGAGGCAATTTATGTATCAGAATAAATAAATGACTAATTATCAGCTGCTATTAAATGAGACTGAGCTCTGAAGGTCACGAATGAACCAAAGCCTGGTAAACTGTGAGCTCCCTGCATCATCTCCCAGGGCACATACCCCTCAGAGCAGCCCCAGAGTCTGTCACGCTGTTGGCACCTTCCTCGCATGTCCACGGTGATGTCATCAGAACTGGGCCAAGCAAAAGTCCTGCCTCACCTGATAAATATGATGGGAACATGGCACCGTTGCTGTGATACCCTGCCCAAAATACAGTCCCTGGATCTGATCATGAAGAAGCTTCGAACTCTAATCAATAAGCCTCCTCTAAAATGGCTGCATGCATGGAGATCATAGAGAACCTGCGAACACCCCAGATTAGAGATATGGCAAGAGCAGACGGAAGTGACCAGGAAGGCCCCTCAGTGTAGAGACCTCTAGAGATGGAAAGGCAGGTGTGTAAGGGAAGACTTGAGTGCCCAATGTGGCTTCCTCCTTTTGGGGTTCATGTTGTGGGTGCAGAGAGAACACCTAGTTTGTGAAACCAGGAAGACTCAGAGAGCACAGACAACCAGATCCATGACCTACCGGGAGGCAAGTGAGGACTCCATAGATGTTTGAGACCTCAGAAGTATATGATTATTTTGAATTTTTTAATAGCTTAGTATAATAGATAGTCATCATAAAATTTTCAGAAAATTAAAATAAGCTCTTACTCCTTCACTGAGGTAACTACCATTAATTCTGTGCACTGTCTTCTCTTCCCTTTTCTAAAAATAGACTTTTTAATAAGCTGAAATTAGACTATAAAAGTATTTTATAGTGTCCCTTTTAAACTTGATCAATGACTATTATTCCATTGCAAATGTGTTCAATAATTCAATTAACCAACCCCCTATTATTTCACATTTAGGCTGTTCCCAATTTTGTCTCTGCTATAACCAACACTGCAATGTCCCTCTGTCTACCAATCTTTGAACACACTGAGGCTTTTCCGTGGAGAATATTAGAAGTGAAACCCAGGGTTACAGGATACAAACTTTTGAAGACTCTTGACACAGAGCCCTGCAGCAATGCCTGGTAGAAGGCAATCCTGAACTGCTCTCAGCGCTGAACTGAGTCTCTCCAGATTGTAACACATTCCAGCACCTCAGAGACTCGTCTCATGTGGCCTTTGTTTTGGTTCACTGGACTAAGAAATTAGTCTAAACGCTTACCACTCCTGGAGAGACCAAGGTCAAAGCTAAGGTATGGTCAAGCCTTACTTGGAGCCCATGGTGGCCATCACACATTCTTTCTCTTGACCCTCTCTGTTGACTCTTCTCCCCTAGAGAGAAGACCTGACCTTTCCGTACATGTAAGCTCAGAGAACAGCATCAAGGTGGAGCCTCCCTGATGCAGGTATGCTCCTGGCCCCTCCATCTATGATGGCCTCCTCACACAGGGTAAGCAACATCTTACTGCCATACAGTTTATCAGAAAGCCAACAGTGTTCTTATTCTGTGCCCCAAAGCTCCCGTGTTGCCGCTCCCCATTCAGAAGAAACTGCTGGCCTATGTACTCAGCCCACTGAAGAAATAGCCCAGCACAAGCTCCCCAGCCTTCCTGAAGCCCTGTTCTCACTCAGGAGTGTAGCTGGCCCCTCTGCGCCCTCCAGGTCCTCTCTACACACATTGCTGTTGTCACTACACACTTGGTGGTGGAGATCCTCTGTGGCCACTTCCCTGCCATTGCACAAGAGGTGACTGACAGGGACGTTTCGTCTAAGTGTCCAGGACAGCATGGCACACCTAACAACATGCTATCCAACACCCCAGGCCAACAAACCACAGGACCTCATACCTCCAAACTATAGTCTTTGGATTAGCTCTTTAAGGAGGGCTAATTTTCAAAAGACGTGAACAAGGTCATGAAAAGGGTACTGAAGCTACGTAAGACTTCATTTCTACTCCTGAAACTCAGAGTTCTTATTTGCTAGAGATGCTTTTTAGTGAGATAATCTTTTTTCTCATATTATTTTGTTTGTTATAAACCAAACTTAAGTGTTGAGAGCTGACATCACCTCCTGGATTATGCTATGACTCACTGAGGAATGAGATTAGGTCTTGCTGATCTTCTGCAACATCACTTGGCCAAGAGCCCCCAGTGCAGAGGTGGACATGAGGCCAGGAGCAGTTCAGGGTCCATGGGACACCCTGCTGTTCTCTCCAAGAAGCTGGTGCCAAGTGACTCCCAGGTTCTTTAAGCTGCAGGTGCCGAGGGACGGGGGCAGGGGGTGACCCCAGGACATTGGTCTACTGAGCAAGAAAGATGAGCTACAGGGCAATAAAGGGACACTGATAACTAGGGAAGACATGCAAAGAACCTTAGTGGTGGAAGCGAGGGAGCTGTAACAAATGCAGCAGGCTGACCATGAGGGAGAGAAGAGCAACTGGGACAAGGAGGAACCTTGGTACAGGACTCAGCAATATACTAAAGCTTATAGGCAGACAAGGGAGGTCAGGAGAAGACGGGTCACTAAAAGCCCTCAGCTTTGAGAAGGCAAGGACCAAAGGAGTTCATTTGTGAATGTCACCGACCATTAAATGAATATTTATGGCCAATCCCCACAAACTCTCCCTCAAAGTATAAAGCGGTGAGGGAAAACTTGTAACTCATTCTGCAAAGCCACTATCCCCTTCCCATCAAAGCAAAGCACATCAGAAGGAATGAAAGCCACATGCAAATACTCCCAATGAGTTCAGAGTTCAGACGCAGAATCTCTTGAAATGCTAAGAAGCCAAACCAACAGCACGAGAAAAAGGCAGCATACTGCGGCCAGAAAGGATTTATTTCTGGAATGGAAAATGACTCCACTTTTAAAATTCAATGTGACATAATTATATTAATGCAATAAAGGGGAGGGGACAACATGAGAATCTTAAAGGATACAGGAAAGCAACGGAAAAGTTCAACAGCATTCCTCTCATAATAATAAAAAAAAAAGTGCTCCTCAATCCAGAAAATCAAAGGCGCTTCCTCACACGGTAAAGGTTATCTAAGAGCCCACAGCTAACGTCATGCTCCAGACTGAAGCTGCTCTGCCGAGAACAAACACCATGACATGCTTGCTTCCTCACTATCACTCAGCACTGCACTCGAAGAGTCGCAGCCAATGCAATTAGACAAGAAAAATGTACCTGAATTGGAAAGAAAGAAGAAAACTGTCTGCAATTGAAAAATGACAAGACCTAAACATAGAGAAGCCAAAACAATCCGGAAGAAAGCTATGAGATCTCATACATCAACACATTGGCAGCATACAGGGTAACAGCAGAATCATTTATATATGTGCTGACAAAGAACAATTTGAAAAAAATTAAGAAAACAATTCCATTTAGAACAAAATATGAACAAATAAAAAAATCTAGTATTAAATTTAGCCAATGATGTCAAAAAATTTCATACTGAAAATTATAAAAACCTTGCTAAGAAAGTTAAAGAAGATCTAAATAAATGAAAAAGCATACCAGGTTCACAGATTACATTTATTATTAACTCTAGTTGTTATTGTTGTTGCTTGTTAACAGGGTCTTGCTATATACCTCAGGGTGGCCTCCAACTTGCAATGTAACCCAGGTTGGTCTCAAACTCATGGTCCTCCTGCCTTAGCATCCCCAGGATTGGGATAATAGATGGGTTCTACGATGCCCGATTAAGGTTTATTACAATTAAGATGATGTTTCACCCTGCTGTGTGAGAATAAGAACGACCGCCACAGGCCTTAATATTTGAATGCCCGATTCCCAAGCAATGAACTGTTTAGAAGAATTAGGTGTGTCCTTGTTGGGGGAGCTGTTACTGGGGGTGGGGCTTCCAAAAGCTCACACCAGGCCCAGTGTCTGTGCGTACACATGAGCATACACAGGCACACAGATCAGGATAGAAAACTTTCAGCGACTTCTCCAGCACCATGCCTATCTGCTCCTCACCATGATGACAATGGACAAATCCTCCAAAACTGTAAGCCAGCCCCCAATTAAATGCTTTTTTTTCTGAGCTGCCTCAGTCATGGTGTCTCTCCACAGCAATAGAACAGTGATTAAGACACACCCAAAGCAAAATAAAGATCAGTCTCATTATCTACCAAAATCCCAACAGTGGGTGCGTTATTGTTTTTTGTTTGTTTGTTTGTGTTTTGTTTTTCAGAGGCAGAAAACCTGGTATTCTGGCAAAATTGAACAGGACACCAAGCAGCAAAAACAACATGAATAACAAAACATGGTTCAGGGATATATGTTTCAAAACATAACCATAAAATCTGAGGTCTGCCCCCTCGCACCACAAAACCAAATAAATAAATGAATCCTGGGAAAGGTAAACAGCAAAAGGTCCAGAATGTCAGCTGGTGAACAGCACAGCTTCTGCGGCCATCACGGTGTTCTGAAAGAGGCCTCCTTACTCCGTCAGTGTAAGTATAACCGGCTCTGACTGAGCCCCCAGCTGTTTCTCAAGCCCCTCCCGCTTTCAGTTGCTAATTTGGTACCGTGCTCCTGAGCAACTATTACCAGATAATTTAGGCAACTGTTATGATTTATCTGTTTGTTTGTTTGTTTGTTTGTTTACAGGGCCTTGCTTAATGGCACCCATGCTGGCCTCAAAGTTGTGGCCCTCCTGTCTTATCTTTCATGTGCTGAGATTCACAAGTCAGAGCTACCACAACTGGTTTAGGCAACCCTTTATAAAGGTGAGGTTGGAAATATATAGACCTTGATGGCTTTTTTTTTTTAACCAATAAAACATTGTTGAGGAAATGACAAGTTCCTGAACACTCTAGAAGGTGCTATCGGTGTTTGTGATCAGGGCTGTGTAGAGGATTCAAAGACAATCTTGGACCTGTTGGATAATCTGTTGATTTCTTCCAGTGACTAGATAAGCAATATTACAAAGTCAGAGTCACCTATTTCTAAATGAGTATGAGTGAATGGGATTCGCAGCAGTGCCAATGTGGATGCCCAAGGAAGGCCCAGATCATTTCTGTTGCTCGGGGACTCGTGGCTGTCTAGATGTTCTCAAGAGTGACCCTGAGCACCCTGGTGTCACGATACTCCTAAGTGTCAATACCTCCAATCATTAATAAGAATTGCATTCACCATGATTCTCTCTCAGTCACAGGTAAGAAGAGACACTGTATGTGTGAGCCCTTCTTAAACCTCTCAGGCCACCGGTGTGAAAGATAGGGAGCCCTCAATACAGGAGTCACCGCAACACAGGCAGCCCCTGTCCCCAAGCTGAGCTGAGCTCTCTCCCCAGAACAAAACTGTCAAGGGAGTCCTAAGACTTATCCCTCACGCCCTCTCTACAAGCATCTGCCTGCTGTTACCTGGGAAGCCAACTTCACCTTCCACTTCAGTTCACACAGTTCAGTTTATAAAGATCTGGGGTTTCTAAGAAGACAAAGCGATAGCTGAATGAGCGCTCTGTTCTTAGAGGAAGAAAGACCTTGTGAGCACCTAGATGAAGACTGTGACCCATCCCCGGGGAGGAGAGGCTGTGACAAGGCACGGGAGCTTCCGAACTTCTCAGATGAAACATCCCATAGGCAAGGGGATAGACGCACAACCCACCAGTATTTCAGTGCTCTTGAGGTATGTGAATACTCCTTAACTGATTCTTTTAAAAGATCGACACCAAAAAGCCATGAATCGTTTCCTGTTTTCCCTTCCATTCACTCTTATTCCTTACACACAGCGTCAAGCATCAGCAAAGGCCATTCTAGAAGTGACAAATGATACATCCTTACAGCAGCTCACAGGCTAATGAGGCAGGCAGGAGAAACCAGAGGGAAACACGCCCTCTGGAGGCATCCCATGGGGGACTGTGTGCCAGAGACAGGGTAGCAGCTGAGCGCCAGGTGAGGGCGGGCTAGGTTAGTATTCAGCCCCCTTGCCGCAGAAGCCCTCGGCAGTAATCTTCCACCACTCCTGCCATGCTCCCAAACTGTGTTTTATATTCAGCACACTATTCAGCCCAGAGACCCCTTTCTGCCAATTAGGTGAGAGGTTCTAAAGATGGAAAGCCTCTGTGAGTGGGGCCGTGTGTCCGGGAATGCATGCACACGGATGTGCGTGTTACCTCGTCTCCACTGCATGTCTGCTGCAGTGTGGCTTTAACGGGAGTGTGAAAGGGTCTCTCCCATGTGCGCCCATCACTGAGAGAAAGATAAAGGAGTTCAAAGATCCATCCTCCTCACTATCAATTGAGACAGAAAAAGTCTACCCCGCTCCAGTTCCACACAGAAACACCTCACGTTCTACAGTCCTTCTGCCCGTTCACACAGCCGTTCATCTTCACAGGGCAGCTCCTACCCACAGCAAGGCAGTTCCTTCCAGGCCCTTCTGAGAGACAGTGAATCTTCCTACTCTTCTTCACTTGACGGTACCAGTTATCATCGTCATTGAGGGTCAATGCCAAGCGGTCACTTGTCTCTATCTCTGTCCAGGATTTCCATTATCTATGGCATTTCCTACATCCTTCCCTCTGTAAGCTGCTGTGGGTAGAACACAGCCAGGGCTCAGATACTGTGAGTGCCCCTACCAGGGTGTGTTGACGGCATTCAGAACTCTGAACTCTGCTCGGCTACGGCTCTCTTCTTTCTCTGTGGGACCCATAACCCTTTCAGATAAATCAGGACTGTGCATGCATGCCCTCAGGGGTGCTGGCTCTGGATCTGTCTAGGGTACCTTGCCAGTGAATGAATGAATATTTGGGAAAATACATAAATTTTCTGCTTTTAATGATTTAGTAGTTACATCAGAGATCATGGTAGATCAATGTATCTTTAGGAATGTTTGTCTATGTTCAAACTCAAAAGATAATGCCAGCTTTTCAGTGATGGGCAGTAGCTACAAAGCTATCTTTAGCATCATCTGCTTAAAGGGCAAGATGGAGACCATCTGTTAGTGCCAGTCAGTCGCGCTGCCCACTCGTTTGCAGAGTGGACACATTACTTATGCATAAAATGCGCTTCAATTTTTTTTATTTCTGTTTCTGAGTACACGTATGCCTTCACACGCCACAGAGCACCCTGGGGGGATATAAAACATTCTATGGACGGTCTCTTCCCAAGCAAAAGGGTTAATGGTAACCATGGCAACTGCCTCCAAGAATAGCATCATCTGCAGCAGCATTCATGCTGGGGCCGTCGACAGAATGGTTATAAATATACCTATTAGCAGCCTGAACTGAATCTTTAAACAGCACTGTGGGGAGAAAGGGTACCTAAAAATAGCTCCCACGCTTGCATCCGAAGATGTGTCCTCAGAAAAACCGCATCTTGTGCACATACTTTCACACATACAGGGAGATTTTTTTGTTTTTAATTTTCTCTTTTTCCCTAACAACGAGCTCCGAACACTGGAGGAACATAAGAGACAATGCAAAGTTTTATGATCTTCTAATTTCTTTGCAAAGTTCCAGAAAACAACCTCTCCCCCCAAACAGAGCAGGCCACTGGGTATGGGTCCAGGTTTAGCAGACGGCAGGTGATGGGGTGGGACAAGGTGGCCCAGGGTCTGCACAGCAGGGTGATTGGCACGTTCCATACGTCATACTCACATAGATGGATGTTTCTGCAGTGGCCCCACGTGAACACAGTGGGGAGAGGTAACGGCTGCTCCCAGCAAAGGGCCAGCCAGTTTGGTTCTATGTCCACTAGCCCTGTTCAGTGTCCACTTTATTCAAGCAATCATCTCCAGTGTTCCTGAGGCCTCACTCACACTTCTCCTAAGGATAGTGACTCTGCACACAGGGCAGGAAGTGAGAACCGGACAGTTGCAGGCTTGAACTTCAGCTCATTGCTTTACTGCTGAAGAAGGCTGGTGGAGTGGCTATTTACAGTGCTGCAACAGAGAATCATGGGACGGAGAAATCCCTGTGTCCCGTACAGGAGGGTCTAGCTTGTAAGTCCCTCTCCTTATCTCGATCACCTCCCACTCAAAGGGCACTCTGAGGGCAGAGGCCACAGTGCCCGAACAACATCGGAACATGGTGTCCAGCTGAAAAGGAGCTGCCAGCATGGTGGGACAGGGCAGGGCAGAGAAGAAAGGAAGCCACACCTCTCAAGGGTAAAGGTGTAAAGGAACTGCCCAATTCCCTACCGTCTTCTAGTCCCAAGGTCTAAAATCGTAATCAGAAGGCTTTCTCAAAAGCACGTTAGGTCTGCCACCTGGCTGACACCAACCACCAGACACAAGAGAAAGGTGCATCTGTATTACAGAGACACCTTAAAAAAAAAAAAAACTTAAAAAAAATACTTAAAAAAGTGCTCCTTAAAGCTAATGAGCAGGGCATGTCCAGTGTTCGAAAGTCTGTAAGTCTGAGTCAGTGCCTTCCATTCCTCCCCATTTGTCCATTTGTCTCTACACATTTATCAGAATGTCTTAGCTACAAGTACATCACAAGCCTGATACAGCAGGACCACTTGACTTGGGCAAATCCCTCAGTTAGTCCTGCCTGGTCTTGGCTTCTGTTTCTACCAGATGAATTCTATTGTCAGCTCTCCCAGTTGATTTTAAAACTCTTGTCAGGATTTTGCTACGAGTAAGTTGTGACCTGTGAATGAGCATGGGGATGGGGCAGGTCAGATGACATCTTCACAAGGTTGACTCCATCCATGAGCATGGTATGTGATGGCCAGTCTAGCCGGTCCGCTCGTGCTTCGTGCTCACCATTACTTAGCTCTCCTGAGAAAGGAGCTGAACGCGTCATTGGGTTTCTGTCTTACAGGTGCTGCGAGAGCTGACTCATGAATGTAAAGGCTTCAGATCGGCTTTTCAAGCTGGGTTGGATTGATACAGAACCATGAGATCTGTTTTTTAATCTTGAACCAAGAAAATCTGAATGCTATCACTTAGTTCACACAGTCTACACCTAGATTCACCACACAGAGAATCCTCTCATCTCAATCAGGTCGGTTCAGGTTACCTTGTCCTAACGCACGTACATCACAGGTCTTTATCTTTCTTCCTGCATTAACTTGAGCTAGGACACATTCAAGTGGGGACAGACACAATAGGCAACTTTGACTTGCTCACAACCTAAGAATTAAGGGGTTTTGGTCAGACCTTAAGAGATCAGGTGTCAGCTGGGCTGTGGTGGCACACGCCATTAATCCCAGCACTGGGCACTCAGGAGGCAGAGGCAGACAGATCTCTGTGAGTTCAAGGCCAGCCTGGTCTACAGGAGCTAGTTCCAGGATAGGCACCAAAGCTACAGAGAAACCTTATCTCAAAGAGAGAGAGAGAGAGAGAGAGAGATATCAGGTGCCAAGTTTTACCACTAAGTTCGATATTTCCTAGAATTTTTTTTAATAGATAGCTTTTACAAGCCTAATAATTTCCATCTTATTATCTTATTTTACAAAAAAACCACATTATTGCAGACAAGCAGTGGATTTTCCTGACTTATTCTAAAATTGTACATTTTTGTTTTCCCTCAGTCTGTTAGTCATGAGATGAGAAACTTGCTGACAAAGAACCACCTTTGTGCCTGTGGGACAAGAGCTCCCCAGTCGCACAAGTGTTCCCCAGTCGCACAAGTGTTCCCCAGTTGTACAAGTGTTCCCTAGTCACAAAAGTGCACCATAGTCACACAAATGCTCCCTAGTCATACAAATGCTCCCTAGTCATACAAATGCTCCCTAGTCACACAAGGGCTCCCTAGCTGCACAAGTGCTCCATAGTCGTGGCACGGAGTTCATTTCCTTCTCTGCAGATGATGGCTTGCTAATATTTCATCTTGGATTCTTTTTCATTCTGTTGAGATTCTAGCTGCCAATGAAACTCTTGGATCCAGAAGTCAGCTAACTGCCTCAGAGTCTGCCTTACTTCTTCTGTGCTGGGAAATCTTTACCTTGTTTTCTAGTCATCTGGCTTTCTCCTTTTAAACTTCCCCTGTGATGGCCTCAGGCCTTTGTGTCAAGAACAAGGAAGGCATGAGCTCCTGAGGCACTTTAGCTGAAATTCCATGCCAATATCAGGGCTTAATTCCAACCTTACTGACTTTCCTTGTTTCAAGCCTTCACCTAAACTCAGGACTTATTTCCTTAAATGAGACAAAGACAGTAAAGCACCTTGTAAAATACAGAGCACAGACGTGATCAACAAATTGCTAAATGTTCAATATATGAGTTATATTTTTCAAAACCAAGGCCTTCCGGTTACATATTTCAAGAGTTCCTGAGTATTTACCTAGTAAATTCTTCTTCTTGGAGTGGAAACACATCGAACAGTGCTATACTTGGAGGTAGCTCTGCAGCTATGGAGGGATGGGGGTCCTAGAGCCATGAAAACCATGGGAGTGAGTGCGTGGCCACAGTAAATGCCAATCTGCCCATCCGTGACACAACAGGACCTGAGGAAGGCTTGGCAGAGAAATGACGTCCAAGCTTGTGGAGCGTGTATCATATTCAGGGATAAAGAAAGGGACACATGTGCAGGAGATGGAGAGCGGTGGAAACGCACACATAACACTCTGAACTGGGCTAATATTCAAGTCACGTGCTTCTCCACTGAAAAAGATAAAAAAAAAAAAAAAGACAAGGCCCTGGTTCTTCACACTACAGTTCCTGAAAACAACTTGGGTCCTAAATCTCCCCACCTTAACAACATGGCTTGTGCCTGCCTCTCCGCTGATACAAGGCCTCTTGTACGTTGTGAATGCTATCTCCTTGCTCTGAAGCTGCCTGCTCAGCCATTTCTGCACACTGTAACTTTGGCCACGTGACTTAATATCCATAGTCTGTCTCTGTTTTCTTTAAGAAAATAATAAAATGGGACTCAAAGTACCTGTAACATGATTTTGATAACTAACCAACCATACCAGTACTCAGGTAGGAGATCTCCCTCCATGAGGCCGGAAGTTGCCAATTTCTCCATTGCTCCCTATGTTTGTGTGCATATTTGTTTTGTTTTTACGGCTGTTTTTTTGAGACAGGGTCTCATACAGCCCAGGCTGGCCTTCAACTCTTTATGAAGCTGAGGCTAGCCTTGAACTCCTGACCCTTCCGCTTCTACCTCCTAAGCGCTGGGATGACAGGTGGGCACCACCATACCTGGCTTTCTTCCTCAGACTTCCCTCCCACGCTCCCATTTCTTGGCCTCATGTCTTAGTTTGCCCTAAAGTTTTAAATAGTTAAACACCCACTTTGTGCTTTGCCTATTTCTGGTCTTCTTATCTACTCTAGCCGGCCCCCCACCCCTGCCACCCCCCTCTTCTGTTCTCTTTGCTATAAACTGCATGGTGCCTTCACAGGCAAAAGCATGTTTGTATGTCTGAATGCCTCTGCCATGCTAACAATACCTCCACCTCTGATTTAATATATATTTAAATGAATTGCTTGATTTATTTAGCAAGAGCAATGGACACGCTCATAGCACGCAGACAAGATTCTCATGCATGTCTAGATTTCTCAGCTGACGCCTCTTTTTGGCCTGAGACAGTAGGGCATAATCAAGTCACAGGAGACAGTAGGTCACACTGGCTAATGCTGTGCAGATAAGTTGTCTGTGTCAGATAAGAAGCTCCGTTTCAATTCCGTTGTCATAAAGTAGTCATTACATTTATTTCAAACTGATAACTCCAGGGTGAGAAGATGAGAAACCAAAGATTAGATCAAAACTCACTAAAACATTTTTAGGATTCTTTTTATCTTAAGCATGAACATCTATCCAACCTAAAGGAGCGCAATTATCGCAGACAGACAGACAGAGCTCGATCACCATCTTGTGGTTTTCAACATGCTTTTTATACGTGAATGTCAACCTAATTCTCAGAACAAGTTCCAGGGGATTAACTCCCAAAAGCGTTTAAGCCGAGGTAGAGGCCACAACAAAATAATATGGGCTCAGTCTCAGCAGCCCACAGGACCATCACCCAAGCCACAGGTCCAGGGTACGTGCGCACACACCAGGGGAGCGTCAGCATGGAGGGAAGGCAAGTGTGCTGTTATCTCTCTGCTCTTGCCTTCCTATTGCGCGTCCCTGGAAACACAGAAGTGAAAGGATCAACACAGCCCTGCCCTCAGTTACAGTCCAAGTGGGCAAGGCCAACAGGATGGTGCGAGTTACCCCAGAAAGGTTGAGTGTTTGGGGAGCCAGGCATGTACTGGATATTATACACACACACACACACACACACACCCATATATGCCTCAGTGTTTTAACAGGAATAAGTTCCTCCACCTCCCATGGGACAACGAGCACCTTGCTTAACTTTCATACCCACATCTGAATTCTTTTCTATGCAAAGAAAACTCCTAGTCCTTCAAGTTCTCCCCATCCAAAGACAGGTTTAAGCGCTGCCTACCTTGAACCTACTCTGATTTTGCTAAATATATATAGTATCAAACTGCTCTATAAATGTGTATTTCTACATCCACAGATTAGCACGGCTCTTGGAGCTCAGAAGAGAAGTTTCTTCGTGTAGTGGGTGTGTTGATGGAGAAACTCACGATGGCTGACATGCAGAGAGTAAGTGACTGAGAAATGCTCAGCCACAAACAGGACACCTGGACCATAACAGCCCCACCTGAGGCTTGTGGACCGTAGCAGACGAGGGAGCAGAGAGACTGTATGAGCCAGAGGCCAGGGAGGGCCGGAGTGTAAAGGTGCTTTCTGGACATGACAGGACGCTGCCCTCATGACTCACAGCTGCTGTGACTACCTGTACAAGATCAAGCCTGTCGGCATTCCAGCATGGAGTGGGGAGAGGTTCACTACCCCTCCCCTCAGCTGACAGTTGATGGGACTCTGGGGAGGGAAAGTCAGTTTCCTTTAAGGGTAGTGTCCCTGGTAAACTGACCATATTCCAGCGGATGGCCCCACCCCTATGCGTATAAGAGCAGCACAAACTAGACTTATTGACTTGTTTTCTAAAAGGAGGGGGAATATGAAATTGGGAAGGATGGAGTAGATCAAAGTATGTTATATGCATGTATAAAATGCTCAATGAATTAATAAAATATTACTTCTTTTTTTTTTTTCTAAGACAGGGAAGGTTTCTCTGTGTAGCCCTGGCTGGTCTGGAACTCACTCTATAGTCCCTGCCTCTGGCTCCCAAAGGCTGGGATTTAAGGCGTGAGCCACCACTACCCAGCAATATTACTCTTAAAAATAAAAAAACCTGCTCACCTGTGTTCTTGTTCTTATAGCCCAGTCAGGCCTCTCTGTTCAGACTTCACAAGATGCTTCCTCAAGGTTTCTATTCAGGGGTCTGCCTACCCCTGACTTCCTGCAACTCAGAGAAAACCAGAGTCACAGCTAATAGCACTGCCTTTACCACACAACAGCAGAAACCACAAACCTTCTCAGAACTGGGACACTCACAGTTCCTGGCACAAGGTGAATGAGATAATGAACAACTTGGGTGGAGCTATTCTGATTTTGGGGCTCAGTGTTTCTATTTATTGTTGCAATCTGTTCATATTTGATCGGGGCTGCAAACTGTTAAGCAGCGAACACTATTTACAGCCATGCTCCAGTGATAACACTTCTCAGAAGAGCGAACACATATGGGGATCGTTTGCATAGCAAGCCCACTGTATGTAAAATGGGACACAGGTGGGTCTTCTATGCTGCCAGTTTGCAATGCACTAAGGTGTAGCAGCCTGTCATGGGAAGCTAGGACAACAGTCGGGAAAGCGCTTTGCGAGTGACAGGCCTAATGAGCGTTATGATGCTATGCCCAAGAGCTCCAACGCCACCCCTTCAGTCTCACTCTGCTAACCTGCTTGCAGAGAACCACTCACTGGGCCACTGACAGGGTTAGGTGGCCTTCAGTAGCACAGCAGCCTTAAATAGACCTAGAAATCAAAAGCAACTGATTCGGAGGCCTTCACACTCTCACATGGGGGTACGAGTGGCCCTGTCTGTGACTCAACACCCCACTACACGGGGGCAGCAGGCTGCTGACAGTCTCTAAGTTGCAGCGATTTCTAGCTCACTGTCATCCAGTTTATTCATCCTCGTCCAGGGCAGACAGGGCATCTCCATTACCACTGTGGGTACAGGCCACATACCCACGTGTGTGTGTAGAGATTATATGTATGCATGTGTCTGCACATGTACACTGAAGCTCAGCACATGCCAGCCTTGCTAAGGGTAGCAAACTGGGGAGATGTTCAACTAGAATGGACATTTGTCCATCCAAAAATGGCAGAGCATGACAAGCCAGCGGGCAGCCTGTTTCTGACAGTCATGGCCATGACACTGAGGGCTTAACATATGCTAGCCCCTGGCGCCATGTCCGGGCTTACAGTACCTCATTTTATATCGCAATGACCTTGCATGCCTGTATTATTGTCTATCTACAGGGGAGGACCTCTGAAGCTCGAAGAGGTCACTGGGGTGGACACAAAAGGGTCAAAGGAATCTCGCCAAGGAGACAAGTTGGAACCTGGGCCAGAGAGGAGAAGAGACCAAGGTGACCAAGAGGAACATATCTAAGGTCAGGTAGGAGACAGAAGATGGGCAATGGCCACATCCAAGAAGAGGGTCCCAAGCAGGGGCAGGCAGGGAGTGGGGACAGTGGGAGAAGCAGATCTCCAAGAGTCCTGGGGCTCAGGATTAAGGAAGAGAAACTCACGCTGCCTCCAGGTCCTGGGCATGTTCTGAATATGGGGGTTGTACCTCAGCACGGTCTCTTTATAGACACTTAAGACCAAAATAAGTAAGTTTGTCTTGCTTCCGTAGATACCAGGGTGTGCAGGGAACTCTCTCCTGGAATAAGACAAAAGAAACTGCACCTTGTACCTGCTGACAGGAAGTAAAGCCTGCAAGACAGGCATCCCAAACTCCCACACATGGGCTCAAATAATCAATATCACAGGAACAGGTATATGGGGGGGAGGACGACAGCTGACAGCAGATGAGGGGTGTGGAACAAGAAGGGCTTCTGGCACCCCATTTCTACTCACGACTCAGTGGTGCCGACTCACAACCTTAGGTAGGTCTGGGCTCTGTCCCCTGCTGAATAGGGCACTGTGCGTAGTTCCTTCTCCTGACTCTCAGTAAGACTGCTAGAGATAAAGGACCACAAACTGGGTGGCTGAAATGCAGAGCAACTGTCTTACAGTGCTGGAGGTCCAAGTGCTCGCTACAGGGCTGGGGCCCCTGTTGCCCTTTCAATTTGGTTTGTGAACGGCCGCCTTCACGAGCAGGTATTCTCCATGTATGTGTGCCTTCCTCCAGAGCCACCTCCACCCCCCAAACGAGGATACTTACACAGGTCAGGTTACCCAAAGCCCTCACACTGACTGCCACCCCTTAGAAAGATGAGATCACATTTGGAGAGCCCAAGGGTTAGAAACAGTTCCAACCTGAAACTGGGTTCCCACAACAGTGTTTGCTATCAGCCAACTCCCCTTCTCACTCTTCCTCTGTGTCCCGTGCCAGGGCCTCCCAAGCACGACAAGGGCGCCTGCCTTCAGCTCAGCGATTCTCATGCCTTCATCAGACTCCCACTCCTCATGCCAGGGAAGAAGTGTGAAGCCACCCGTGTGTGAAGACAAGTTTGTGGACATCACTGTACATCACCCCTGTTGTCTACTTATTTACGTTAGCTACAGCTGGGTAAAGGCATTCCCAGGTGCCCATGTTAGATAAACATGAAGTTTAGAATCAGTCCAATAGTTTGTGCACAAGAACCAGCCTGGATTTTGATGGAGAAGGCACCGAATCTGATATCTGTGTGGACTGTATTGCCCCCAGGACAAGAGGAAGTTTTCTAAACCATGAACATAGTATTTCTCTCCACTGAGTTAGTCTTCAGGATTCTTGGACGATTATTTTGAAATGACTGGTATACAGGTCAATACCTGTTTGGATTAAATTTATTACTAATAATTGTATGACTTGAGTATTAAGAAAAGCTTTATCTCTTTAACTTCATTTTCTGATTGTTCTATCCAGAAATAAAACTGATTTTTGAATAAAGATCTCACACCCTAAAAATCTTCAGAACTTGTTGGTCCTGGTGATGTTTTCAAAGATTATCCACGACCACTTTGTTCACAAACAAAATGTCATCTTGCTTCTTCCTTTCCAAACTGGATGCTGCGAATTCCATCTCCTGGCCCAATGACCATGACTAGAACTTTCTATATGAGACTGAGTGGAAATGACAAGAGAAAACATCATTGTCTTCTTCCTGGCCTCAGGAGGAAGGCTATCAGTCTCGCCCCAGGTGTGCTATGGCTGTGGACATTCCTTAGCCATGTTTTTATTCCAATTAGGTTACGGCTTCCTTTAACTTGCTGTTTTCTATTACTGAGATTCTCCCCACAGCTGCCAAAGAGATCCTGCTAAGATAAAAGGCCGAGTCTGCCATAGCCCTTTCCTTAGACCTGAGGATTCTGCCCAAGCTCAGACCCCTCCTCCTCACTTCCCCGAGACTACTCACCACCTTTGCTTCACTCATTACACCCAGCAACATATCCAACTTGTGATTTTTCCAATTTCTAACGTATCTGTACTTGACGTTCTTCGACCCCTTCTGCTTGGAAAGCGAGCCCTATCCATGACCACTCATTGGCTGATATGAACTGCCTTCCTCTGGGTTACAAACATCCATGCCATGGGCCACCTTGCATTCTCCTGTTACATCTGCAGGCACGTCTTTTCCCCACAGACAACCAATGTTCTTAAAGTATTCTCTCTGCATTAGTGACATTTGCTCTGAACATTTAACACAAGGCCACATATGAATGCATGCATACACACATGAATGAGTTCTCAAAGCCATCCTTCACTACTGACCAAGTAATTTTTTAAAAAGTAGCTTGATTATAATACTTAATTACTATATATCCTTCAAGAGCAATCTGTACTCTTTTTTGTAATTTTGCAAAATACAGGGTTCTCCACAACCTGCCCCTGCCTGCCTCTCCCTCCCCATAACCTGTGACACACCCTAGAGACCACATACAACTCTCCCTACTCAACAGGCTCCCAGGGTGCTCATGCCGAGCCCTCTGTCCCTCCCCACCATCTGTCTGGAAGCTGTGGATCATCTACTCACACATGACCCCTGGGTCCTGTGCCTGATGTCTCAGAAGCACCTTGAACCCCAAATCTAAGGCTGGAGTCACAGTCACCTCTATCCTGAGAGTGCTATGGATATCCCATCTCTTTGCCAAGTGTCTAGGCCTAGCTGGTCATCCAAACACTCAGGACACACACACACACACACACACACACACACACACACTACCGTGTGCCACCTTCTGAAGTCCACCCACTCTCTGGCACCATTCTACCACCTTACTCCCAGTCACAGCAGGTTTCCTTGCTTTGGCACAGCAGCTGCTCAATGGCCCGCTGTCTCCACACTGCATCTGGGGTGGACCCTCCAGCCTGCTCCTTTAGCCCCTCCTTATTTGCAGTACTCAAGTTCATCCCCCCCCCCGCCCCGGTCCCTTGCTGCCCTACTGAAAGATCTCCACCTCCTGTGGCCTTGCATGTGGCTCTCCTGACCCCGAGCACTCCGCCTCTCTTCCTCCCATTGCTAGAGCTTACTATATCATGCTCTCAGCTTGCCCTTCACCTCCTCGGGAAAACCCAAGCTGATACCCTTGACTGAGCCAGTACAGCCACTCAGAACCTCGCCCCTTACTGCATAGCTTTCCTGTAAGTCTGAAGTAACACATCGCATCCGCAGACCAGAACTGATGGGGAAGGTGTCACGGCCCACCTGGGTACAGCACACAGCTGACACGGAAGGCACCAAGCGAGTGTACCTTATCTACTCTCATAGGTACCTCTCAGAGAAACAGCTCTGCCATGTGCTGCTGGCGTCCCAGGGCAGTCTTCCAGCTTCTATCAGAGCCCACTTGCTTCATTCATGCAGTGGCAAGCTCAGAAGAGACATTCCCTCCTCGGGGTAAAGGAGTTGTCAGTATAGCCCTGTGAGGCTGTAGCACATCGAGCCGTGGACCAACAAGGGAGCTACAGAGAAGGAGTCAGGAGAGACCTGGTCCTGCCATCACTGCACGTGATCAAAGAAGGCCGTGATGCCTGTGCTATAGGGAGAACCCCTGCATCTGGCAGAAGGAAAAGACCCACATGACAACATATAGGACCCACAGATGTCCATAAGGACTTCTTCCAGACCTGGGCATCTGAGAAACTGCTTCAGTAACTTAAAAGGAGAGTCTTATGTGTATTCAAATAGAACCCTTCCGTGAAGACAGATAAAGTTCTTTGGTCTATTGACACATGCCTCCCCTTCTTTGGCTGTCAATCAGTGCCCAAAAGAGCAGGGGAGAAAACTCAATTGTATAATTTTGTCCTTGCATTGGTTGTGGGATTGATTTGGCAATGCCTGATGGGAAAGGGTTTGTGTTCTCACAACACAGATGAGCCTCTCAGTCTGGAAATGCAGCTCTTGGAAGAGTACCACCTAGCACGGCTTCAATACCCAACCCTAACAGAGAGAAACGTGAAGTGGGAACAGCTCTCTGTGTCTTCAGAGACATTGGCAAACCTCTCCAACAGCTCACCTGAGTGTGCCTTGTTTTGTTTTTTGCTTTTTGCTTGTTTTTTTTTAAAGGAGAATAGGTGAGTCCTGGGCTCAGGCACATTTTAATTAATTTATTTATTTATGACATATACAACACTCTGCTTCCATGTATCCCTGTAGGCCAGAAGACGGCACCAGATCTCATTATAGATGGCTATGAGACTCCACCATGTGGTTGCTGGGAATTGAACTCAGGACCTCTGGAAGAACAGTCAGTGCTCTTAACCTCTGAGCCATCCCTTCAGCCCGAGCGTGCCATGTTTGAGAACGTGCATCCTTTAGATGGCCAAAGTGGGCAGCACCCTCCCCAGGGAAGTCACAGGGTGAGAAGACTACAGACAGATATGGACCTGTGAGCCTGGCGTGTGGTCACACAGCTGTGTGAGGGAGGACAACACTCTTCACCTTTTCAGAGACTTGGTGCACTCTCTTCCTAATTAGCAAGGGCAAAAGTTAACGTAGATGGGACAGTGGTGGGGCCTGATCTGCAGGAAGCCCTCAGCGTGTGCTGTACATACCCTGGCTTTTATCATATGACTTCTCTAGCCTCGGTGACAAACACATTGAGCCAACATCACTGGCTGGGGCACCAGGAGACACAAACACTGTAGCTAACTCCAACACTCAGCCATATACAGCTTCACATCTGCTTCTGAATAGCAAAATGGTGAGGATGCCCCACACAGGCTTCATAATTGGTACAAGCTCCCGTGGTCTCTGGAAAGGAATCACAAAGGGCTGCATAATGTTTCTATTGTCGTTGCAAGAAAACTATTAACAAATTATTCTTACTTTGTTTCCTTTCTATCATATAAATAAGAAGCCACACGATTCCTTATTGAAATATAGCAACAGCTATATCTGCAGAGGAAACTAGCTCAGCTCTGCCATGAGAGAGAAGAGCTAAGAGGCCAACCTCAGCTCCCTACCCATTCTCCCTGGGCAGCAGCTGAGGAGCGAGAGGGTAGGAATTAGTGTTTAAGTTAGAAACAGGGATGAAGGAACACAGCCACCAATCTGATATGGAAACTGTCATGGGACCTCTAGAAGAGAGGCTGAGGAAACACATAAAAATAAGAAAGTATGAAAGCAGAGAGAAACACACACATGTACATACATATACGTATATATGTACGTATGTATGCATGTATGAATGAATGAATGAATGAATGAATGAATGCAGGGAGGAAAGAAGCTCAAAACTCCAAGTCCAAAAGCAGCCATGAAACCAAGACCCTGCAGTGACTTGGAAACGCACGTCCTCTACCGTTCTCCCCCGGGACAAGTAGGCAGTGGAAGGGATGAGGAGCCCACCAGGATGGATGGAGACATGAGCTGCAGCTTGGGAGGAGCGCTTGGCAGACACCAGGAGAGCCTGCATTCAGGAGCACTAGACAGAAGCTGCCATTGGAAGGTGGCGAGGAGGTGGTGGTGGGGCGGGTGAGGATGCCTTTCAAAGGGAAACCTAACCTCATTGGCTGCGCTCTCCTGTTGATTCTCTTCCACTAAATTCAATCCTTTCTTTTCTGTATAAAATCTGTACAGTAAGAAGCCTGCCTAGAATTCCAGCCCCCAAGCCCCAACACATAGACATGATCCGCCTTGAGCAGCTCCCTACACTTCCCAGTGCATGCTTAGCAAAGGCGGTTTTATGTCAGTCAGCTCACATCCCTGTTCTGTTTTATGATTTGCCCTTTGTGTCTTAAGTCAGAGATATCTTTCCACATGAAAATATATCCTCCCAGACCTTCATTCTTACTGGTCCTGTGTTACATGGACAGATCATCATCAGTTAATCAATTCGCCATTGCGGGCCATTTATGTTGCTTCTACCAACTCTGGCATTATAAATAATGCTGTGACCGAGAACATCACACACACACACACACACACACACACACACACACACACACACACACACACATCTTTGTGCACCAGCCCATTTTAATTCTTCAGCTAAATTAACTGTGGAATTGTGTGAGTCAATACATGGTTATAGGCTAAAAAGATGTCTGTCCCCCAAAGATATCTGTGTTCCAGTCCCTAGCACCTGTCAGCATGTAGCCTACACATAGGGATTTTGCAGGAGTGACCCAGTGAAGGATTCCAAGATAGGGAGAGTTCTCAGAATTATCCAGGTGGGTTCAGAATGCCATTGCCAAGAGTGCTTGGGAGAGGACGGAGAATACCAGGAGTGGAAATACCACGCTGCTCACACTAGTCGTAGACAAAGTAGGACTAGGAGTCAAGAAAGGATGCTAAAGAGGACAAGGAATTAGGATCACACTCACATGTGCATATACACACATACCACACACATGCACACCACACACACACACACACACAAACCCAAAGGGAGTCCTTGATGTCCAAATAGCACAACCTCCAGACCCACGAGAATAAATCTATGTTGTTTTCAGACATTGAGTTTACAGTGTTTGCTATGGCAGGGAGGGAAGGAAGACATATATTTCGTGAGTTTACATGTTCATTTTTGATACCTGCCCCTCTGATTCTTGAACAGCTGATCAATGCCTCTATTCTGGATCCAGTTAAATGCTACCTGGGTGACTGGTACGTGGTCCTGGGAGGATAGGACTGAGCTTTTCTTCTATGTGCCAATCATGGCCCTGAGTTGACTCTGTCTCTTCTCCTAAACTTACAAGCATGGACTTACTTTACAGCTTCACAGCTTAGCCAGCTATAGCTCAAGAAAGTCAGGTGAGAGCCTGCAGACACATCCAATCAGTTGTTCACTGAAAAGTCACTTTAAGAGCCACCTGTCAGGCTGGAGAGATGGCTCAGCGGTTAAGAGCACTGGCTGCTCTTCTAGAGGTCCTAAGTTCAATTCCCAGCAACCACATGGTGGCTCACAACCATCTGTAATGAGATCTGGTGCCCTCTTCTGGCCTGCAGATGTACATGCAAGCAGAACACTGTATACATACATGATAGATAGATAGATAGATAGATAGATAGATAGACAGACAGACAGACAGACAGACAAATCTTTAAAAAAAGAGCCACCAGGGTGCTGACAGCCTCAACACTAAAGAGTCAGCATAAGCAGTCTAACTTCTGTGTGGTTTCTGTGTCTGTGACCTAACTGGGAAGCTTAAAGCCAGGCTGGGAGCTGAAGTCCCACCCACTCAATCTCCCTACCATGGCAACCTAACCCCAGCCACCGAAGACTCCCTCCCTGGCCCTACTCTGCCTTTTCTCTTCTGCTCCCTCATACCTAAAATCCCCTATAAAAGAGCTTAAATTTTAAATGCCTAGCTACTTCTCCCTAGTAGGTAGGCAGGAGGGCAGGGCACCTTGCATTCATTAGCTGCAGGATCCCTGGCCAAGAACAGTCTTCCATGCAAAAGGCCCTTGGCAAGTGTTTCTTGAACTATTGTTCAAAATCCATAGCCTCTCCTGTATCCCACTGCTCTCCAAATCATTAGAAAGTGTGGGCATCTCCCTGCAAAGACTGGCCGCCCACCTGCCTCTGAGTCATGTCCACAAATAAGGCACCTTCAGCCTGGAGGAAGAATGCCAAATATTAAATAAACAGCATTCAGAGAGAAGCTTGGGGCCTCTTCAGAATCCTACCCAGTCCATTCGCTACAGAAGGGAAGGAGGCTGGAGTTCTCGTTCTGTGAATCCAAAGACCACCAAGTGTGGAGTGGAAAAGGGTGAAAATTCTAAAGCAAACAATTGATCCTCTTTTTGAGAGAGACGGCAGCATACCTAAACATTGTTGAGCTTTCTGTGAGGACAGGCGGCCCTGTGTGGTGAAATGGTTGAACCGCGTGCACTGTGCCAACCACTGCATTGCTTCCATTTCCTTCTGCAAACTTGAGGAGGAGGGATGCTGGCTCTGTTCCTGTCCTATCCTGAGTTTACAGCCCAGGAGGCAGGCAGACAGAGATGTACCTACCACCCTGAGCTTTTTTTAAAAAAGAGCCAGAGGGGAAAATGTTCTTAGGACTTTAAACACATGGGAGGCTGCATGGTGGATTCTGATTATGGAGTATTCACTGCGTCCTTATTGTGCCCAGTGCTCAGAGGAGCATCCTGGCTCTGTCAGGAGCAGTTCTTACTGTCCATGGCTCACAGAGGAGGAAGCTGAGGACTGGAGGGACCGAGGATATTTCTTGGCTAACGGCTGATCAACTGTACAGTGCAGGGAACCTTGTACTTCAAGCAGCACATGAACCTGAGCTCCTCCGTCCTCTCCTTCTGGAGGACAGGACTGTGCCTGAACCTAGGTACTATGCATATGCTCCCTCTGCTCATACAGCACCCAGGTCAATCTTACCTGGGCCTGACACACAGAAGCCGAAGCTCAAAGAGATTACATGGCTTGCCCTAGATGACATGCCTATGGACCAACAGGTGATCTGTTCTCTGAACCTCACTGCGCCAAGAGTCACTTCATTCGACTGTGTCATATTTGGCCACAACAATCTGAAATGGGGGAGGATGAGCCTCAGAAGGGCAGAGAGTGGAGAGGAAGCAGGAAGAAACAGAGAAGTAGTCGGAGGCACACACCATCGTAAAGGCCACTGTGACACTCAGAGCAATCACACAGGACAGAGAGCCTAAGGCCTGACAGGCTGTAGCTTCTTGAAGCCAAGACAGACATCCAAGAGTCTGGAAATAAAGAGGATATTGTGCCTTCTCTCTACTGAACCACACCCCAGTCCTATCCAGACTGTGAGGAGAGCCTTTATGCCACAACACCTGACCCGTCAGTCAGCAGTTGAGTCGCAACCTCTCTCTTTAGGTACACACTGCGCTGCACTGTGCTAGCAGAATCCAGAGGAAGCAGAACAGTGGAAATTTCCAGTGTCCCGTGTTAAGAAAAACCAAATGAAGCCTGCAGAGACAGCCACGATCCACTTACCTCTCCATACCTGTATCTGATCTTACACTGTAGGCCCCAGCCGCACAGCTCCTCTGGACTCCCCAGGGGAACAGTTGCTCTGCCTCCTGCTCTCCAAAGAACTCCGGCAGAGCTGAGTATTGAATTTTCACTGTTGTGCTCCTTGCCAGAGTCTAAGTTCCTTGGAGATAGTCCCTAGCTCATTTGATCTGAATTCCCAGGACTAAGTCTAGTCCTTAATAAGTAGGCAGAAAATAAATATTTAATGAATTGAGAAGGATCAGAGACTGCATGATAGCATGTCAACACTGCAAAATAATTAAATGGGGGGATCCAACATAATAGAGTTCTGCAAGAGACAGTGACTCACCACATGTCACTTGGCTGCACACTTAAACACAGTGACAGGTAAATCGGATGACATGGGTACTGGAACCACAAGTTCTTCAGTTTTATCCAGCTTTTAAAATATTCTTAGTTAACATAAAATCACAGGTATCATTATGACAGCTTCATGCGCATCATCATACCTTGCTCAGATTTGCCCACCAAATCGACCAAATCCACACCTCTCCCGAAATAGTACCATTTCTGCTACAAATTTTTTTAAGTAATTTTTATAAAACATAGTCCTTCTCATTCAATTCCTGTGGAGCTGAGTCCTCCCTCAGCCAGTGGTAGCTATAGGAACACAGAGGGCATGCCGATAGCCAGATGTGGCGGGACTTCAGAATACAGAGGGCATGCCGACAGCCAGATGTGGCGGGACTGCAGAAGAACACAGAGGGTATGCCGACAGCCAGATGTGGTGGGACTGCAGAAGAATTCAGAGGGCATGCCGACAGCCAGATGTGGAGGGACTGAAGAAGAACACAGAGGGCATGCCGACAGCCAGATGTGGTGGACTGCAGAAGAACACAGAGGGTATGCCGACATCCAGATGTGGTGGGACTGCAGAAGAACACAGAGGGCATGCCGACAGCCAGATGTGGCGGGACTGCAGAAGAACACAGAGGGCATGCCGACAGCCAGATGTGGCGGGACTGCAGAAGAACCCTCAGCTTCACCCTGGGGATCTCCTTGCAGCACACAGGAATGGCCTGGCTCACAGTGACCGACCTCCTAGTTTGGGCTGTTAAGAAAGGGACCATTCTCTCTTCCATTGCCCAGAACCTTGCCCAGAGGGGAGAGAAAACAGTTCCAGCTCCTGGTGTCAGGTCCCCGGAGTGTTACTGCCATTTAGTACCCAGCAGACTGGAAGCCTCATTGATGCCGTTGTAGCATCAAATTGAGCACCAAATGAGTGGTGGAGCACTGAGAGAGCAACAGGAAGACTGTGGGCAGCAGGATGCGGGACAGCCAGTGCCCAAGTGAAAGTAAACCCCGAGGGACCTGTGTGAGTCCTGAAACCAGATGGGTCTGACTCTCCGGACAGAATACATCAGCTTTGCCATTCGTTATTACGGTCCCTGCTTCAATAAACCGCCATTCAAGGAGGGGGACACTCAGATTATAATTAACAATTCAGACCTCACAGACCGGATAAGGTCAGTCAGTGCAAAAACCTATTAACTCGGGGCTGAGAAGAGACGGGGGCGGGGGGGGGGGGGTGCAGGAGTGCGGAGGGGGGAGGGCTGACTTGGAAATTGCTGTGGGGGTGGGGGATATGTAGGAATAATTTTAGGATTAATTAACAAGTGCAAAGAAATTTAGAGAAACTAAAAATACCTTAACAAAGAACAGAGCAGCTAGCTTAAATCCTTAATGAACACAACAAATGAATTGAGAAAGACCTACAACCTTTAAATATCTCTCATCAAAGTCTGCGGTAGCACAGCAGGGAGCAGTTACCACACACACACACACACACACACACACACACACACACACACACACACACACCTCAGCTCGCAGGAGCCAGAGGCTCCAGGCAGTGGGGACAGAGACACATCTGCACAAGCCACATTTCTTACACTTTCTCTCCTAATTTTCAAAACCAAACTCCCATGCGTGACGTTGCTTCGTGCTTAGTTACTTCATCTCGGTGATTACTCAACACATAATTTGACTTCTGCCCATGTGTCCTATAGACACATCTAGGAATCTGGACAAGTCATCAAATACTACACTGACAAATCCAGCAGACACTTTACAACATCCCCTCCCTTGATCGCTTCTGTCTTTCAGGACAGTCCTTTGCTTCTTTTTCCGTCTTTGAACTCCCCCGAGCATCTCTTTGAGCCCTCAGATACAGGAGTTGACCCCATCTCTCGTTCCAGAGCCTCTCCCTGAGTGGCTGCCTCAGTTCAGGGTGACTTCACTTACCAAGGCTTACCAAGTTCTATGTCTCCTTCTGGCTCACACTTACTTAGACAATGGCTACTTTTCCTCTAGGACCTGCCTGTGTGGTACAACAATCACAGGCTGAGCACATCACGGCACATCTGCCACACCCCTCCATTCAGAGCCATCAGAGGAAACCAAAACCCACCCTGCCACAGCCTGAGTCCCTAAGACCTGTCAGTCACGTGTTTCACATCTACAGTATCTATCACCTCTCCAAGGGCAAGGGTCAAGCTCCTGTCTGGTTTCAGCTCAACCATCAGCAGCCTGCCGTCTCTTCTCTGTGGTCTGCTATAAGTGCTGCCATAATGCTGGGCCTGTAGCATACATACCCTGCCATATAACAGCCAGATGACTACAAAGCAAGCCTCCATTAGCCTGGCCCTGCTGGTAGCATAAGGTCACATCATAAGTGTAAACTGTATGCTGGGAGTTGCCTCCAGTGTTTACCTTAGGGCGTGAGTGCTTCTATTTTCCTCATGTGGCAGATGAGAAAAGTGAAGTCTAAGGAGTGGAAAGAACTTACCTGAGTTTACATGTACTTTAGGAACAGTCTCAACACCAACTAAAGTCATTTACCTGGAACTCATGTTCTCTGCCACCCCGAAGCCCATGCTGACTGCTGCCCTGTTCTTGTGCCTCGCCTGCTTCTCCTGTACCAGTGCTCAGCACTGCCGTATCTGACCAGGTCACGCTCCTTCTTGTTCTGGGTGTTTCTCTGCTTGTACAATCCCAGTGCCTGGAGCACCCTTCCCAGGGAGCCTTAGTGTTGGCACCATGTACTGCTTCCTCTAAGGGTGAGAAAGAACACAGCCCCAAATGAACTGCTGAGAGCAGGGTAAGGGCTCCACTTCTGAGGATGCCAGCAGACATCTACAGCAAGCACCATTACCCCAGCTTCCTGTGAAAGCTTACAACAAGAAAGTTTCCTAGTGAAAACATACTCTTCCTCCCAGTTTGGGAGTGCAGAAACCAGGTCAGTTTGAGTCTTTCCTCCTCTTCCTCCTAGACATCTGAGCTCCCTGGGATTGCATCCCCAGTCATAAAACAGAGCCTGGGGCAGAGAAAATTGCAAGGAAGGGCTCAAAGGATGGATCTGTTCAGAATGAACCTGCTCCAGGAACAGGTGACCCAGCACCAAGAAGACACATAACTGGGAGGGAAGGAAAGTCTGGGGCCGTGCATAGAATAAGGAAAATCAGAAAGGAAGTCAAGTGGCCATCCATGATGCTTCTGTCCTCCACTAGGCAGCAGACTCAGTGATGCCAGACAGGTAGAAGGGTACAGAGAAGTCTAATTACCATGGCATCGTTGTCACCCTCACTATAGGAACCACCCTGTCAAAGTGATGGGGTGATTTGTAATTTTCAATACTTCTGTTGTTGTTGAAGGTGAAATTGACATAAAATTAACTATGTTGAAATGGAAAATTCAGTAGCATTGAGCGCATTCATGGTAGGGTACAACCCACCTCTGTCAGCTCACCAACCTTTCCATGAACCCTAAAGTCCTTACCCACTCACTAGGCAGCTGCTCCTGGATTCCCAGTCAGGCTCTGTAGCCCACATATCTGTGGAGTCCCTGTGGATTTGCATCTCTGAATATTCATTCTGGAGAGTCAGACTCATCACCACACCTGTTCACCTAAGAAGCACAAGGCTCACCCAGGTAGCATCGATCAGCCTGTCATCCCTTCCTGTGGCTGAACAACACAGCACAGCTGTTCCCCGGCTCACTGCTCCGCTGGTCAGCTGATGGACACTAAGCTACACCTCAGTCGGCTCTGTGAGCGACGCTGCTGTGGGCAATGCTGCTGTGGGCACGTGTGGTTATGTGTTCTTAGCTCTCTTAAGTCTACCTGGAAGCAGAATTGCAGAATCACGCAGTGACTCCATATTTAACTTTTTGAGGAGTTACGAATCCCAATTTCTCCACATCCTTTCCGATACTCTTTATCTTCCAGGGGCTTCTTTTATAGGCACCCTGGTGGATATACAGGGCCCATATCATGGTTTTAACTTATATCCCATTAACTATTTTTCAAGTATAACTAATGCCTAGCACAAACAACTAACTGTCATGGTTATTTACTTTTTAAGAGCTGAGTTTCCCAGGACTCCGTCAAGGTGCACATGTGTGCTTAGCTCTGCTGCTGGTTCCCTCACATCTGTCCCCCCTGGGGACTGTGTGGCCTTTAAACACCAGGGTTGTAACACAATAAGTGTATACTAACACCTACCATGTCCCAGAGCTGGCTAAGACATGGGTACATAGCAGTGAACAGAACTTAGGCCCTAGTGAAAAAGATGTCTTAAGTCACTCATTGCAAAGAGCAGGCCTACAGGTTGAGGAGAATGTTTCCACTGGGGGAGACAGAAGGAGCTGGAGCTACAAGCCTCAACAAGTCTGACCTACTGGTCCTGGGCCAAGCCCTTTGGTCTGGGGCAGCCTCTACATCCCCCACCCTTCATCCTTGCCTCTGCTTTAAAAGGAAAGCCAGACGTAACCAAGGAAGGCCATACAGAGGAATCAGGCACCTAACTCCAGGGATAGCAAGAAGTCACATGAGATCCAGCAGGTTCTCCTTATCTGTTTGGAGGGTCCCTGGCCCCTGGTTGACAGGACGGCCACACCTGCATTGTGCGTGCTGGGGGCCATAGGGAGTAGCAAGGGCCACATTCTGAGAGCTTGAGAGCAGAGCAGCAACGAATATGGATTTGGACCTGAGCTAGAACAAAGCAGCAGAGAAAAGAACAGGAGTCCCGAAAACAGCAACAGCTCAGACACGCTCGTTATATAACCTTTCCCCGGCACTCTATGGGAAACAATGAAAGCACTGTCTGAATTTCCTTTTGAAAAAGAAGCCTTACCAGGAGGCTCACAACCTGTGGTTTCCAGAAATGGAGACAAACAAGTTGGAGACACAGGAGTTTCAGTAGCTACATCCCACCACACACTTTTCAGATAGTTGTTATTATCAACGTCCGTCAATGTGACGCTGGGCTCGGCGCACTGCACAACCCTCACAACACTCTGCTGTAGCAAAGGTCTTCAGCCTGCTCCCCAGAAGAGAAACCAAGTTTTCAGAAGAGAAAACACCTTCCGGGGCTGCTGGGATCATAAGCAAATGTTGCTGGCTGGGACCCACACCCCTGAACCGTGTCCTCTGGAGCACTAGGGGCACTGCAGACACACCAGAGCTTGCAGGAGACTGGACTCTACCTTTGGAGGACTCCCGAGTTCAATTATGAAAGTCCACAGACGTGGAGTGCTGCTGTCCTGCAGAAGACAGCAGAGCCTGCAGGAGAGGCAGGGGAGGGCTCTGCAGCTGCCACAGCCGCCACGAGAGTAAAGTGTAGAGAACACGATTCCTCAGCCCGCAGACTCCTCCTGACAGCATCTCTGCTTTCCTGTGGGACCATGAAGCCCCATTCTGACCTGGGTGCTATAGAGGCCACACTCCAGGGTCAAGGGGTTCTCAAGTCCACTGTTTCAGGCTCCAATCACCTTGACCATATGACTACCTAGTAGAGAGGCAGTGTAAGGTATTTTTCAGTCAAAAGAGAAGTACAGGCTCTTGTCATTTGTAGTAAAAAAGTGCAGGCTTGGTCTCACTGGCCAGCCACTTTTTCCACACAGTTTAAAGGTGAGGTGCCTCTGCAGAGTGGGAAGTACTCTTCCCTCTGGCCAGTATCCAAGGCTGGGCTGCATGGTAGAGGCCACCCACACTCTTGCAGCTCTGTGCTCCTTGTTGGCCATAAATAGAGGAGAGGGGACAATAAGGCAAAAGACCAGCCCTGGGGTTCTCCTACAGTGTGGGCCAGACGGAGGCCTTAAGAGTCCAGCGTGGGAAAGGATGCAGCCCAGGGTCTCCGCTGAAGGCCAGAACTGAAAAAGTTTTACCAGAGCTCAGAGCAGGCCCTTGACGCTGCTGTGTGGAGCAGGAATCTGGGCTCTGCCTTTCCTCCCTCACGGCTCCCTCAAGCCTGAGGCTGGGAAGGGGTGGGATGAGCAGGCTCCATGTGGTACCACATGGCATCCGCGTGTCTCCAGCCAGCGAGCAGAATGTGCTATATCTTAATACCCTCACACATCAGAGAACAAAGGAGTCATGAGTGCAGCTGCAAGGGCCGGTCCGTCCAACACCCACCAGGCACTCCAGATTTCACCAGAGCTCATGAGAATTAACATGGGTACCGCTTTCTCAGCAAGAACACGCCTTCAAAATGAGATATCTTGGAGGGTGTTTGTGACTGTCTAAATTCACAGCTGCGTCCTGATAAATCTTCCAGGTGTTAGTAACAGCAAGAATGACAAACGGAGAGACAGGACAGCAAGTGCCAACCCGGGTGCGTGGAGTACCTGTCCCTGACCCCGAACCATAAGTAACTGCACACCTGACGCACACTAGCAATCTCGTCCCCGTGTCAGAGCTCTCTACAGGAGTGACCTGAGCTGTCAGGGCTCTAAGCGAAGAAAGGAGGGTTATGACTTCAACAACACCCAGACACCGTGGAGAACAGCCAATGTGGCAATAGCCATGGGTGCATTCAAATGTTTCTGAACCCAGCCTTGGAGAAAGGCCGAAGGAGTGCCTGAGTTATAGGCAACGACAGTCACATAAGGCAAGAACGCTGTCCAAGGAGTGGGAGACCAAGACCGAGTCCTGACACTGTGCTGGCTCAAAAGCCTGCGTGTTTGAAAGTGTGGCAGCGCAGAGGCACTTTCTGGGGAGGCCGGGAATACTCCGTCGAGAGTAGGAGAGACATTCATCACAGGGAAAACAGAGTCCAAAATGTTTCCAACTGACAGAGGACTTGGATGCCAGTTCCAACTGGATGAATAATGAAGGCATCGACTAATTAGATTTGAGCTTAAGAGGTATGCTAACAATAATAATAATAATAATGGCTGCTGACATTTGCTGGGCTCTCACAAAGGCTCAGCTCTGTGCTAAACTCTGCATGGAGTCAGGGTCCACAGTATACAACAAACACACATTAAGTTCCCTATCCCTGTAATCACAAACAATTATCCTAACACGCCTGGGGGCAGAGTAGCACTGTTTCTAGCTCTACAGATGAGAAACCAGAGGTTCAGTGAAGTAAAACCAGTTTGACCAAAGTCAACAGCTAAATGTCTGAGTCTACCTGAGGAATGTCCCCTGACCCACTACCCTTGCTGACACCATGATGTGGAATGGGCCAGGAGGAAAAGAGGCAGGCCAGTCACAAGTCTGCTCAGTAATCAAAGCCAGGGAACAGAGGCCATAAGGCTATGATGCTATGATGGTAGCCATAGACATAAACACTGAAGAGGTACAATCAACCCTCAATGTCAAAGACAATGAGTGCTACCATTCTCTGCATGTTGCTTTTGAGGCGTGAAGGGAGGGCTTGGTTTTTTCAAGATAGAGTTTCTCTGTGTAGCCCTGAGCTGGTCTGGAACTCACTCTGTAAAACAGGCTGGCCTCAAACTCAGAGATCCACCTGTCTCTGCCTCCCAGGCGCTGGGATTAAAGGCATGCACCCTACCACCTGACTTCAGGCTGCATTTTTACTTGACTCATATTACCCAGTAGCAACCAGCTACCTGATGTGCTTTGTGATGAAATGCCAGTAACTGTGGCTTCTAGACATCTCTTGCTCTGTCTCATGCTCTCCTCACCAAAGAAATCTTCCTGTTCTGTACATGTTCTGTGTGTGGGAAGCTAAGAACCTTCCCTGACCATACATGTATGTATCTTAGGACTGAAACAAGTAGACCTCCAGTGGAGATGCACAAACGGCCAGATCAGCACCCACAGTGGAGGCAACTGCACACCTATTTTTCCATGACATTGAATGTCTAAGCAGGAGATGTTTTTGATCAAGGGTCTGGCCCCCGATTCCCACTGCACCCTCCCTATGAGTATCTTGTGCCCATTCACAATCTCCCCTTCTCCTTTTCCCCATCCTCAAGGCCCTAGGAATCAGGAACCTGCGTTTGGTCTTGTGTAAACTTCCTGTGAACGGCTCAGACATTAGAAAGCCTCCTGTGAATGGATGAACATGTGTTTTCAGGGGTGATCATACAGCATGCATCAGAGTTTCAATCTAGCATGTGAGTGTAAAAGGATCTGCATGTCAGGTCATCGACATGCAGGCTGTCTGCACCATTCCTCTGTCAGGAATAATACTACTGGGGACACACGTGAAAGTTTCAATTTTTGGTGCTTTCAGCTACTGGGCCCTGTGGAAACTTAAAGTTTAGGATTTTTTTTTTAAGAGCTACCAAATTGTTTTCCAATACCTAAAGGTTGTTTTGTGATATAATGACATCAAGGACACTTTAAAGTTTCTTGTAAGGGTTATTAGAGGGGCTGGGGAGATGGCTCAGTGGTTTAAGAGCACCCACTCTTGCAGAAGAGTCAATTCCAAATCCCAACACCCATATGAGATGGCTCACAACTTCCTGTAACTCGAGGAGATCCCACATTCCCTTCCAACTCCCTCAAGTACTTGAATTCAAGTGCACAAACTCACACATAGACACATATTCACGATTTAAAAACATTTTTGGAGAGTTATTAGAAAAGTGTGATTCCGGCTGCTCTGGGGCCACTAAGTTTCAATCATCAACTCTCAAGACCTGCTCAATGTGTTTTCAGCAGCCAAACACTTAACCCGCCTTCGTGGAAAACAGTACCGCAGGCCTCCAGGAAAACCAGCCAACAAAGGACACCAAAGAAAACTCAGCCACTCACTCCCGAGAGAACTGATTCTGGAATTGTGGACTTCTAGTACGCCAGGAATCAGGAGGAGATTTATGTTTTCTGCGGGGGCAGTGTCACCACGGGAGTTTTCAAGGCTCCTGTTGCATAGTTAATTAGTTTACTTGCAATTAAGAAAGTGACGGAGCTAATAAACGGAGATGTGTGGCCAGCTAAGGCTGGGACACTCCCTACCTCCCATCCTCCATCTGCACAAAAGAAGCTGTTGTCAAAAGCCTGAAAGTTGGGGGCTCCCATTTACAAAGCTATCTCCACTTGCTGACAAGACCAATCCCCAAACCAGAGCAGAAGTGGAGTCTCTGACCTTCGGGCACATCTGAAGATCTCTGTGTGAAATGACAGGGTCAGTGCCTCCCCCAGAGTTCTAACCCTGACCCTGTACAGTCTCAAACATGTGTCTAAATCATCTGGATTTTAGTCTCTGGTGGACTACGCTCTGTAACAGTATGAACGTGACACCATCACTTCGGCAAGCCTACTGTAGAGCAAACATTTACTTGGCATTAGAAATTGTGGAGGAAGACAATGCAGCATTAACCTTGGCAGAAAGAAGGAAGACAGTCAGTGAAGTTATTTGAGACACATACTGCTATGCAATGATTCTCTGGGCCCCACACTGGACAATGCTGGGTGGGTACCTAGAGCAAAAACATTGCCTTCTCTTAAAGAATGAGAGGCAGGGAAAGAAGAAATTGATCCAACACGTACTAAGCCATGTGACAAGGAAAAGCTGATTGAACACATCAGCATGTGAAATTTATCTAATTTGTTTGCTATGATGTGGTAAATACCATGACCAAAAGCAGCTTGGGGGAATGAAGAGTTTGCTTTGTCTTACACTTCCAGGTCACAGTCAGCCTTTGAGGGAAGTCAGGACGAGAACGCAAGGTAGGAACTAGAAGCAGGTACCATGGAGGAATATTGCTTGTAAGTTTGCTCTCCTGCTTACTTCAGGCTCTTCCTCAGCTACCCACATATATAGGGATTGTACCACCCACAGTGGACTCGGCCCTTCCACGTCATTCATCATCCAAGACAATCTCTCATAAATGTGGTCACAGCCCAATTTGACAGAGGCAATGTTTTAATAGATGCTCCCTTTTCCCAGGCTGACTATAGGCTGTATCAAGATGATACTAAAAATTAGCCAGTACAGTGTTATTTTGCCTATGGCTTCTGCAGCACAGGGTCAGGTTTTGAGAATCCTCTGTATAGCTGGACAGATACCTCTTTTTATTGCTACAGTAATGATATGCTGTAGCCTCTTTACCTATCTACCTGTTCAGGCCAGTTGTTTCCAGTTTGGAGCTATGGCTAATACAGCTGCTATGAACATCCATGACATCCTTGTAAGAATCTATGTCTCATTTTCCTAAAGGAAACATCTGGGGGTGATGGTCTAACTTAATAATTGTCTAAACATTGCTCCAAGTTGTTACTATTTTATATGCTCATTAACAATAGGCAAGCATCAGTCCCTCCCCAGCCTCGGCAGGAATGTCCTCATCCCAGTCATTCCAGTGTCCTAACTAGCACCTGATGTGTCTCACGATGATGTGAGTCAGCATCTCTCTGCTGGCAAATGCTACTGTGCGTCTCTCCATCACTTCGTCGTCACCTGTGCGTCTTCTCTGGTGCAGCAGCTACGCCAGACCTTTACCTGTCTTTAAAAGCAGGTTCTCTGTCTTACTGTGTGGATCTGCATATATCCTAGTATGATTTCCTTGAAAGGTATTTTCCAAACATTGACTTCAGAGCCAAGCCTTAACTTTTCATTCCCTTAAGAATGATTTTTAAGGACAAGCGTGGTGGCTCATGTCTTCAATCCCAGTACCAGTGAGGCAGAAGCAGGTGGATCTCTGCAAATTCAAGACCAGCCTGGTCTACAGAGCAAGTTTCAGAACAGCCAGGGCTACATGGAAAAATCCTGTCTCTAAAACACAAACAAAAAAGAATGATTTTTGAAAAACACTGAATATTGACAAAATTAATTTGTCATTTATCTAAAGCCATGTTCTTTTGTTCTTGGAAATCTTTGCACATACACATACAAGTACATACATATGTACATACATACACACACACATGCACCCATCCCAGGTCCAGATTTTCTTCAGTGTTTTCTTCCCAAAACCTCAGTGCTCTGCCTTTAATATTTAGATCCAGGATTCATTTCAAATCTATCTTTAAGTACAAGTGGGCAAGGACAGATGTCCTGGGGGGGGGGGTGCATATCCTAGTCCCCAGGCAGAAAGAATGAGACTGAGTCTAACATGGGCTTCTGAAACCTCAAAACCCACCCTAGTGACAACAAGCCCACACCTCCTCATCTCCTAGTCTTTCTCAAATAGCAACACCCCCCGGTGAGTAACCATTCAAATATCTAAGCCTCTGGTGGAGGAGGTAGTCTTCTCTAAATCACCACAGATATGGGTTTAATTTCATTCTTCAGCGGGTGGCTGTCCAGCTTTTCCAGTACCAATTGTTAAATAGGCTTTTTCCCCCTAATGTATGCTTTTGCCTACTTTGTCAAAAATGAAATGGGCATAGCTTTGTCATTTTATTTCTAGGACTTTTATTTCTCTTTCTTTGCTGTACTTGTCTATTTTTATGCCAACACCAGGCTTACCTTATCAGTATAGCTCTGTAGTATAATTTGAGGTCAGACATTATAAAATGTCCTGTGTTGTTATTACCCCTTAGGATTGCTTTAGCTATTCGTGGTCTTTTGTAAGTCCATATGAATTTTTGTATTACTTTTTTCAATATGTCAAATATGAATCAGAATTTTCACAGGTATTGTATTAAATTTGCAAATTAATGCTTGTAGTGTAGCCATCTTTACAATATTAATTCTGACAATCCAGGAGCATGGAGACTCTATGCATCATCCAGTGTCTTCCGTAACTTCCTTTTTTCAGTCTTTATGTTCTCCTCATAGACTTTGTCCTCTCCTTTGGAGATGAGGAGCTTAAGGAAAATGCAAATTTCAAAATCACAAGTTCTTGGCAATTGGACCTTCTTGACCTCCCGTGACATTTCCTTGGCCACGCCACTGGGCCTTGTGCCATGCACCCTCAAACTGTGGCCTACCCACCAGTTCTTCCCCAGCAACACTTTAGCCCCGTCCAGAAACTAGGACATTCTGTTGTTTTTAGATTTACTTGATTCAAGTTTTCAAATTGTTCTGGTAATTCCCGCCCCCCCATGCTAACACTCGCCCTACACAATCAACAGAGCCTCTTACTCAACGCTCTTACTGTCTCTTTCCTATTTCCTCCTCCTCATTCTCCCCACTCAGGGCAACTCCTCGGTGTTTGTGATCTTTCTCCCAACTCGGCCATCTTCTCTGTCCTCACTGATTCCAATCTCTCATTCAACCCATCCACTATTTTAAATATTTTTTACCTCAATAATTTTACATGTCCCTCTTTACCTCTGGTAATAAATCCACTCTACATCACCTTCTATGAATATGTCCTCATTTCCATATTATAAGAATATATATGCTATATCTGTGCCAATCCTTTTATACTTAGTATTTCTACAATTTATGCTGGCTATAAATAGCATGTATCTGAATCTTGATTTCTTTCCAATATTATACACTCTACCATTAAATTACAGTTTTAGGCTGCTTACAATTAGCATAATCATATACATAATTGGGTTTAGTTCTACTACCTTGCTATCTGACCCATCTGTTTTCACTTTTTTCCTTCTATTTTTATTTTCTTTTCTTATTATTTTTAATTATGTGTATGGGATAGGAGGTATGTACGCATGGGTACCAGTGCCTACAGAAGTCAGATGTGATGGTCTGACGTGGGTGCTGGCAACAGATCTTGGGTCCTCTGGGAGAGCAGTGAGTACTCATAACCACTGAGCCATCTCCCCAGGCCTTTGTTGAGGAGATGGAATCCCAGGTTTGATTGCTGCTTTTTTTTACCCAGTGTCTTCCTGCTTCCTGTTTCTCGGAAGTCATTCACAGTCATCACTGCCTTTGTTCCCAAATAGTGTGGCCTTCCACTCAGACTGTTTGGAAGTGGATTATGCTGTACCATACATAACAACATTTTCTCTGTGTTCATCTAAATTAGAATTTGGTAAACTTCTTGGATGTGAAAGCCCAAAACCTATGTACTTGCTTAATTTTGAATTCTCAGCCATCTCTTAGAATATTATCTCTCCAAGATTCCCCCCTCCATGCTAGCACTCCCGCTACACAACCAGTAGAGCCTCTTACTCGACGCTCTTACTGTCCCTTTCATATTTCCTCCTCCTCATTCTCCCCACTCAGGGCTCCTCCTCGATGTTTGTGATCTTTCCCCCAACTCAGCCATCTTCTCTGTCCTCACTGATTCCAATCTCTCCTTTAACCCATCCACTATTTTAAATATTTTTTACCTTAATAATTTTACATATTTTTCCAACTGGAGAGTCTCTCTGTGGTTCTTCTCTGCACTGGCCTGCTGTGGTTTCTCTTCTTTCCAGTCTAACCACGTCCAGCAGGGTCACTGAGGAACTTCTTATTTGAGATGGGGAAACTACTGCCCACTGCACCCGACCATTCCCCACAGTGGAGCCTGTCTCCCTGCACCTCCATCCTCTGCACAAAGCACTTTGCTTGGCACAGCTGCTTCAGCAGGTTTGGGGGAGGCACTGACCTCTCCATCCCTAGGTACTGGGCCCTTAGTGTTCATCTCTACCATTCTCTAATCCAGACAGAGGCTCTCCTGACCACCTCAGGAATGGCCTTCACGGCTAGGTCCAGAGGACTGCAGTCTGTATTCCTCTCTCCACCCGTGCTAGAGGTCAGTGTGGACAGGGAAGCTGCACCCAGGGGTCACTCCGACTTCAGGTCCCATTCATCATTCAGATCTTTACCTTCTTTGTTTCAAGCACCTGGATATCTTGCTGTCCAGGTCTCTAGTACATAATACATCAAAAAAAATTTAAATTATGGTCTCTAGGCTGAAGCAGACAATCTTCAAAGCCTGTCTCCCCTCCTCCCCCAAGAACAAGGGCCATTAATCTACTCTCTGCACATTTCAACTAAATCAAAAAAAATATACAGCTTGGGAATGCTGCCTTCCAAAAATAACTGCCCTCTACTTTAAATTCACTTTCCCGAGTATTTCTGAGAACGGCTACTTCCCCAGCCACTGCTCCGCAGACAGAGAACACAGCTTCATGGCCAGTGCACTGTCAGCTAATTCCTACTCGGCATAGACTTCCTCCACATGCACTCGGAAGCCAGCTCCTGCACATTGATCCACTGGAAAGTGACATTTTGTTAAGCACATTCTCGGCTGCCTGCTCAAAGCCTTTTCATTTCATTTTCCAGTAACAAATACTGGGAGCTGACAGAGCAAATCTTTATAGCATTTGACCATTCAATGTAAGAGCTTGAGGAAAATGCAAATTTCAAAATCGCAAGTTCTTGGCAATCGGACCTTCTTGACCTCCCGTGACGTTTCCTCCTGGCCATGCCACTGGGCCTTGCACCCCTCAAACTGTGGCTTACCCACCAGTTCTTCCCCAGCAAAACTCCCAACCCTCGGGTCCCAGTGGTCTGCTGCTCCTGCGGCACTGTGTCCACACACACCAGTGTGACCAGCTCAGTACTGCCCTGCAGGATAAGACTAGAAGCTTCCATGCACATGGTCTCACTTGCAACTCTGAGATGTGGGAAGACATGCTGTAGAACTGGTGATGTCCTCTCCATTTTAGCCTCTACTCCTCCTTTAACCCAGACAGGATGTGCCGAGCATACTAGGTGCCAGGTCCTGTGCTGAGTACCAGAAAGCAATTTAAAAAAAAAAAAAAGCACAGAACCATGGCTTCCTAGAAGCACACAATCCCAGATGGAACAGGATACTTGGTAGAAGGCCTGCATGTAGATAGGGTATGATGAAACTCATCTTTATGCCGACTTCCCCAGATCCTGGATAACTTCCTGAAGAAGAGGAGAATAGAGGGAGAGGGCAGACAGATAGATGGACAGGGTGATGAGCAAACAGAGACAGGGAGGAACGCAGAGGCCATGCACCCAATGACATAACCAAAGGAATGGGAGAGAAAGGGGCAGTATTAAAGACCAAATACAGAGTTCTACCTGATACCTTTCATGGTACAAAGTAGCTCCAAGAATAGAAGGGTGAACTGAGAATGTTCCCAAAGAAAAACCCAGCAAGAGAATGAACAAGCTTCTGACGGCCAGAAACTGAATCCACTGTGTAAGGTCAGGCTTATCCACTGGAGAACCTCTTAGAAGAAAGTAGTGTGGCACAGAAAGGACCCAACAGGGTGGGCACTGCAAGGTGAATAGCTCCGGGAGACTGCAGGAGATGCCCCCTCTCAAACACGCTAGTGTATAGAATGCAGCTCTGTTTCTATCTTCAGGACTGCACAGTTCTTCAAAGGCAGAGAGACCATATGAGAGAAGGATCCAAAGCAGGTGCTGGCTTCTGTCTGGCAAAGTGGGTGCTCATTTTGAGGACCATGTTTATATTTATAAATCACTGAAATTAGTTACCTTTTTAAAAATATTTTCCTTGTTTGAAATACGGTCTTCACATACATACTTTGGTTTGGGTTGATTATGGGCCATCCCTCCCCCTTGCCACACCCCCAACTTTGCACCTCCTCAGTGGCATGTCACACGTATCCTATTGCCCTGCCTGCTCAGCTCCTTCAAATCTGTTCATTTTACTTCTCACGGACTCCTTTCTAGTCCCATGACCTACACATGCACTCCCACAAAAATATACAGAGAAAAAGAGAAAAATTAGAAGCTGAGACACATATATTCCAGAGATACAATAGCTTTTAAAAACAATATGCCCAGGGATAAACCTAACCAAGGAGGCGAAAGATCTCTACAGTGAGAACCACACTCCTGGCCTGGCAGAATGGTGGAATGGCCTTAGGACTGAAAGTGATCTACAGAACGGATGCCGTCACTGTCAAAAGCTCAATGGCATGATTCACAGAAGTTTTTATCCATTTATTCACCCGCCTATCCTGTCTCTCTTCTACCCTCATGTCATTTTTAAAAAAAAATATATAGCTACCACATGTGAGAGAAAACACGGTATTTATCTTTCCGAGTCTGGCTTATTTCACATAATATGATGACCGCCACTTTCATTCACTGTTCTCAAAATGACAAAATTCCTCAAAGCAGAAGAAAACTATCTACATACGCATTTCTATCATGTTTCCTTATCCATTCACTGTGGGCAGATGACCAGGCTGCTTCATGCTTTGGTTACATGGGAATGGTGTCTGTGGTTTGCTGATTTCAGTTCCTTTCACTATAAAGCCAGGGGTGGCTTAGCTGGGCCATACGGAAGTTCTAGGTTTTTTGTGAGGTTTTTTTGTTTGTTTGTTTGTTTGTTTCTTTGTTTGTTTTTTGAGGAACCTGTATATTGATCTCCATTCCCGTTTGCAATTAATAAATCGCACAAATGTCCTCCACCATTTATTGCCACTTATATTCTTGATGGCAGCCACTCTGACTGGGCTGCGACAGAATCTCAGCGGAGATTTGATTTGCATTTTGACACCTGAAGAAGTTTAATTTTTTTAATGCACTTTTTGCCCACTCGTACTTCCGTTGAGAACTCTCAGTTTAGTTTATTCTCCAATTTGATGACTGAGTTGTTTGTCCTTTTGGCTTTAATCACATCTACTTGTGTTA
This sequence comes from Myodes glareolus, assembly GCF_982192425.1. Lineage (NCBI taxonomy): Eukaryota > Metazoa > Chordata > Mammalia > Rodentia > Cricetidae > Myodes > Myodes glareolus. Next base: position 35,178,072 of record NC_142044.1, read on the forward strand.
TAAAGTGAAACACGCGCACAGAAAACACAAAGGAAATACCGTGGCCACTCTTCTATTGCCGTGACAAAGGCAACTTACAAAAGAAAATGCTGAACTGCGGGTTCATGGTCTAGGGGGTTAGAGTCCCTCACCACTGAGGTAGCAGGCAGGCAGCCAGGCGAGACACTGTAACAGTAGCTAAGAATTTGGAACTGGCATGGGCTTTGAAACCTTTCAGCTGACTCCCAATGATACACCCTCCCCAGTAAGGTCACGCCTCCTAGTCCTACCCAAAGAGTCCCACCCAGTGGGGCCCAAGCATTCAAACCTATGAGCCTACGGGAGCCTCTTCATTCAAATCAGCACAGGGAAAGCCTATGAGTCCTCATAAAGCTTATAAATCCACTGTTCAGCCTGAGAAACAAAGGGTTACACGCCAGGGCCACACCCCACCCACACCTGTCACCATCTGCCTCCCTCCCCAGGACTGACAACCCTTTCTGACCTCTAATCAGACCAGAGATGTGCACAGACACCTGAAGAAGAAATAAAGGGATCACACATCCCTTTACAACCCCATATCCACCAGAGGTTCTCTCTTCCACCAACCATGACTGTCACTCTGTCAACAGTGCTACAGGGCTCAGCTTGTGTCACAGTCAGAGGTGACGGCTACCGAGTACCAGGCCTGCAAAGAATACGGGGCTAGGTACCAGACCTCAGTGGAGGCACACTTCACTAATGCACCAAGGACAAGATACTTTCCTACCTCAAGGGCCAGAGTCCACAGACAGTGCATACAACATGGACTGATGGCAGGGAAAAGGGCCATGGCAGAGGAAGGCAGGTGGAGGAAGAAAGTGCACTGATCAGGACAGGGTTTAGTGGCTACACTTCCCCACATACAAAGTACAGGAGACAGAGGCCACAGAACTCTATTGCCCTCTCCCCTAAGGACCCACATCCTAGCAGGACTACCATTCAGCTCTGGGATGGGAATACACCCTCACCAGTATAAAGTCCTTCCTGCTCACACATCCTGCAGCTGGACAGGGCACTAGCCACACCAAGGACCAAGAGCAGTCACTTCCAGCATCAGACATGGGGACTATGTGTGAAATTCCAAGTATCGCATATTGAGAACCCCCCACACACACACACACACACATTGCTTTCTAAACCCAGCAGGGGGGTTGGGAAGGATGCAAACACATGTTCAGCTAAAGTAGTTCCCTGCATAACTTCATGGCAGAGATAAACTAGACACAGAGGTAGCATTTGCCTATCAAGAAGGGAAAGAAGGAACAGCAGGCTGTTAAAGCTACGGAAGTGGGCAGCCTGGGCTTCAGGAACCATCTATAAAGTAGGAAAGATAATCCTCAAAACCTCCTATCCTAGGGCTGTTGGAAAAGTCCAATAACACAAAGGACAGGAATGGGAGGGAGGAATATAGATCGCCACACAAACTCAGGAATCTTCCTCACTTTAACTTGACTAACTCACAAAACTAACCTCAAGAATCTTCTGGTTCTTATTCAACAGAATTCTTTTGGGTTTGTTTAAACGTAATTGGTGGCTGGGAAGTTTAGCTTGGTGGGTGAAGCACTTGCTGACCAAGCATGAGGACCTGGGTGAGACCACCAGCACCCAAAAGAAAAACAGACAGGGCCTGGTGGTTCGTGTCTGTTAACCCCCGTGCTGATGGGGCAGAGACAAGCGGACTCCCAGGGCTTGCTGATCAGCCCATCAGGCAAAACAGCAATACATGCACACACACACAAATACACTCTACATCACAAAATGTCTTTTTTTTTTTAAAGATTTCATAATTGTTCTACAGAAGAGTAGATTTCCTTTTTTAAAGACCTATTATTTTTATTCTACATGTCTGGGTGTTTTGCTTGCATGTGTGTCTGTGCACCACATGCATCAGTCCCGCGGAGGCCAGAAGGTGTCCGATCCTGCAACTGGAGTTACAGGCGGTCATGAGCCACCCTGCGGATGCTGGGTATCGAACCCAGACCTTCTGGAAGCAGCCAGGGACTTTAACAGCTGAGTCATCTTTCCAGCCCCAGCAATATTTCTTTATAAAAGGATTTAAAAAATAAAAAAGTTTTTAAATGTCAAAAATCAACTGGCTGTCAAATTGTGGGTTTATTTCTAGGGTTTCTACTCTGTTCTGCTGATCCATGTATCTGTCTGCTCTCAGGCTGCATCACACTGTCCTGAACACCAACTGTGATTCCTCCAGCTTTGTGTTCTTAAGCTTTGGCTGGTTAGGGTCCATGGGAATTCTATAGTTTGCCACTGTTTTCTTGTAAATGGAGCCCTTGCTATTTTAACAGCGATTGGCTGAATCTGTGGCTCTTTTGGAATAATGAGGTAATTTTCCTCTACTATCCGTCCACTTTTCCAATCCATGAGCATGGGCTAGCTCTCGGTTGTGTGTTTTTTCTGCTTCCATTTCTTTGCTGATGTTTTAAGTAGTTCTGAATGTAGAGGTGCCACACAGACTCGGTTAAATTTACAAAGGCATTCTTGTCGTGATTATCAATGCGACTGATTTACTACTTCCCGTCCTGGGCATTTTTCCTGTGGGTACACAGGTGTACTGCTTGCTTCAGAGTTGTCCTCAGAGTTCTCAGCACAAAGCCTTACCACCTGCAGAGAAGATTTAACTCTGTCCTTTCTGGTCTTGACAACGTTTGTTTCACCTTTATTTCACTTAGCACTCTGCTAAACAGATGCGGCAAAGGCCATTAGCATCCTCTCATCCAAGATGCTAGAGAGAAAGTTTTCAACTCTGGTTTCTGGGTAGTGTATTGGTTTGTCATACTGTGGTCATACTGTGTCATTGGTTTGCCTTACTGTGATCCCTTAAATACGTAATTAGTTGAGAGATTTTTTTTTCCTTTTAATTATGAAGAGATACTGAGTACATAATGGAGAAAGAACAGTCTCCTCGGTAATAATGCTGGGGCAGGCTAGTGAGAAGTCTCACTGGGTAAAGTTTGACCCCAGGGACTCACATGGTGGAAAGGGAAATGACTCCTATAAATTATTCTCTCCTGTCCACAGTGACTCTCTGACATGAGCATGTCCATGTAGATATGTGTGTGTGTGTGTGTGTTATATAACATATATATGTGTGTTGTATATAATATTTATTATGTGTAATATTTATAATTCTTAAGCAGTGCTGGGAAATCTGGGTGTTGACAGGCAGAAAGATGAAAGCAGATCCCTCCCTCTGTTTCATTATATATATATAAATCAGCTCAAAACAGATTGAAGACTTAAATTTAAGACCCTAGGGAAAGAAAAAATAAGCTCCAAGACATCAATTCAGACAGTGATTTATCAGACACAAGCCCAACAGCACAGGGAGTCAGAGCAGAGGGGATAGGGGACCACGTCCAATCAGAGAGGCCCTGCCAGCAACAGACTCAAGTGAAGAGATGGGATGCGAAATGGGAGGGACTTGGATGGAAAGAACCAGCGAGTGGGCCAGACACCAGGTGAGTGGCTAACACCCCAGACACATAGGAACTGGAGCTTCTCAGCTAGAGGAAAGAAACAAACAATGTAATTAAAGGGGCACGGGCTGGCCCAGGTTTTTCTCCATAGAAACATGGATGGTTGCCAGACATCTGAAGAGGGGCTCAGAATCACTCAACATCACAGAAATGAGATACCAACTCATAGCTACCAACAACACACACAGGTGAAGATGCAGATGTAAAGGAACCATCGCCGTATTTTAAATTAGCACAACCACTTTGAAAACAGTATAGGAATGCCTGAAACAATACATTTAACAATACAATGATCCAGCAATCCCATTCCAGGGCAGGGACTCACAGCAACCCAGATGAGTAGTCTCCCATGCTCCGGTAGCCTTATTTCCAGTAGCCACGGCACAGAAACAACCTTAGGGACCATCACTCAGTGTCAACCCAGAAGAATCAATTTTCAAAATGCAGGCTATATACACCCTGGAGTAGTACACTGCCATAAGAAGGGAACCTTATCATTTGTGATGCTGCACAGCCTCATTTGTATACAGGATCTGAAAGAGATGAGCTAACAGAAGAAGAGCAGTAGTTTCTGGAAGATGGGAGGGAGGACTAGAGAAGAAAGAATTAATGCTGGTCAACAAGAACAAATTCATAAAAGGGGAAGTCTTGGTGCTTGGTCACACAGCATGGCAACTGCAGTTAATAGCAGATGTATTGTATATTTCAAAATAGCTAGACAATTTTCACGACCTCATCACAAAAGAATTGATAAAGAAATGATAAGGAGATGAATATGTCCTAAGGAGATGAATAATATTCCTAGGTCCTCATCACACAATGCGCCCACGGTCAAAAGCCCACATTGGGCCCATTAGAAAGAAAGCCCCAGGACCAGCACGATAGCTCAAGGGGAGAGGTGGTTGTCACCAAGCCTGATGTCCTGAGTTCAATGCCTGAGACCTCCATGAAGAGAGAGAACCAACTCCTGCAAGTTGTCCTCTGATTTCCACACTTACACCATGGCTTGCACACACGTGTGCACACACGCATACAGGCACATGCATGCATCACATGCACGCAATCAAAAATTTTAAAAAGCAAAACCCTAAAGCTAGGCTTGGTGGCTCAGATCTACGCTGAGGCAGGGGGATCACAAGCCCAAGAGAGGCCTGAACTACACAGTGACTGTCAGGCCAGCTCCATCTAAAAAAATAGGCCCTTTCTCAAAAACAGAGGCGGGGGTGGGGAATAAAACTTTTTCCAAAAGTCATTAAAGAGCTATAGGACTTACATTTAACATGCCTGATTATAAGGAATATTATTTCTAATATAAATGATAATTCTTTTCTTTTTGACTGAATAGTTCATTAAAAATCCAATTCTATTACCCTGTTGTTTTTTTAATTAAAGCTTGTAAGAGGAAAACAATCTTAAAGTTATCAGCTCCTGACAAAAGGATTGAGAATTCACGGCGCTAAAACATCTGTCTGACGGCACAGTCATCAAGACGCCCGAATAATTACTTTTAACACCACTAAAAATTAACACCAGCAGTTTAAAATGTCCTCTTGTTTGGGGACTCAAGCGAATCAATACGACTGTGTTAAAAGCTAATGAAAACAGAAGCCCACACGGAGGTCTGAGGCTGCAGCAACAGTAGTTATCAGTGGCGTTCACTGGAGTTTCTTTCTGCACAATGCCCCATTGAGAAGCTGCAGCACAGAGGCGCAGACTGTCTGGGTGACACTTCTGAAGGCAGGAAAAGAAGCCCATTCTTCAGTGGGGTCCCCGGGGGACCCCTGAAGTACAGCTTCACCATTGGCCAGCACCAACATCAGGAGGATCCACGAGGCGACAGAAGACCCTGCCTCCCTCCACGCTGCCACCCTTGAACAGAATGCCAACATCTGGGCTCTCACACTGAGGATCCTGGGACCCCGCCTCCCACTACCACCAACCACCCTCTTCATCATCTCAAGTCGCTCCCTGAAGATCCAGGAGCAGCCAAGGAAATAGGAGCCTCCTCAGAGGCCATGCAAGAAGCAGCACGCCTAGAATAAGGATCCCTCAAGGGACTATTTGGAGAGAGGTGACATATGAAGGGCTGAGGCTTGGACTCCAGGATAGCGGAAGAAAGCGGAACCTTCAGGAGGTGGGGTCAAAGCAGAAGCCTGGGAGTCATCGGGAGTGGCTTCTCGGCTGGTCCCCTTGTCTCTTGTTTCCAGGCCATGACGAGAGCTCCTGCTGTTAGCGCATACCACTGGCCTGGCTTTCACATGGGTGAGAGCCATCTGAACCCAGATCCTCAAAATTCTGTGGAATGAACTTTACCAACTAGGACATCTCTACAGCCCCAATTTTCTTTTACATTTTTCTGGACTTTTCTTACAAAGTACAGCTCTCAGTATGGACCATCCATCTCCGGACTTTGCCCCCCACCTCTTACCCCTCCCCAAGCTGCCTCAGTCACGTTCCACACCCGCCAGTCCTGGACACCCACGTTTCTCCAGGGCAGAGGCCCAGTCTGCACATCTCGTCTCTGCCTTGAGCATCTCCACATTCTAGTGAGTTCTGAAGCACAAACCCTTGCATGGTTGAGCTGTGAAGATAGAAATGAAGACCACAAAGTGACCTTGGTCCAAGGATGTCACCATGTGGGTGTGCGCACAAATGGAGTCTGAAGGAACCCACCGTGGTCAGAGTCCTCATCCCACATCACAAGGGAATGAGGCGAAGACCAAACAGAAGCAACACTGCTGGCCCCTGGCCCGTCTCACCCCACCTGCCTCCCTCTACACTTGCTGGTTACCGCTCCTGCAAGACTTACTCCAAGTAGTTTTGCTCTAAGAACCAAAAACTAGTATGTGTTAAATGCAATGCTTGTCACAGCAGTGGTTGGTACAAACCTAATTCTTATGGTTTGGATGTGGTCTGGGTGCCCCCCCTCAAGGCTCCTCCTACCATGTGGTGGAGGTGTGGAGTGCCCAATAAGGATATATAGAGAAGCAGAGGGACCCAGTGGGAAGTAATTCAGTTACAACAGCATGACCTACGAGAGATCAGTGTGGTCCTAATGGGACCACAGTTAGATCACAATAGCAGATAATACTGGTAGACGTAGAAATAATAACAACAACAACCACACAGTGAGCCTAACCCCTGAATCTCTCTGCCTTCCTTTCTTTCCACGTCGTCTTCAACACAAGCTTCCGTCCATGAAGACCCAGAGATGCCCAACACTGGCTGATCAGCCTCCAAGACTTTGAAATGAATAACTTTTCTTTCTAAAGCACTCACCCTTAGGTGTCTTGTTACAACAGCAAAAAGGAACTAAGACATTAACCGATAATAACTAGTGTCTACTATTCCCTGGCTATTTACCCCCAGACTCCCGAGAAAGGGCTACAGGAATGTGCCAGAGGTGCGCACATGTCCCCGTAGGGAGGGGCGTGGCAAGTGGCTCTCCACATGTGCTTCTGTTGCTGAGGGACTTACCAGTTTTCTCAGCGCCCCTCTAAACCCACGATTCGTAAACCAGGACATTTCAGATGTGGGCGTGTGCTCCAAGTGCCCTTCTAACAGGGGTACTGGTTGTTCCCCAGGGGAATAAATTCAAATTCCACACTTAGAGCTAAGGCGCAGGTTCTGGCAGCTCTCAGTTTAAAAAATCCAGTCCACAAACCTGGCCCCAGAGGTGACCTACCATCAGACGGGGACCAGTTTTGTGTGTCGTCATTGCAAAGCCAGGGTCTCTTATCTGAGTCCACTGAACATAAATCTGCAAAAGTGAGCTCAACAAGCCGCCAGGACAGGACTGCTCCTCTCTTACACCTCTAGAACATTCCGATTTGAGCTCCTCACAAAGCTTCACAGCAGCACTGTGGCTTTTTGGGGAACCACAGTGTCCGATATCACAACATTTACCAAAGGGGAACGGTTTGGAGGAGAGGGGAGGCAGAAAAGCATGGTCAGGCATCTAGGCCATCTCCCGGCAGCCAGATGAGGGCAAACCATCACTGCACGTGGACACGGCAATACTTCTCAGGGTCAGTCGAAGAATTACCAAAAAGGAATGTGAAGCACACAGCACAGTGTACAAACCAGGATCCCAATACAGGGAAACGATGCTTCATCAGTTTACATAAGGCAACATTCTAGAGAGAGGC